>NC_134688.1:301520848-301829096 GCF_050947455.1 Rhinoderma darwinii
CCAATTTGTCCTGAGTGCGGCAATACCTCATTTGTGGTGATAAACTGCCGTTTGGGCCCATGGGAGGGCTCAGAAGGAAAGGAGCGCTGTGTGTTCTTTGGAGTCCAGATTTTGCTGGATTGGTTTTCGGGTGCCATGTCGCATTTGCAAAGCCCCAGAGCTATCAAAGCAATAGAAACCAATCACAAATGACCCCATTTTGGAAACTACACCCCTCAAGGAATTCATTTATGGGTAATGTGACCATTTAGACCCCATAGTTTCTTCACATAACTTATTTGAATTGGGCTGGGAATTAAATAAATATATATTTTTTTCCAATAATATGTCATTTTAGCTCAAAAATTCTTATTTTCACAAGAAACAAAATACCCCATTCTGTTGCGCAATTTGTTCTGAGGGCCGCAATACCCCATTTGTTGTGATAAGCTGCCGTTTGGGCCCATGGGAGGGCTCAGAAGGAAAGGACCACCATTTGGCCTACTGGGGATTTTCTAGTGCGAAGTCATGTATGCAGAAGCACCTGAGGTACGAGTACAGTTGAAACCCGCAAGAAGTGACCCCGTTTTAAAAACTACACCCTTAAGGCATTCATCTAGAGGTGTAGTGAGCATTTTGACCGGAGACCTACACCCCATAAACTGTAATGTGGGTTCTCCCGGGTATGGCAATACCCTACATGTGGCTGTTATCAGCTGCCTGGGCACACAGCAGGGCTCAGAGGGGAAAGACGAGGGGGGATAAGCTGTGCGGAGAGCATCAGGGTAAGTAAAATTGGGGTAAATTATAAACCAAGGGATGTATGATACATTTTAAAACACTCTTTCATACAGAGCTCTGGTTATTCGGGACACGTGTCACATTGATATATTGTGTCATCCCTTATCGCCCTCTTATAGCAGACTTTGCACCTCTTTTGACTTTTTCCCTTCTTGCCAGTTTGGGGAACTTCCCCTGGAAAGTGTTGCCGCCCTGGTACGATGCGTGTGGCCCCGCTTCCAGAAGTACTGGGTGCCCCCCCTTCTTGGTCCCTAAAGATTAGGTTCTTGATAATCACCTCTTGAAATTCCAGGAAAGTTCCCGTCTGGCCTGCACATCGACGTAGCACGTACGCATTGTACAAAGCCATCTGTATGATGTGCACGGCCAGCTTCTTATACCACACCGCATGGCGCTGTAGGGCTTCAGGATTTGATCTTACAAGTCCATCCCTCCCATGTACCTATTGTAGTCCAGGATGCAGTCTGGTTTGGGGGTGGCCTTTCCTTCATATATCCTAAACCTGTAGGTATACCCGGATGCACTCTCGCAGCTTATACATCTTCACGCCATACCTTGCCCTCTTACCCGGCAGGTACTCGCGGAATTGAACCCTCCCTTTAAAATGTACCAGGGACTCATTAATAGAAATACACTTCTCGGGGGTGTATGCTTGGGAAAACCGGGCACTGAAACGGTCTAATAGGGGTCTCCATTTATATAAACGGTCAAAACTGGGGTCATCTCGGGGTGGGCACGGATCATTATCAGTATAATGTAAGAAATGAAGTATTGCCTCATTTATTAATTTTTTTAGGTTCCAGTTCAGTTCTGAAGTTGCTTTGAGGGGCCCATATATTAGAAACCCCTATGAAATACCCCATTTTAGAAACTAGACCCCTCAAAGTATTCATAACAGCATTTAGAAAGTTTATGAACCCTTTAGGTGTTTCACAAAAATTTAGAGCAAAGTAGAGGTGAAATTTACATTTATTTTTTTTCAGAAAATCCTCTTTATACCATTTTTCTTATAACACAAAAGGATTTATCAGTGAAACGCAAATTAATACGTGTTGCCCAGATTCTGCAGTTTTTAGAAATATCCCACATGTGGCCCTAGTGTGGTAATGGACTGAAGCACCGGCCTCCGAAGCAAAGGAGCACCTAGTGGATTTTGAGGCCTCTTTTTTATTAGGCACCATGTCCGGTTTGAAGAGGTCTTGTGGTGCCAAAACATTGGGAACCCCCCAAAAGTGACCCCAATTTGGAAACTAGACCCCTTGAGGAATCCATTGTAGTTTTCTTGGGGTGCATGCGGCTTTTTGATCAGTTTTTATTCTATTTTTAGGTGGCGTGGTGACTAAAAAACAGCAATTCTACTATTGTTTTTTTATTCTTTTTTTTTTACAGCGTTCACCGTGCGCTATAAATGACACATTCACTTCATTCTGCGGGGCGATACGATTACGGCGATACCAGATGTTTATAGTTTTTTTTTATGTCTTATGGCGTTTGCACAATAAAATACGTTTTGTAAACAATCAAGAGCCATAACGTTTTTATTTTTCAATCAATAAAGCCGTGCGAGGGCTTATTTTTTGCGTAACGAACTTTAGTTTCGATCAGTACCATTTTTAGGTACATGCGACTTTTTGATCTCTTTTTATTCCATTTTTTGGGAGGTGAAGTGACCAAAGAATTGTGATTGTGGTACGGTTTATTATTATTTTATTTTACGGCGTTCATCGTGCGGGATAAATAATGAAATAATTTTGTAGTTCAGGCCGTTACGGACGCGGCGATACCAATTATGTATCGTTTATTTGTTTTTTTATATATTTTTATTAATAATAAAGGACTGATAAGGGAAAAGGGGGGATTTTTACTTTTATTACTTTTAAATCTTTTATTTTCTTATTTTTACACATCTTTTTTTAACTTTTTTTTAACTTTATTACTTTGTCCCACTAGGGGACTTGAGGGCAGGAGGCCCTGATCGCTATTCTAATACACTGCACTACATGCGTAGTGCAGTGTATTAGAACTGTCAGCTACTCACTGACAGCAAGCATAGTGGGTCCTGACGTTGTCAGGACCCACTAGGCTTCCGTCTATGGCATAGCCGGACGCCATTGTTTGGTGTCCGGTTGCCATAGTCACCATCGCCGGCCGCTATCGCGTAGCAGGCCGGCGATGGCAGCTTAACCCCTAAAAAGCCGCGATCTCTATAGAACGCGGCTTTTAAGGGGTTAATCAGCGGGGACACAGCGATCGGTCCCCGCTGTAGGAGCTGTGACAGCTGCTGAACAAGACAGCAGCGTCACAGCTCCTGTATGTGTCGGGAGGACGGCCGAAACGGCCGTTACTCCCGAGACGTACTATTACGGCATGGAGCGCGAACGATACAGCTGCCATGACGTAATAGTACGTCAAGGAGCGGGAAGGGGTTAATGCTACAGCATACAAAAGACAGTTTATCCAATCTAATTCTTCCAATATTGTGGCAACAGTTCGGAAAAGGCCCTTTCCTGTTACAGTATGTCTTTGCCCCTGGGTATGGCTGACCTTAAGAATATGCGACCTGTGATGTCGCACAGGATCTATCAGGCTCCCCTGCTGCAGGAGGTGCCTCAGGGGCATTTGTAACCACCAGAAATCGTATTTATAATTGTAGAACACTTATTTAATTACACATGAAGCTGTTATTTGGTGACTGTATGTTGGTATTTCTTGAGCACTGTACGGTGGTGTATTAATTTATGCTTTGTGTTGCACTGCTGCTTAGGCAGTGAATATAATAATATTTCTGTAGTGTATGGTATAGGTGCCACTGTATAGCATTGCTATTTAGTATTTAGCAACCATATGGCACTGTATGGTACGTATAATTAGGCACTATTTAGTATATTTAATTTATACATTGTATCGCAAAACACATTATGGTGAAGGGGCGCCAAAAGAATGTACCACACAGGGCAACATCCAATGCAAGTCTAAGGGGCCGTTCACATATGTCCATTGTCCATTGTCCCTATCAGTTTCCCTCCGGAACTATCTTAAAGTACAGTTTGCCGGATGAACACCGGGTGCTGCCGCATCCACCCTCCAGCAGGACCCGGCGTGGGTAAATAAACAACAACATTCCGGCGTGGTGTGGGGTGGGTAGGATATGTGATGTGGGATTGAGTAGCTGTAAAGGCGCAAAAACTGGAACTTTCCTGAAGTTAGGTTTAGTGTTTTGCGCCTTTGCAGGTTGCATACACAGCTCTGCTCCCTCTCCCATGATAACCAAACAAAGCTGACCAGAGGGGTTTTTGCCCCTTTGTTTTAGTGATTGGTGAGAGTACCAGCACCTGGACCCCAACAAAAAAAACTACTGACATGCCAGGATCATGTCAGAAGTTTTGTGAAATGACAAGTACATAACATGCATCTAATCTATCATGTAACCAATCTATCACAAACAGGGGCATAACTAGGAAGCACTGGGCCCCATAGCAAACTTTTAACAGGTCCCCCTCTCCTCCCCTGGGTGCCACACACTGCCCCATTGTAGATAGTGCCTCCCTGTAGATTGTGCCATACATCCCCCCTGTAGATTGTTCCATACAGCCCCACCTCTATAGACTGTGCTATGCAGCCCCCTGTAGACAGTGCAATACAGCCCCCTTTTAGATAGTGCTATACAGCCCCCTGTAAATACTGCCATATATTGCCCCCCCTAACAAATAAAACAAATAACTTTCTACTTAGCTAGGCCCCGTTCCTGCAATGAAGGGAGCTGCACCTCTACGCCGATGGGATCCTTGCGTAGGCCAGCGTGATCCAGTGATGTCATCACACCGGCCTGCTCTGCCATAGTGTTCAATAGTATCTGCGTCCTACATATTCTCTATAAATCTAGTGACTCACAGGTAGCGACGTCTCAGTTCTAGTATTTTTTTTACCTCTTTTCTTCTCCATCCGGTCCAAAATTCATGACGACTTCCCACGGTCATGACCCATTTCTGCAAAATTTGCTACTCAGATGTCTTTGGTTTCTCACTTTTCCAACATTTCCACACCTGTATACAAAGATAAAATTATCATGGTGCCATACACTGTGCCCCTAAATATAATAGCAACATTCACTGTGCTCCTGAATATAATCGTGTCAAACACTGTAAAGTAAAGCACCACATACACACAGGCTCCTGTAGATAGCGCCACACACAGCCCGTGTAGATAGCGCTACACACAGCCCCTGTAGATAGCAACACACCCCCCCCTATAGATAGCGCCATACCCCCTATAGATAGCACCACAAACAGGCCCTGTAGATAGGACCACACACAGACCCTGCTGATAGCGCCACACACAGACACTTTAGATAGCGCCACACACAGACCCTGTAGATAGCACCACACACAAACCCCTGTAGATAGCGCCACACACAGCCGCCTGTAGATAGCACCACACAACCCTCCCCCGCTTGTAAGTAGTGCCTCACAGCCCCCTTGTATATAGTGCCACACAGCCCCCCGTGTATATAGTGCCACACAGCCCCCCTTGTATGTAGTGCCACACATCCCCCCTTGTATATAGTGCCACACAGCCCCCCTTGTATATAGTGCCACACAGCCCTCCCTTATATATAGTGCCACACAGCCCCCTTGTATATAGTGCCACACAGCTCCCCCTTTTATATAGTGCCACACAGCCCCCTTGTATATAGTGCCATACAGCCCCCCCCCTTGTATATAGTGCCACACAGCCATCCCCTTGTATATAGTATCACTCAGCCATTCCCTTGTATATAGTGCCACACAGCTCCCCCTTGTATGTAGTGCTACACAGCAATCCCCACTTTGTATATAGTGCCACACAGGCCCCCTGTATATAGTGCCACACAGCTCCCCGTGTAAATTGTGCTACACAGCAATCCCCCGTGTATATTGCCACATGGCCCCCCCCCCCCCCCAAAAAAAAAATTGTAATTACCTTGCCCTGTTCCTGTGACAGACAGAGCGATGCAAAGCCTTGCGGGCTGGAATGCTTGTTTAGACCAGCGTGATGCAGTGACATCATCATGCCGGCCTGCGCAGGGAGTCTTCCCAGCACCTTATTGGATGCAGGCCTGCAGCCAGCCTATAGTATTCATTTGTATCTGCATCCTGAGGACGCAGATACAAGTGAATGTGGCTGTCACTAGCACTGTGGCCCCCTCCGGTGCTAGCGACGCCACAGGGCATGAGGGGGCCCATGCCACCCAAACTGCCCTTATGACGATTTGCCACTGTCTGGTGTCGCTACCACTGTAGCAGCCATAGCGGCTGCTTGCGGAGCCACCAGCATGGCCCCCTCATGCCACGGGCCTCCGTAGCAGCCGCTATGACTGCTACAGCAGTAGTTACGCCACTGATGAAAAATGGGGTACAATTAACACAGAAAATGAAGCAGAAAAATCACAACCTTTATTGACATATATAACAATGATAAAAGATGAGTCATGCAAAGCATGAATAAAAACTTTCAAAAATTACAGGGAATATGAGTACAGAGATGTGGGAACAAAATTTAGTAACATGAACTAAGGTGAGGCAGCCAGACTAGTTGGTAACATAGTCAGAACACGAATACAACAGTGGTAATATATTATAATCAGGTAGCATGCATTGATACTGATATATGATAATGAAGAGTATACAGCAAGTCTGTTGCCAAACACCAATCTCCCATGAGACTGTTGTAAAGATAAGAACATATGAGTAAATAATGCTCCAAATGAGTGTTTTATGAAAACAAACAGCATGGGAGAAGTACATACAATGACATACCCATAGTGATGATATCCCTGTAATGAGAGACCGTCAGACCCGACGCGCGTTTCGGGGGGAAGCCTTCGTCCGGGGGTGGCGTCTCTCCAGCTGGTATCCCCCCTTTTCTATGAACCCCTGCCCAATCATGTGCTAGTACACAAAGGTGATGTAATTAAATGGCAGCTTGTCATCGGCGTCATGCGCCAGGTGCAGAGGAGACCGCCTGCATACCTCCGACAGCACGTCATCAGAGTGGTAGCGAAACAACGGCGTCTGACGCCGGAGTGCCGCGCCCCCTCCGATACAGACACACCAATCGGAGGGAAGCGAAAACCCCTCCCCCCGACATAAGCGCACAGCACAAGCGCCAGTACAGATGACTGGATGTACAAAGAGGGCACACGATTGGACAGATTAACAAAAAGCATCGAGACAGCATTATAATGTAATATGAGCAACTACTGTGAATTCATTAAACCCTATAATAAAAATCCATATACATATATACAAACGTTTGATACTAGTGGCCATTGGGAGTGGTGTAACATATAGTAAATATCAATTTCCAAATAAATCGCAGAAAATAAATCAAAAACCCATATGTATACCTGTGTAGTTATGTTGATATGAAAAACGCATCAATGTGAACAGGGTTAAACCCAAAGTGACAAGTGAAAACATTTATAGGAAATGTGCTAGAAAATAATAAAAATATTCAGTGAGAGGGTGATATATGTTTTATGGATAATGTTCCATACATAGACATTAATACTCATAAAATCAAGAAAAATAAATAAAAAATAATAAAAAATAAAAGATAAATAAAAAATAAAAAATAAATAAAGAAAAAATAAAATAAAGAAATTAAAAAATAAATAAAATAATAAAAAAATATATATAAAAAACGAAGTGCAGCATAGGAAAGAGTATATATAGAAAAATATAATATATATATATACATATAAATACGTGTGTTTAAAAATGAAAAATTAAATAGAGTGTGAATTGTGAATGAAAAACTCGATAATCGATAATATATTGAATAAATATAAAGTTATACAGTGTATATATATGTACAAATCACAATGAATAAATACATACCCAAGTGTACAAAAATACATATATATGGTGAATATTATAAGAATATAAAAATATATATAGAAAAAAATTAATTATATAAATATAAATATAGACAATTGTATATAATATATATACATACACAAATATAAACATATAAGGATACAAATGGATGATATAGATAATAAATAAGGAATAATAATGCAATAAATAGTCAAACAGTAGTGTATATTATTACACGGAAAAGAAAATTTCTTCAAATTCTTCGTAGTTTCCAAGTCTCAATTTCCTCTAGCTATAAAATAATCGATTGGTTCTATGTGAAAGGGAAGGAAATAATAAATTAAATATACAAGGTAACAGAAATAATTAAAACATACTTAAAAAATGACCCGCTGGAGGTCAACGGTCAGAGAAACGGAGCAAAATTTAGGTTTTCATTAAGTCCCAAAGGGCGCATTGTTCTCAGAGTCCAGATCCATTTTGCCTCGCACTTCGCCAAGTTTTTTGCAACTTCCCCTTTACGGATATTTTGTTTAATACAATCTATCCCTTTTATTTTCAATTTGGTAGGATCACAGGAGTGGTGAGTTTTAAAATGTCTTGCAATAGGTTTTAAGGTTTCAGTCACCTCTATCTCTTTTGCCATTAAGATGTCACGTACATGTTCCCTTACTCGAATTTTAAATTCTCTCGTGGTCAAGCCAACGTAGATCTTGGGACAGGGACAAGTTGCATAGTAAACAACTGCTTTCGTAGAACAGGTAATTGAATGTGTGATATTGTAGGAATATTTACCTTTTGACATCAGACTTGCTGTATACTCTTCATTATCATATATCAGTATCAATGCATGCTACCTGATTATAATATATTACCACTGTTGTATTCGTGTTCTGACTATGTTACCAACTAGTCTGGCTGCCTCACCTTAGTTCATGTTACTAAATTTTGTTCCCACATCTCTGTACTCATATTCCCTGTAATTTTTGAACGTTTTTATTCATGCTTTGCATGACTCATCTTTTATCATTGTTATATATGTCAATAAAGGTTGTGATTTTTCTGCTTCATTTTCTGTGTTAATTGTACCCCATTTTTTGTAGGTGTCATATCAGTTGTTGAGGGTCAATGCACCAAGTCATACTTGGTTTTACGTAAGATCTTGTGTTTAGCACTGATGCTATGATTTGTTACATTTACTAAACAAGATCACTTCCTGTCTGTACGAACAGGTTTTCGTTACGCCACTGATGGCAGGATTTTCTGTGTAAAACACTATTCACCTTCCTTGTAAATGTGACAAAAGCTGTTCAGATTTATTAATGTTTGTAAATTTGACTCTGTAAACATTACCATCCTTTGATGAACTACTGTAAATATTAGGCCTCATGCACACTTCCATCACCATTTTCACGGCCTTTTCCCACGGATCCGTGTGTCCGTTATGATATCCGTGTGATTTCCGTGTGTACGCTGTGTCCGTTCCGTGTTTCCATTTCAAACGGACGTTGTGCATCCGTTTGGCTTCCGTGTTTCTGTCAAAAAAACTGAAGGTATTGAACTTTATTTGAACTTGTCACATGTCCCAGTCTGTGAACTTTGGCAAGCCTTCCGTGTGACATGCTCTACTTTTGACGGAACAAAACAACGGATCCATCAAAATAACGAAAGTGTGCATGGGCCCATTGAAATGAATGGGTTCAGAGTGCTATCAGTGATAAAAATGGATAGCACCCTGAAGGAAAAAACTGAAGTGGGCATGAGGCCTTAGGTTGGCTGTATGAACTATGGCTGCTACAGCGGCAGGAACGCCACTGATCACAAACTATGCACCATTCTGATAAAATTGGCACATATTCAGACCCTAGACTACAGTTTTGGTGGATTATTGTGGTAAAAACTGATGTTAACCCCTTCCCTCTTTAGCCACTTTTGACCTTCCTGACAGAGCCTCATTTTTCAAATCTGACATGTGTCACTTTATGTGGTAATAACTCCGGAATGCTTTCACCTATCCAAGCGATTCTGAGATTGTTTTCTCGTGACACATTGGACTTTATGTTACTGGCAAAATTTGCTCGATATGTTCAGTATTTAATTGTGAAAAACACCAAAAATTAGCGAAAAATTGCAAAAATTAGCATTTTTCTCAATTTAAATGTATCTGCTTGTAAGACAGGCAGTTATACCACACAAAATTGTTGCTAATTAACATCACCCATATGTCTACTTTAGATTGGCATCGTTTTTTGAACATCCTTTTATTTTTCTTTGACCTCACAAGGCTTAGAACTTTAGCAGCAATTTCTCACATTTTCAAGAAAATTTCAAAAGGCTATTTTTACAGGGGCCAGTTCAGTTGTGAAGTGGTTTTGAGGGCCTTATATATTAGAAACTCCCAAAAAGTCACCCCATTTGAAAAACTTCACCCCTCAAAGTATTCAAAACAGCATTTAGAAAATGTCTTAACCCTTTACACATTTCACAGGAATTAAAGCAAAGTAGAGGTGAAATTTACAAATTTCATATTTTTCTGCAGAAATAAATTTTTAATAATTTTTTTTTTATAACACAGAAGGTTTTACCAGAGAAATGCAACTCAATATTTGTTGCCCAGTTTCTGCCGTTTTAGGAAATATCCCACATGTCGCCGTAGCGTGCTACTGGAATGAAGCACCGGCCTCAGAAGCAAAGGAGCACTTAGTGGATTTTGGGGCCTTATTTTTGTTAGAATATATTTTAGTCACCATGTCAGGTTTGAAGGGCTCTTGCAGTGACAAAACAGTAAAAATACCCCAAAAGTGACCCCATCTGGGAAACTAGACACCTCAAGGAAATTATCTAGGGGTGTAGTGAGCATTTTGACCGCACAGGTTTTTTACAGAAATTATTGGAAGTAGGCCGTGAAAATTAAAATCAACATTTCTTCAAAGAAAATGTAGGTTTAGCGATTTTTTTTCTCATTTCCACAAGGACTAAAGGAGAAAAAGCACCGCAAAATTTGTAAAGCAATTTCTCCTGAGTAAAACAATACCTCACATGTGGTAATAAACGGTTGTTTGGAGACACGGTGTGGCTGAGAAGGGAAAGAGCGCTATTTGGCTTTTGGAGTTCACATTTAGCAGGAATGGTTTGAGGAGGCCATGTCACATTTACAAAGCCCCTGAGGGGACAAAACAGTGGAAACCCCCCACAAGTGACCCCATTTTGGAGACTACACCCATTGAGGAAATTATCTAGTGGTATAGTAAGCGATTTGACCACACAGTTTTTTTGCAGAAATTATTGGAATTAGGCCCTGAAAATAATAATCTACATTTTTTTTTAAAAAATCGAGGTTTAGCTAATTTTTTCTCATTTCCAGAAAGACTGAAGGAGAAAAAGCACCACAAAATTTGTAAAGCAATTTCTCCCGAGTAAAACAATACCCCACATGTGGTAATAAACGGCTGTTTGGACACACGGCAGGGCTTAGAAGGGAAAGAGCACTATTTGGCTTTTTGAGATCACATTTAGCAGAAATGATTTGCGGAGGCCAGGTCACATTTCCAAAACAAAAGCCCCTGAGGGGACAAAACAATGAAAACGCCCAAAAAGGGACTCCATTTAGGAAACTACACCTCTTGAGGAATTCATCTAGGGGTGTAGTGAGCATTTTCACCCCACAGATGTTTCATAGAATTTATTAGAATTAGGCAGTGAAAATAAAAACAGTCCTTTTTCTTCAATAAGACGTAGCTTTAGCGCAAATTTTTTCATTTTCTCAACAAATAAAGGAAAAAAAGAACCCAAGATTTGTAAAGCAATTTCTCCCGAGTACGGCAATACCCCATATGTGGTCATAAACTGCTGTTTGGGCAAACGGCAGGGCTCAGAAGGGAAGGACCGCCATTTGGAGCGCAGATGTTGCTGGATTGGTTTCTGGGCACCTGTGGGCCCAAAACAGTGGAAACCCCCCAGAAGTGACCCCATTTTGGAAACTACACCCCTCAATGCATTTACCAAGGGGTGTAGTAAGCATTTTAACCTTGCAGGTGTTTTGTAGAAATTAGTATTCACTCGATGTTGCAGAGTGAAAATGGGATTTTTTTCCATAGATATGCCAATATGTGGTGCCCGGCTTGTGCCACCATAACAAGACAGCTCTCTAATTATTATGCGGTGTTTCCCGGTTTTAGAAACACCCTACATGTGGCCCTAATCTTTTGTCTGGACATATGACAGGGCTCAGAAGTGAAGAGTACCATGCGGAGTGGAGGCCTAATTTGGCGATTTACAAAGTATTGGTTCACAACTGCAGAGGCTCAGATGTGAAATAATAAAAAGAAACCCCTGATAAGTGACCCCCACTATGGAAACTGCACCCCTCAAGGCATTTATTAAGGGGTGTAGTGAGCATTTTCACCCCACAGGTCTTTTCCACAAATGAATGCGCTGCGGATGGTGCAAATTAAAAATTTATATTTTTCCCTAGATATGCCATTCAGTGGAAAATATGTCATGCCCAGCTTATGACGCTGGAGACACACACCCCAAAAATTGTTAAAAGGGTTCTCCCGGGTATGACGATGCCATATATGTTGAAGGAAACTGCTGTTTGGGGACGCTGTAGAGTTCAGAGCCGAGGGAGCACCATTTGGCTTTTGGAGAGCGGATTTTGCTTGGTACTATATTTGTTTGAGTATTGCTGGTGTTTTATAATGTGGGGGTACATGTAAGCGGGGCGGAGTATATAAGGGGCATAGTCAGGTGGTATAAAAAAAAAATAATAATCCATAGATGTGTGTTACGCTGTGAAGCAATCCTTTCCGCACAGGCCAGTGTCGCACTGATAAATGGTGTCATTTCTTATCCCCCTTTTGGTCCACACTCCGCACCTTTTGTAGTTTGGGGAATTTTGCTGGGAAAGTGTTGTCCTGGTATAATACGGGCACCGTTGCTTCCAGCGGATATGTTTGGGCTCTCCCCTTCCTGGTTCCCTAATTTTAGGTCCTTGATAAATCGCCTCTTGAAACAGAACAAATGTTCCCCTCGGGCACAACTGCATATTTTTTTTATTTCCTGATTTATTGGAGCCATAACTAATTTTATTTTTCATAGACGTAGCGGTATGAGGGCTGGTTTGTTGCAGAACGAGCTGTAGTTATTATTGGTACCATTTTGGGGTACACGTGACTTTTTGATCACCTTTTATCCTATTTTTTGGGATGCCAGGTAAACAAAAAAACGCAATTCTGGCACAGCTTTTTTCGTTTTTTTTTATACAGCGTTCACCATGCGTTATAAATTACATGATAACTTTATTCGGCGGGTCAGTACGATTCTGGCGATACCTAATTTGTAGCACTTTTTTATGTTTTACAACTTTTTGCACAATAAAATTACTTTTGTAAAAAGAATGTATTTTTTCTGTCGCCAAGTTGTGAGAACCATAACTTTTAAATTTTTTTGTCGACGGAGGTGTATGAGGGCATGTTTTTTTGCAGGACGAGCTATAGTTTTTATAGGTACCAGTTTTGGATATGTGCAACTTTTTGATCACTTTTTGTTCTAATATTTGTAGGGGAAAGTGACCAAAAATCAGAAACTCTGGTAAAGTTTTTTACGTTTTTTTTTTTTACGCTGTTCACCGGGTGCAATAAATAATATAATATTTTGATACCTCAGGTCGTTACGGTTTTTCAATAATAAAGGACTTGATAAGAGTAAAAGGGGGATTGTGTTTTATTTGATTACTTGAAAACTTTTATTGTTTTCAAACTTTTATTTTTTGCACTTTTTTTTACACTTTTTTATACTTTTTTTACACTTTTCTTCAAGTCCCACTAGGGGACTTGAAGGTCCAACGGTCAGATTTTTTTTTTCTAATACATTGCACTACCTATGTAGTGCAATGTATTAGATCTGTCAGTCATTCACTGACAGCAAGCCGATTAGGCTTCGCCTCCCGGCGGGGCCTAAATCGGCTTCCGTAATGGCAGAGCAGGAGACCATTGTGTCTCCTGTTGCCATAACAGCAGTCGCCAGTCCCGATTGCCTCTCAGGGCTGGCGATCTGCTAGTAACCGCTACGATGCAGCAATCGCTTTCGATTGCTGCATCGAAGGGGTTAATGGCAGGGATCGGAGCTAGCTCCGATTCCTGCCGTTACAGGTGGATGTCAGCTGTACAGTACAGCTAACTTCCACCGCTGATGACGCCGGATCAGCTCCTGACCCGGCGCCATCTTGCCGGCAGCTACGGAAGCCCATCAGGCTCCGCCGCCGGGCGGATCTTGACCGGCTTCGGTGCTAGGCAGACCGGGAGGCCAGTATTAGGCCTCCGGTTGCTATTGCAGCCACCGGAACCCCGGCAATTTCATTGCTGGGGCTCCGATGAGCTGCAAACACCTTAAGTGCAGCGATCGCGTTTGAGCGCTGCACTTAAGGGGTTAATGGCGGGGATCGAAGCTAATTTCGGTCCCCGCCGTTACAGTCGGATGTCAGCTGTAAGATACAGCTGAGATCCGACGATGATGGCACCGACTCAGCTTCTGAGCTGGTGCCAAACATTTGACGTAAATGTACAGCAGTTTGCGGGAAGTCAATGCTTTCCATGACGTACATTTACGTCAAATGTCGGGAAGGGGTTAAAAACTGATGGTAAAAACTAATGACAACTAAACGATGACAACTGATTGTTTTGTAGTAAAAAAAATTGTGAAAAGGCCTGATGGCAACTGAAGGCTAGTTCACGCTACCGTTAGTATACGTTTACCTCTCTTATGTCAGAGGAAGAGAGGATCCAAACAAAGATTAAACGGAAACAAACGGTTCCGTTAGAATTACCATTGATTTAAATGGTAATTTTTTGGTTTCAGTTGCTTTCCATTTGTCTCCTTTCGCTAAGTTCCCTTTTTTTTTTACGGAAACCAAAGTTCTGCAGACTGCACTTTTGCTTCCGTTAAAAAAACGGAAACTTAGTGAACGGAGACAAATGGAAAGCAAAGGAAACATGGCAAAAAATAGTAATTTTAATGGAACCATTGCTTTCCATTTAATCTTTTGATCCTCTCTTTCTCTGATGTAAGAGAGGTAAACGTATACTAACGGTAGTGTGAAAGAAGCCTGATACATTTTTTGCATCAGTTTTTGCATCAGTCGTAATCACTAGAGGCGAAAAAAAAATTATGCCGATGCAACTGATATATGTGAACGCACAGAAAACAAAAAGGTGGCTGGTTATGGAATATGATGTCCAACAAGCTCATATAGGAGAAATACCTTGTCAGAAACACCACATTAGGACGGAATATTTTTATGAATCTGTTGCCTCTTGCAGTCAGGGAAGAGCACTACCTCAGTGTGCTTGTCTAAACTCATAAATGGTGCGGCCCTGGCTTTACATGCCTGTGGCTGAAGCAGGGCAGCCATAAGGACAGTACAAATGGTACAGCCATCAGGGGCCCGGTATGAACATTAAATAAAAGTGGCTCGCTGCTCCTGTTGGATATTTGGCACTGTTGTTTACTGGAGCCTGCTCATTTCACAAAATAAAAATTGCAGGGGCACAGGTTCAATCATTTACATACCTGCCCAATCAGGTTTCAGCTTCAGGCCCTCTGAATTAAATTCCTGATGCAATACTGTTGCCATGACAAACTGATGCCCTTGCTCTGACAAAGCAGCAACACGCCTCAGACATTAAAATGCTAGGCAGGACTAGCGAGTGCATAGCCCTACTTATAAAATGTAAGTGCTAAACGTTCGCTTGCAGGTACATTGACTCCGTCAGAGGAGCAGAACAAGAGAATAACGGAAGCAACGGTCCCGTTGCACAACGGACACCGCCGGCGGCCGACGGAACACATTGACTTTAATAGGTTCCATCGGCTTTCCGTCAGGGAGTCCATGATTTTAGCAAAAACAATAGCGGTAATCTCGACCGGGTCTGTGACGGAAGCCCCTAGCAGAGCCTCCAACGCACATGCAAATGTGGCTTTAATCATTGAATTCAGGTATTTCATTCAGTCCCATTGCCACAAGTATATACAATCAAGCACCTAGTCATGCAGTCTGGCTTTACTAACATTAGTGAAAGAATGAGTGATTCTAAGGGTATGTGCACACGACCAATTTTCAGGCGTAATGGAAGCGTTTTACGCCTCATATTATGCCTGAAAAGACGGCTCCAATACGACCGCAGAAGAAATGCTGGCACAGGCTTCCAGTATCCGTAGTTTCAGTTGCTGCACATCTCGTATCTTCACAGCATAGACAATTGCCTTCAGATGACCCCAAAGATAAAAATCTAAGGGGGTCAGATCGGGAGGCATTTTTTCTGCGGTGTTGCTATCAGTGTGTGAAGAGTGGGAGAAGAGGGTTGCATTGACAATCCAACACAATGGGCAGCACTTTGAACACATTTTATAAGTGGTCAGAAACTTGTAAATAACTCATGAAAGAATAAAGTAACGTTAAAACCAAGCACACCATTGTTTTTCTTGTGAAATTCTCGATAAGTTTGAAGTGTCACATGACCCTCTTCCCATTGAAAAAACTAAAGTTGGATACAAAATGGCCGACTTCAAAATGGCCGCCATGGTCAACACCCAGCTTGAAAAGTTTCCCCCCTCCCATATACTAATGTGCCACAAACAGGAAGTTAATATCACCAACCATTCCCATTTTATTTAGGTGTATCCATATAAATGGCCCACCCTGTAGATACTAATACCACACAAAATAGTTACTAATTAGCATTTCCCATATGCCTACTTTATGTTTGCATAGATATTTGAACATCCTTTTATTTTTGTAGGACGTTACAAGGCTTAGAACTTTAGCACCAATTTCTCACATTTTCAAGGGACCAGTTCAGTTCTGAAGTGGTCCCTTGAAAATGAGGGGCCTATATATTAGAAACACCACATAGCTCACCCCATTTTAAAAACTGCACCCCTGAACGTATTTAAAACAGCATTCAGAAAGTGTTTGAACCCTTTAAGCGTTTCACAGGAATTAATGCAAAGTATAGGTGAAATTTACAAAATTTTGTGTAACACAGAAGGTTTTACCAGAGAAACACAACTCAATATTTATTGCCCAGATTCTGCAGTTTTTAGAAATATCCCACATGTGGCCCTAGTGTACTATTGACAGAAGCACAGGCCTCAGATGCAGCACCTAGTGGATTCACAGGCCTCCTTTTTATTTATTTTTAGAATATTTTAAGCACCATGTCCGGTTTCAAGAGGTATTGTGGTGTCAAAACCATGGAAACCCCTCAAAAGTGACCCCATTTGGTAAACTACACCCCTTAAGGAATCTATCAAGGGGTATAGTGAGCATTTTGACCCCACAGGGGTTTTGCAGAATTTTGTGGAATTAGGCAGCGAAAATTAATATCAACATTTTTTCCACTAAAACGTTGAAATTTTCAGTTTCACAAAGAATAAAGGACAAAAAGCACTCCAATAGTTTGTAAATCAATTTCTCCCGATTACGGCAATACCCCACATGTGGTCATAAATGTTTTTTTATTAGAAATTAATGAACCCTTTCAGGACAGATCCTTTTTTCTTTTCCATTTTAGTTTTTCACTCCCCGCCTTCTAAGAGCCATAACTTTTTATTTTTCTGTCAATAGATTGGTGTGAGGGCTTATTTTTTGTGGGAGGAAGTGTAGATCATATTGACACCATTTAAAGTACCATATAAAGTACTGGGAAACTGAAAATAAAAAAATATTTGCGGGCTGAAACTGAAATTTTGAGAGCCAGAACTTTTTTAATTTTTGGTTGATTGAGTGGAGTGAGGGCTTATTTTTGGTAGGACAAGCTGTAGTTTTTATTGGTACAATTTTTGGTCTATATAAATTTTTTATCAAACATCGATTTTGGCATTTTAAATGCTTTATTTTTTTCTATGGCGTTCACCGTGCACTATAAATGACAATTTTACTTTATTCTGCTGGTTAATACGAATACGGCGATGCCATATGTATATAGTTTTTTTTTATAATTATAATAAATTTTTTGTGACACCATATTCTTAAAGCCGTAACTTTATTATTTTTCCGTCAAAAAACTGTATAAGGGCTTGTTTTTTGCGGGACAGGTTGTAGTAGTTATTGGTAATATTTCAGGGGAAATTTGACTTTTTGATCACTTTTTATTCTATATTTTGTGAGGGGTGGTGACCAAAAAAACAGCGATTCTGGTATTGTTTTTTATTTACTTGTATTGCAGTGTTCACCGTGTGAGAAAAATAACTTATAGTTTTAAAGTTTTGTCAGGGTTAAACTTCCTTCTCCCTGTTATTCCACACCGAATAACCACCTCTGTAAATTGGAACTGAGGGCATGCATGGAGAAAATATACCACGAGGCAAGTTGGTATAGATCCTCCCTCAGTGAGGTAGGAAGTGAACTGAACTTTTTTTTTTGAACAAAGAAACACAAAGAAATCTTCTCTGTAGAAAGGTGGGACGTGCTTAAGCCCCATTGGCTCCTCAGCTGTAAGTCCATCTGTACACTCCTCTTGCATTCCAGGGGCGGTGTCTCCATAGGCGTGTCCGTTATGCAGGCTCCTTTGTGTTCCATAGATCCAATCTCTTTGTGACATGCACTGATATATATATATATATATATATATATATATATATATATATATAAGTAAGGTGTAAAGGATCTGCCAGGCACAGCTTCTGTGTCAACGCCCATAGGTAATCAGTCTGCACCTGCTTCTATGTCTGTGAGACTGACTCCATCTTCCACCACTCAGGATGGCAGGCTTAGGAGTGGGAGAGCCTATCACAGCCTGGCCAGACGGAGCTAGCTCCCGCCCTCTGTCTATTTATACCTGCCTTTCCTGTTCCTCCTTGCTTGTGATTCTTCTCATTAGGTTTCCTGGCCCTGCTGCAGCTTCTGAACTATTTGACCCTGCTTCATACTGACCCTGGCTTACTGACTACTCTCCTGCTCTGCGTTTGGTACCTCGTACACTCCTGGTTTGACTCGGCTTGTTCACTACTCTCCAGCTCTGCGTTTGGTACCTCGTACACTCCTGGTTTGACTCGGCTCGTTCACCACTCTTGTTGCTCACGGTGTTGCCAAGGGCAACTGCCCCATTTCCCTTAGCTTTGTGTACCCTTGTCTGTTTGTCTGTTGTGCACTTACTGAGCGTAGGGACCGTCGCCCAGTTGTACCCCGTCGCCTAGGGCGGGTCGTTGCATGTAGGCAGGGACTGAGTGGCGGGTAGATTAGGGCTCACTTGTCTGTTTCCCTACCCCCATCATTACATAAGGATTATATTTTTGCAAACAATATACATGGTAATGATCCCTGACAGTCCCCCCTAAAAATATTATTACTCTATCCCTGAGTATTGCCTAGCAACCTACTACTGACCACTCGAACCAGGCGGGTAGGGGTTTTGTATTTCTTCACCAGCTTGAGACGAGCTACTCCTTATGAGTAACCCCCCTTTGTACCTGGACTTCCAAGGTTTCGGAGTGGACCTAACTTTCCCTATTCTCCTCAGGATACAGGATGGTTGTCTTGGTATAATCTACAAACCGCTGCTGGTTGTAATATATATAATTAATCCAGTCTACATTTTTATTAATGGTAATAATTGTCGCACTGTCACTTACTGTCCTAATGGGACTTTTACCCCTGCAGATATAACAGGTCATGGGCAGCATCTTCCCCAAACCTAAAGACACCCGGGTAACATAACCTCCGGGCTCTCATTGCTGCCATGTACTTCTTACATATAAGTGACAACAACCAGTGACCTTCATCTCACACCTCCACATAAAACTCCTCAGATCGTAATTTGCAGTGCCGCGGCATATTTACACACATTATAATTATAAACCTCAGACAATATAAACAATAGGGCCTCAATTAATAATATAATGCTATCACTAATCTCTTGCTTTCACCCTCAGGTTTTGGGTCCCATCAGTTCATTGCCAGTCCTGTACATCATCGTCCTCTTCTTCTTCTGTCTTCTGTGGAGTCAGACTGCACAGTGGTGTCCAGTGGGGGATTTATTACTATCCTCCACTCGGTCACTTACTTATTAGAACACTTGATACTGCTGACAGATTCACTCAGGTCTTTGGTCTTTACTTTGATCTTCGCTGATGTCATCAGGACTTGGTTTGGTTCTTCTCATCTGTCAGACACTGTCTCTTTTAGTATACGTCACCGGGCTTTACATAGCACCTCATGCTGTGAGCCTGGGGTGAGATCCCACGTAGACGGATTAGTGGAGTTTTATTGTGAGTGCCACAAACCCTCCGCATCTATCCTCTTCCTCTGGCAAGTTACTTGTCTGGGCGGCTGCTTAGAATTGTGACACTGCCGTCAGTTCATGATAAACGCGTTGTACTGGCTCAGGCTGCGCCTGCCGCATCTCAGTGATGGAGTTCATCATATTAAAAGTCTTCTAGTTCATGTTTACTGGCACTTGCCGGAGACCCCCAACCCTTGTCAATTGTTAAAATAAATGCTAATCTGGTGATAACATCATCCGCATACACTATAAACGTTGTTCGAAGTACATACAATAACAATGTCAGGCCCTTAAACTACATCAAACACCTTTATGTAAGAAAAAACTTCTCTGTTCCACTGGACAGGGCACCTAGACAATGTGTAGTTATTGGGTATATTATATTTGAACTTGGTGTTACACTTTCCAGCAGGATTTATACCTTGATCTCAGCTGATTACCTGGAACATCTCCTATTCACAGAAATATACACAGATTCCACATGTTTATCTGACAAGTGTCTCAAACCAATTTTTCCCCCCTACTCTGGTTTGTTCTACCTGGGAAGGCCTCTCAAGGTCTGTTCTCTTCGTGGGAAGCGGGTATGATAAGGTTGGCACCGGTCTGCCAGGACTGTTCTGTAGGCAAATCAAACAGCTCTAACAGAATTTAGCAGCATCAGCTGTAAAGCCTGGGACATGCCAATTAGATCACATGGATCCTTGCAGTCTTGGGGCATATGTGAGGTCATACACCATCAATACAAGTGCGATCAAGAGTGCCTTGGGTGCTACCGGTTTACCTTCCTTTATCCGTCCACATTCTGTCAGAATCTGGTTCTCGCGCCTTCCGCTCCCAGTTGGACACTTCCTGTGGATAACAAGCTTTTCATCGCATAATCAGTAATTGATCTTAATCAGATAATTAATTTGAAGAAAAACATTAACAATGACAGATTTATGTTAAACGTTCACACTGGGCAGTAACTAAAACGGATACCTACAAACTGATTCTTCTTCTCTTTATATATATCTATACATACACATATACACTGCACAAAATTCTCTGCTCTAAAATTTTCCTTTCACAACAAAAATATTTTTAAATGGGAATCTTCTTGCACTGAGAAGTTATCATTTACACAAACATAATACTGACGCACACCTCCAATAGTCCAATGCTAAGGCCCCAGTATTTAATATTCCCACAACACTTTTTGAATATCGTTATTAAACAAACTAACTTTGGGACAACATCTGGAGAACTGCTGACATCTTATCATTGTACAAACACCAGGTCAATACTTGGGATAACACTGTTCCCCTGTCACTACACACAACGTCTGCAGTGGGGAAGATACTGGCCGGGCTTCCGACCACCCTGAGAACAGGTCTACACACACGAGCACATTGTCATACACTTCTACCTCGGGTAGTTGTATGTTCTGCAGTCGCTGGGACGGGTAATCTGGCCGGGCTGCACTTTTCACAGGTACCTTTGCTGTTTTACCTATGTCATGCCGTGCGCACATCATGCAAGCTGTTACAAACCTAGTGGTGGTGTTATTGTATCCAGGGACAAGCCAATTTACTGACACCTGGCTGCACATTCTCTTGTTATCAGGTCTGTCTTCTCTTGCTCTCTCAATTGGCTTACCCGATGATCCAATAAAGTTCCTACTACCAATGGGCCCATAATTGTGGGCGATGCCAAAAGCGTACCTAGAGTCAGTGTAAATGTCGGCCGTCTTACCTTCTGCCAGGTTACAGCCTCAGCGAGCACATCCAGCTCCGCTCCTTGAGATGAATGAGGAGGTGAGAGTGGTTTCTGGATGATTTACCTGGTGCCTCGTATCCTGTCTTGTACATACTGTATGAAGTATTTCTACATTACAAATTTACATTAAAAACCCATGTCACATATAGATAGAACATTTCAAAGGGGTGGCGTCTTCATTCTCTAAAATAAAAAACAAATGTTATACACTTCTCCACACTCATCTGATAATCCAGAACACTTTGAGAATCTCACTTTTATCAGGTTCTGTAAATACTTGATTAATACAAAAACAAATAAAAATTACTAAAATCTTTACATAAAATTAACAATATTCAGATAATTTTCACCTCCTTCCCTCCTAAATCTGTAAAGACACATCTGGAGGGGGATGGTCTCTTACACATTTTGTAGATCTCCTGGAACTAAATGCATTAATTCAAAACAAACAAAAATTTTTACCTGATCAGTTCCTTCACCATTCCCCCCTTTGTGGACTCTGAGAAAGTAATGTAGCAGGGTTCAAAACTACATCTCAACATAATAAAGTCGGGCACTCTATCTGGTGGCCACTAGTTTAACCCCCTGTAATACACAACAGCCTGGAACAAAAATGACTTTCTCCTGACAAAAAAACATACATTTTATCTTTAAATGACTTGCAACCATTTACCTGTAAAACATTTCACATTTTCCAAAATATTATTTAGGCAGCACTATAGCATGCGCCTCATATGTGAAAACAAAAACAAAACAATTGTAATTAGTTATTCAATAAAACGGAAAATAATATATCTGGTAATATTAATTACTGCAAACCAATAAACTGTATATAAAAATAGGGAACAGTGGGGGCACATGCATTTTCAAGACCCCGTGTCTCACAATATCTGTAGTTTAATACATTTGAATTAACATCAAAAC
This sequence comes from Rhinoderma darwinii, assembly GCF_050947455.1. Taxonomy (NCBI): domain Eukaryota; kingdom Metazoa; phylum Chordata; class Amphibia; order Anura; family Rhinodermatidae; genus Rhinoderma; species Rhinoderma darwinii. The sequence goes on from NC_134688.1 coordinate 301,543,446, forward strand.
ACATTAAATCTTATCACATCATAACACATAAATATGCAGCGTAACTTTTATCAACAACAGCGCATGCGCAAAGATAAGAAACTTACCTGTACACAGAAAAAATAAACTGATTTTAAAACTGATACACAAAACAATAAGAATTTATTTTTATTTATTTTTTTTAGACATTACTGATGTTAAAAATAAGAGCATACAATATAGATCTAAAATCAGTGCAATATTGTAATCACTTGTCTCATCAGTCCACGCCCTGTATACCAGTCAGTCTGCTTTTCAGACTGCACAACGCACACAGCCCCCTTCCCCGACACAGTCACATTCTACAGGAGGGGGTCACACACTCACTCCTCACAGCCTCTGTTCTCACAATCTTAACAATTTCAATGCCGGCAAAACAACGTACGTATCTGCAATCATTCATCACACTATTGTATAGGAATTATCTACGTTCAAAACATCAAACACATAATCTTTATCAGTGTCCAATCTGTCGGCCACCATCTCTATATTATGATGACGTGTCTTTTCACCAGTGCACAGCGTCCTGCACACTGGGACGGAATCTAGAATAGAAAAAAACACTGCAGCATGTGTTACTGAGGGAAATGACAAAATTAACAAGGCTATAATTTCATACTGATTTGATTGGGCCGGGCGTGACCTCATCAGGGGTGGGGGGCAGCCTCTCCCACAGGAAGCACATTGCTCAGCTGTGAGGGGGTTTTGCTGCCCACAATGAGGACACACTCAACATGGGGGACGGACGCCATTACAGGGCGGCGGCTGGTCCTGTGTTTTCTAATACATATAACATACAATGCCTTTTTTTATATCCAACTTCAATTCGCTTCACCAAATCATACGAATAGGATCGTCCGGGTACGGGTGATCCTGATGATTTGAATATGGACCGTAAACCATACATTCTAAACGTCTATATTATACACGTAATTTATATAACTCCTTTTGGCCTGCAACCCTCTGGTCTGGCCAATATATTACCCACGACTTATCAGTGTTTATACACACCCTGAGTGCACCTTATCACACGACTTATCAGTGCGTTGCACCCCGCGTGCACCTGTCCCACGACTTATCACACGACTTATTACACATTTTATCGTGCCCGCGTATAAGACAGGTTATAATACTATCCATGACTTATCGCACATTGTGGCCGCGTGCCCCTGTATAAGACAGGTTATATTTTCTATCTAGTCCCTAATTACCCAAAGGATGGTTAGTCGGGCGCGACTAATTTCTTACGGGTTCGTGACCACACAGCGGGGATGTTGCCTCTGTCACCTGAGATAATCCAGGCAATCAACCAGGGTTCTACAGATTCCCAAATCAACTGACTTACCGTGTTATTGTGGAGGTGATCAGGCTCCTTCAGTGGGCAGTCCTGGGTCGTCTGTTTCACCCTGTGATTGTCGGTTGTCCGGATTCCGAAATCCCCTCAAGTGTGGCCCAACGCTTGGCGCCAAATGTCAGGGTTAAACTTCCTTCTCCCTGTTATTCCACACCGAATAACCACCTCTGTAAATTGGAACTGAGGGCATGCATGGAGAAAATATACCACGAGACAAGTTGGTATAGATCCTCCCTCAGTGAGGTAGGAAGTGAACTGAACTTTTTTACTGAACAAAGAAACACAAAGAAATCTTCTCTGTAGAAAGGTGGGACGTGCTTAAGCCCCATTGGCTCCTCAGCTGTAAGTACATCTGTACACTCCTCTTGCATTCCAGGGGCGGTGTCTCCATAGGCGTGTCCGTCATGCAGGCTCCTTTGTGTTCCATAGATCCAATCTCTTTGTGAAATACACTGATATATATATATATATATATGTAAGGATAATATTTTAGCAAACAACGCGATGATACCAAATGTGTCTTTTTTTTAACGTTTTGATTTTTTCCCGATAATAAAAGTCTTATTATAGGGGAAAAAAACAGTTTTTGTTTTTAGCTTTTATTTTTACATTTTTATAAAACATTTTTATTAACTTTAGTACTACTTTTTTTTATTTGTTCCACTAGGGAACTTGAAGACTTGCAGCACTGATCACTGCTATAATACATTACACTACATACAGTGAAGGAAATAAGTATTTGATCCCTTGCTGATTTTGTAAGTTTGCCCACTGTCAAAGACATGAACAGTCTAGAATTTTTAGGCTAGGTTAATTTTACAAGTGAGAGATAGATTATATAAAAAAAAAAAAAAGAAAATCACATTGTCAAAATTATATATATTTGTTTGCATTGTGCACAGAGAAATAAGTATTTGATCCCTTTGGCAAACAAGACTTAATACTTGGTGGCAAAACCCTTGTTGGCAAGCACAGCAGTCAGACGTTTTTTGTAGTTGATGATGAGGTTTGCACACATGTTAGATGGAATTTTGGCCCACTCCTCTTTGCAGATCATCTGTAAATCATTAAGATTTCGAGGCTGTCGCCTGACAACTCGGATCTTCAGCTCCCTCCATAAGTTTTCGATGGGATTAAGGTCTGGAGACTGGCTAGGCCACTCCATGACCTTAATGTGCTTCTTTTTGAGCCACTCCTTTGTTGCCTTGGCTGTATGTTTCGGGTCATTGTCGTGCTGGAAGACCCAGCCACGAGCCATTTTTAATGTCCTGGTGGAGGTAAGGAGGTTGTCACTCAGGATTTGATGGTACATGGCTCCATCCATTCTCCCATTAATGCGGTGAAGTAGTCCTGTGCCCTTAGCAGAGAAACACCCCCAAAACATAATGTTTCCACCTCCATGCTTGACAGTGGGGACGGTGTTCTTTGGGTCATAGGCAGAATTTCTCTTCCTCCAAACACAGCGAGTTGAGTTAATGCTAAAGAGCTCAATTTTAGTCTCATCTGACCACAGCACCTTCTCCCAATCACTCTCAGAATCATCCAGATGTTCATTTGCAAACTTCAGACGGGCCTGTACATGTGCCTTCTTGAGCAGGGGGACCTTGCGGGCACTGCTGGATTTTAATCCATTACGGCGTAATGTGTTACCAATGGTTTTCTTGGTGACTGTGGTCCCAGCTGCCTTGAGATCATTAACAAGTTCCCCCCGTGTAGTTTTTGGCTGAGCTCTCACCTTCCTCAGGATCAAGGATACCCCACGAGGTGAGATTTTGCATAGAGCCCCAGATCGATGTTGATTGACAGTCATTTTGTATGTCTTCCATTTTCTTACTATTGCACCAACCGTTGTCTCCTTCTCACCCAGCATCTTACTTATGCTTTTGTAGCCCATTCCAGCCTTGTGCAGGTCTATGATCTTGTCCCTGACATCCTTAGAAAGCATGTTGTAGAGGTTAGAGTCAGACTGATTAATTGAGTCTGTGGACAGGAGTCTTTTATACAGGTGACCATTTAAGACAGCTGTCTTCAATGCAGGCACCAAGTTGATTTGGAGCTTGTAACTGGTCTGGAGGAGGCTGAACTCTTAATGGTTGGTAGGGGATCAAATACTTATTTCTCTGTGCACAATGCAAATAAATATATATAATTTTGACTGTGATTTTCTTCTTTTTTTTTAAATATAATCTATCTCTCACTGGTAAAATTAACCTAGCCTAAAAATTCTAGACTGTTCATGTCTTTGACAGTGGGCAAACTTACAAAATCAGCAAGGGATCAAATACTTATTTCCTTCACTGTATGTAGTGCAGTGTATTCAGGACTGGCCTTGGTTGGAACCAAAAATGAACCAAATATATAGACACGCACATACTGGAACATATATACTGTACATAGATGAAGACAGATTTTAGACATACAGGCAAATATACAGTACATACACACATTCTGGAATATATACATACAGGTAAATATATAGACATACAAACACATATACACATACACACCGGCACATAAATACACAGACAGGGATATATAAATACATAAAAGGCACATATAAACAAGCACAAAGACACATTCACAAACAGACCCATATATATCCACACAGGCACATATATACACAGTACAGATAATGTAGTAGATTTCACATGCAGTCCTATGTAACACACAGTAATAACTGACTACAGATAATGTAGTAGACGTTATCTTCAGTCCTATGTAACACCAAAGAAAACACAGTGATAACTCTCTGAGTACAGATAATGTAGTAGATGTCACCTGCAGTCCTATGTAACACCACAGATAAGACACAGTGGTAACTCTCTGAGTACAGATAATGTAGTAGATGTCACATGCAGTCCTATATAACACCACAGATAACACACAGGCATAACTCTCTGAGTACAGATAATGTAGTAGATGTTACCTGCAGTCCTATAACACAGTGTTAACTCTCTGAGTACAGATAATGTAGATGTTACCTGCAGTCCTATGTAACACCACAGGTAACACAGGGATAACTCTCTGAGTACAGATAATGTAGTAGATGTCACCTGCAGTCCTATGTAACACCACAGAAAACACACAGTGATAACTCTGTGATTACAGATAATGTAGATGTTACCTGCAGTCCTATGTAACACCGCTGATAAAACAGTGATAACTCTCTGAGTACAGATAATGTTATATATAAGAACTATACCCACAGACACATAAAAAAACACACACACACAGGCGTGTGTATATATAAGGGGCAGCAGAGTATGTAAGGGGCCGTAGGTTAGATAGGGGGCAGAAGGGTATATAGGAGCAGCAGGGTATATAAGGGGCAGCAGGGTATATAGGAGGCAGCAGGGTATATAGGGGGCAGCACAGATATCTTCGTTTTATCTGTTCTACTTTAATATAGAACACATACTTTTACAAAGAGACATAAACACATGCAGACACATATGCATACACACACACACACACACACACACACACACACTGTAACATATACACATACAAACACAGAGAAACATACTGTATACACACAGAGACACATACTGTATACACAGAGACACATACTGTATACAGACACATATACACACAGAGACACACAGACACATATGACAGGATCACAGGCTTCGTGCAGGATGTACTGTGGGCGGAGCTCCCTCCACTTCTCTTGCTCGTCGGCTATTATTTACTCCATGTGCGTAACTAAGAGCAGAGCACAGAGTAGAGCCCAGTAGCGCCCCTTACATGCTGGGAGGGTGCAGCACCCTGTGCACTCGCACAGGTCGCACACCCCTAAGGTTTGCCCTGAGTGTATTATAACTGTCAGTGTGTCGCTGACAGTCACTCTTAAAGGAAGCGTATGAGGACCAGCCTCTGGCAGTCCCGGAGGCCATGACAACCAGCGGAAACACCTGCGATTGATCCAGGGAAAGTTTGTTGCTAAAACAAACTTTCCATGCAGTGCAACATGATTGAACCAATCAGGTCCCGATCATGTCTCTGGAACCAGAAGCAGGTGTTAACAGCACGATTCGGGTGTCAGCACCACTCTGAGACACCCGATTGCTTTGTTAACACTTACCGTGAATTGTCGTGGGTGCTGCACAGACCCCAGCAAACGCAGACGTGAATTTACAGTGAGCAGTCGGGAGCTGGTTAACATCCGACTTATCTTTCTCTATCTCATAGTCTGATGGCCAAGTCTGGGTTTGGCGAATGCCAGGAGAATGTCCCAGTTTGACTGCATTCTGAAAAACTGTAAAGTTTGGCGGAGCAGCAATATTGCTATGATGTAGTTTTTTTAGGGGATGGCCTAGACCCCTTAGTTCCAGTGAAGGCAAATCTTAATGTATCAGCATACAAAGACATTTTGGACAATTATGTGCTTACAACTTTGTGGGAACAGTTTGGGGAAGGCCCTTTTCTCTTCCAGCGTGAATGTGCCCCAGTGAACAAAACAAGGTCCATAAAGGCATGGTTGGGGGATTTTGGTGTGGAAGAACTTGACTGGCCCGCAGAGAGCCCTGACCATAAACCCCATCGAACACCTTTGGGATAAAGTAGAATGATGATTGTGAGTCAGGACCTCTCATCCAACATCAATGTCTGACCTGACAAATGATCTTCTGGATGAATGGGCAAAAATTCTCACAGACACTTCAAAATCTTGTGGAAAATCTTCACAGAAAAGAAGAGGATAACATTAAAAGAGGGCCCAACTCCATATCACCGAACATGGTTTTTCAATGTGATGTCTAACAAGCTCATATAGCTGGTCAGGTGACCACATATTTCTTGCTCAGGACGCAACTCCATTGTCTAAGCGCTAGTGTACTTTGGCTCCTTATAGTCCAAAGGTTACAGTTTATGACTTTTTGACAAATCAGCTTGTTTCTGTCTCAACTATGCTCATATAGTTTTAATAAAAGGAAGAAGGAAAAAGGGGGGGGGGGCTGGCACTGTTGAACTAGAAATTGATAGTTGAATGGAGGTTCACATTGGCACTATTCACACTAATGGATCACGGCGTCAATATGCCCACGGGGTGCTCATCGACTAGTGCAGCACGTACTTGAAATTCAAAATAGTAAAAAAATCACTCACCGACCTGGCAAATTTCGTTTATTCAAGATCTTGGTCTAAATGATGTGGAGTAAGCCTTCGGCCATTTCGCGTGCAAACACGTTTTGTCAAGGCTCTGGCGTCACTTCCTTTCCCGCCCTTTTAATATCCAAATGTCAATGCATATTTTCATAACAAACTTTCATGATATCAAGAAGAAAAGTACACAACACAAGATAATAGGTAATGCAACATAGTCATTTCATAGCATAAAATAGCGTTACATTGTTTTACTTAAAATAACATGGTCTATGTTATGATAGCACTCAGATCATTTGAGTGATTGTGATTGCCTTTCGGCCCCATTGCTGATAGACAATTCTCATTTCCTTTTTCCCTTTGTGAAAAGCGGCCCTTAACCAGTACGTCTTTTAAATTTTTACATCTACAAAACGATACTATTGGTTGTCTGGTTGCGACCTACGCTAACAATGGGTCATTTTCAGCCAGATGCCATTTTTTTATGATGCTATTACGAATTACATCACTCATAGGGCTGTGGCCAAAAGATAAGACAAATAGTTTATTCTCTTTTGCACTTGATCTTTTCTTCTCTTTATTATGTTGTAATAAGGATATTTGATTATTTTTATGTTCCTTTTTCAATGCTTCCATAATTAGACCCGAAGGGTATCCCCTTAACTCCAATCTTCGACTCATCTCATCTGCCTGTTTATAGAATACTTCATCACTGCTATTAATTCTTCTAAGACATAGAAATTGGGCATATGGTAGGGATTGGGTGACATGTTTGGGATGGTAACTATCATACTTTAACTGGTTCCCGACCGCTGGCTGTATTTTTACGGCCAGCGGTCAGGGTCCTTAAAACCCGAGCCATAGACTTTTTACGGCTCGGGTTTTAACTTGCTGCCGCGAGGGCAGCTGAATGTCGGGTCTCCGGCTGTCAGTGACTGCCGGGGACCCTGAGGAGAGGATAGAAGCAGCTTTAGCTGCTTCTGTCTTCTCCGATGTCTTTTTAAACAGCGCTCAATGAACGCTGTGTATAGGAATAGAGACAGCGGCAGCGGCGCTGCCTCTATTCCTCCCGGTGATCATGTGACTGGTCTGTTACTGACAGACTGCTGTTACTGGCTGTTACTGCTGTGACTGGTCTGTTACTGACAGACTGCTGCTGGGTCTTACTAGACCCAGCACAGCCCAGTTATGAGAGGGCTTATTTCCCCTGTAACTGGGGCTGCTGTGCAGCCCCAGTTACAGTGGAAAAACATGGTGTAAAAGAAAGAAATTTTTTTTTTACAGTTCCCCAAAGGTCTTTTTTGACCTTTGAGGGACAGACCATAGTAATAAAAAAATAGTAAAGTAAAGTGCAAAAAAAAATGAAATAATAAATACACATAAAATACCCATCCCAAAAAAATCTGTCCCCCCCCGCCAATCATTGTTGTAACGCTAGCGCTGACCCAATAACCCTAATATAGACATGTAATATATTAAAATTTACTGTAAACAATGACGATTACAAATAAAAGGTCTATTTTAGTGTTAAACTATGTTATTACCAAAAAAAAATAGCTGAAACTTAAAAAAGCTTATTTTTTTACTATTATTTTCAAACCTTATGAATAAAAATTCTAAAATAGCAAAAAAGGTGTGTATAAAACAATAAAAAAAGAAAACTGCATTGTCTACGGAAAAAAACGACGCAAAAATCACGTCGTTAGCCCAACAAATAAAAAAATTATAGCCATTTAACTAACACGTGCTAAAAGGCACAAAATAGCCCGGTCCTGAACTGGTTAAAAGTTACATAGTTACATAGTTTGTACTGTTGAAAAAAGACACATGTGTCCATCAAGTTCAACCAAGGGATGGGAAAGGGGAAGTAAAAAATTTCTACACATAGGAGCTAATATTTTTTTGTTCTAGGAAATTATCTAAGCCTTTTTTAAAGCCATCTACTGTCCCTGCTGTGACCAGCTCCAGAAGAGGCTGGACGCAGCTGCAGGCTTAAGGGAAGCCGACATGACCGTCCTGGTAGGGAAAGGGTTAATGTTACGAGGTCAGGGAAAGTTGAAGGAGCTGAAGGAGGGACGGGGAGGAGTTAAGGGGGGCGGGGGGGCCGTTACTGCGCTTCCCGCTGTTTCTCGGCATTGAGCCGGAAGCAGCGGGAGGAGTAACACACATTAAGCAAAGCTCCCACCCTCCCACCCTTGTTTTGTTACTCCTTAGGTCTTATGTACGTCTGTCTATGAGCGTTTTGTTTTATTTTGTGTGCTTATTTAACATGTTTTTCTTTTTTCCGGAGTAGGTTCTGTTGTCATGGCAGCTGGCGGGGGGAGTCCTTGAGGCCAGTCAGTACAAAATGGTGGGGGGGTCGCATCGGGGGTATGCGTCCCCCAAAAAAGGTACATGGTTGAAGACTTCATCGGGTGTTATCCCTTTGAAGTGGTCTTCTGGTAGAAGGTATGTCACTTGAAGGCTTCATCGGGTGTTATCCCTTTGAAGTGGACTTCTAGTGGTCGGTATATCACTTGAGGGCTTCATCGGGTGTTATCCCCTTGAAGTGGACTTCTAGTGGTTGGAGCCATCTGCAGAGGTGAACGGTGCTTCCGAGCTGGTTTACGGCTGGAGGTAATTAGTGGTTTGCAGATGGCTAATTCGGTGTGTTCTTGAAAGGAACATCTGAAGGGGCTTCAAGGACTTCCTCTGCTCGGGTTAATGTTAACGTTTAATTGTTATTTATGATTCTGACCCATGTTGGGTCATGTGAATTATTAGGAGGAATTCTCTGGTGGATTCCTAACTAGTTATCCGAATGTTTCGGATTTAAATTGTTTTTATAAAACTGTGAAATTAATAAACGGCTGCTGTGGCCATTTCACATCCAACCTCGGTGTCATGTGTCGTTACTAAATGGGGGTGGGGGATAGTATGGTTTAAGGTTAACACACGACTCTACCTAGGCAGGTCATGCGGTAGACTATTCCATAGATTCACAGTTCTCACAGTAAAGAAGGCTTGTCGCCTCTGCAGGTTGAACCTTTCTTTTTCCAGACAGAGGGAGTGCCCCCTTGTTTTTTTAGGGGGTTTTACATGGAACATCATATTATTTATACGTGCCATTCATATATTTATATAAGTTAATCATGTCCCCCCTTAGTCGTCTTTTTTCAAGGCTAAATAAGTTTAGTTCTTTTAATCTTTCCTCATAACTTAGATTCTCCATGCCCCTTTTTAGCTTCGTTGCTCTTCTTTGTATTTTTTTTCTAGCTCCACGGCATCCTTTCTATGAACTGGAGCCCAGAACTGAACTGCATATTCTAGATGAGGCCTCACTTATTCTTTGTAAAGTGGTAATATTACATCCCTGTCCCGTGCGTCCATGCCTCTTTTAATACACGACAATATCTTGCTGGCCCTTGTAGCAGCTGATTGACATTGCATGCTGTTATTTAGTTTATGATTTACAAGTACACCCAGATCCTTCTCAAGAAGTGACTCCCCCAGTGTAGCTCCCCCTAGGACATATGATGCATGCAGGTTGTTCGTACCCAAGTGCATAACTTTACATTTATCTACATTAAACTTCATTTGCCAAGTGGACGCCCAAACACTCAGTTTGTTTAAATCCGCCTGCAATTCACGAACATCTTCCATAGTCTGAACTATATTACATAGCTTGGTGTCATCTGCAAAAATAGAAATAGTGCTATTAATCCCATCCTCTATATCATTAATAAATAAGTTGAATAATAGTGGTCCCAGCACTGAACCCTGTGGTACACCACTTATAACCGGGGACCATTCAGAGTAGGAATCATTGACCACAACTCTCAGGATACGGTCCTTGAGCCAATTTTCAATCCAATTACAAACTAAACTATACTATCTAAACCTATAGTCCTTAATTTACCCATTAGACGTCTATGAGGGACAGTATCAAATGCCTTTGCAAAGTTCAAAAACACTATATCCACAGCGGCCCCTCTGTCTAGGCTTCTGCTCACCTCTTCATAAAAACAAATCAGGTTGGTTTGACAGCTTCTGTCCTTAGTAAAACCGTGCTGGCTGCCAGTTATAATACTATTTATTGTCATATAATTCTGGATATAGTCACTCAATAGCCCCTCAAACATTTTCCCCACAATAGATGTTAAGCTTACTGGTCTATAATTACCTGGGGAAGACCTAGGCACCACATTTGCCCTGCGCCAGTCCATTGGCACTATACCAGTCACTAGAGAATCTCTAAATATTATGAAGAGGGGGACAGAAATAACTGAACTAAGCTCCTTAAGAACTCTAGGGTGTAACCCATCTGGTCCCGGGGCCTTGTGTACATTTATTTTATTTCATTTAGCCTGCACCATATCTACATTCATCCAATTCAGTATATCAACTGATATATTAACAGCACTGGCACCAGCTACATCAGCTGCTCTTTCTTCTGTTGTATATACAGAGCTCAAAAACCCATTTAGTAACTCTGCCTTCGCTTGATCCCCTATGACCAACTCCCCATTACCACTATCTAGGGGTCCTACATGTTCAGACCTTGGCTTTTTTGCATTTATATATTTGAAGAATTTTTGGGGATTTGTTTTACTATCCTTTGCCACCTGCCTTTCATTTTGTATTTTTACTGATTTTATTACCTTTTTACAGATTTTATTAAGCTCTTTATATTTTACAAAGGCTACAGCTGTACCCTCAGATTTGTATTTTTCAAATGCCCTTTTTTGTCACGTATTGCCCTTTTTACAGAAGGTGCAAGCCATGTGGGGTTTAATTTTAGTCGTTTATACTTGTTACCTATAGGAATAAATTTTGCACTGTAATCACCCAAAATAGAATTGCAACCCTCATCCTGCGGAAATTGGCCTCTTAAAATCAAGTGTTTTTGCCCTCCCAGCCTGTGTTTGTTTTTTACAGTATATGTAAAATATAACTATATTATGATCACTGTTACTGAGGTTTTCACGAACATTGACGTTCCCAACAAGCTCTGCATTATTAGAAATGACCAGATCCAACAGAGTGTATTGGTAGCAGTAGGTTTTCGGTATCCTTTTGTTCGAACCGTTCCTTCTTCTATAGTTACATGCACATCCAAAAATTCTATCTCCTGGTCCCCAAATTTATATGTAAACTCATCTTCATATTGTTTGTATTGAGATATTGCACACATTTTAGAAAGTCTTCTTGCGTTCCAGACCACACTATAAAAATGTTGTCGATGTAACAGAAGAATATTTGTAAATACCTAGCATAGGGATTAGATAAATTGTAGATCATTTTTTTTCCAGATCAGCTAGAAATAAATTCTGGGGTCCCCATGGCCGTTCCTGCCTTTTGATGGTACCATGTATCATCAAACTGGAAGGAATTCCGATTCAACACAAACTACAATGCTTCGCAGATAAATTCAATAAACATAGGATCCCCTTTTGTGTAATGTAGTTGACGTCTGACTGCCTGTACACCCGCATCCAGTGGGATGCGGGTGTATAGGCTCTCGACGTCAATACTAGCCAATTTAAAGTCTCGCTGCCAACCGAAATCCATCAAAATTGTCAGGAAGTCTTGTGTATCCTGTGTAGCAGTCCAGCTACTGGACAGTGCAGAAACTGTCAGGTTTTAAGCAACCAGGGAACATGTACAGCAGGGAGGGTTTTCTCTGCTGTTGCTTGGGTGTAAAGCCCGGAATAGGGCCTGGTTTGCTGGAGTGTGAAGGAGAAGGGCGGCTTCCACTCCATAAAGACAGTCCGTGTCTTGGTTGGGCTGTCTGATGAGCTTAGTTAGGCTTCACCAGAGGCGGCTCTTTATTTCAGGTGTGTACTGTTCACACAGGGCTCTCAGTCTGGGGAAGACAGGCTTGCTAGCCTGTGAGAGTCACCAACGTGTAAGGTAAACTGCCTATGTTTTGAGGTACTGGGCACAAGGCTCAGTGTCACGTAGTGAGGGACACTGAATGTGTCAGTTAGAGGCTGGACGGCCCAGGGTTTGTTTTGAACTGCTGTGTAAACCCGTCTTTCATGTGTGAAGATAATAAAGCCGGTTGTGGCCAGTTTTAAACCAAATTCCCTGTGTTGGAGTGGAAATTCTTGTGTGCCAATCATCTTACCCTGATCCTGTGAGCTAATTTACACCAGGTTGTCACATATGGTGGAGAATTGCTTTGGGCAATAAAATGGCACAAGAAGTGAGCAGTGAAATTTAACCCCTTCCCTCTTTAGCCACTTTTGACCTTCCTGACCGGGCCTCATTTTTCAAATCTGACATGTGTCACTTTATGTGGTAATAACTCCGGAATGCTTTCACCTATCCAAGCGATTCTGAGATTGTTTTCTCGTGACACATTGGACTTTAAGTTACTGGCAAAATTTGCTCGATATATTCAGTATTTAATTGTGAAAAACACCAAAATTTTGCGAAAAATTGCAAAAATTAGCATTTTCCCAATTTAAATGTATCTGCTTGTAAGACAGGCAGTTATACCACACAAAATTGTTGCTAATTAACATCCCCCATATGTCTACTTTAGATTGGCATCGTTTTTTGAACATCTTTTTATTTTTCTATGACGTTACAAGGCTTAGAACTTTAGCAGCAATTTCTCACATTTTCAAGAAAATTTCAAAAGGCCATTTTTACAGGGGCCAGTTCAGTTGTGAAGTGGCTTTGAGGGCCTTATATATTAGAAACAGCCAAAAAGTCACCCCATTTTAAAAACTTCACCCCTCAAAGTATTCAAAACAGCATTTAGAAAATGTCTTAACCCTTTACACATGTCACAGGAATTAAAGCAAAGTAGAGGTGAAATTTACAAATTTCATATTTTTTTGCAGAAATAAATTTTTAGTACAATTTTTTTTATAACACAGAAGGTTTTACCAGAGAAATGCAACTCAATATTTGTTGCCCAGTTTCTGCAGTTTTAGGAAATATCCAACATGTGGCCCTAGTGTGCTACTGGACTGAAGCACCGGCCTCAGAAGCAAAGGAACACCTAGTGGATTTTGGGGCCTTATTTTTGTTAGAATAAATTTTAGGCACCATGTCAGGTTTGAAGGGCTCTTGTGGTGCCAAAACAGTCAAAATCCCCCAAAAGTGACCCCATCTGGGAAACTACACACCTCAAGGAAATTATCTAGGGGTACAGTGAGCATTTTGACCGCACAGTTTTTTTACAGAAATTATTGGAAGTAGGCCGTGAAAATTAAAATCAACATTTCTTCAAAGAAAATGTAGGTTTAGCGATTTTTTTTCTCATTTCCACAAGGACTAAAGGAGAAAAAGCACCGTAAAATTTGTAAAGCAATTTTTCCCGAGTAAAACAATACCCCACATGTGGTAATAAACGGTTGTTTGGAGACACGGCAGGGCTGAGAAGGGAAAGAGCGCTATTTGGCTTTTGGAGCTCAAGTTTAGCAGGAATGGTTTGCGGAGGCCATGTCACATTTACGAAGTCCCTGAGGAGACAAAACAGTGGAAACCCCCCACAAGTGACCCCATTTTGGAGACTACACCCATTGAGGAAATTATCTAGGGGTATAGTGAGCGATTTGACCCCACAGGTTTTTTTGCAGAAATTATTGGAATTAGGCCCTGAAAATAAAAATCAACATTTTTTCAAAGAAAATGTAGGTTTAGCTTATTTTTACTCATTTCCACAAGGACTGAAGGAGAAAAAGCACCACAAAATTTGTAAAGCAATTTCTCCCGAGTAAAACAATGCCCCACATGTGGTAATAAACGGCTGTTTGGAGACACGGCTTGGCTTAGAAGGGAAAGAGCGCTATTTGGCTTTTGGAGATCACATTGAGCAGGAATGGTTTGCGGAGGCCATGTCACATTTGCAAAGCCCCTGAGGGGAAAAAACAATGAAAACGCCCAAAAAGTGACACCATTTAGGAAACTACACCTCTTGAGGAATTCATCTAGGGGCGTAGTGAGCATTTTGACCCCACAGATGTTTCATAGAATTTATTAGAATTGGGCAGTGAAAATAAAAACAATCCTTTTTCTTCAATAAGACTTAGCTTTAGCGCAAATTTTTTCATTTTCGCAACAAATAAAGGTAAAAAAAGAACCCAACATTTGTAAAGCAATTTCTACCGAGTACGGCAATACCCCATATGTGGTCATAAACTGCTGTTTGGGCACACGGCATTGCTCAGAAGGGAAGGACCGCCATTTGGAGTGCAGATGTTGCTGAATTGGTTTCTGGGCGCCTGTGGGCCCAAAACAGTGGAAACCCCCCAGAAGTGACCCAATTTTGGAAACTACACCCCTCAATGCATTTACCTAGGGGTGTAGTGAGCATGTTAACCCTGCAGGTGTTTTGTAGAAATTAGTGTGAACTCAATGTTGCAGAGTGAAAATGGGATTTTTTCCACAGATATGTGGAAAATATGTGGTGCCCGGCTTGTGCCACCATAACAAGACAGCTCTCTAATTATTATGCTGGGTTTCCTGGTTTTAGAAACACCCTACATGTGGCCCTAATCTCTTGCCTGGACAGTCGACCAGGCTCAGGAGTGAAAGCGTACCATGTAAAATTGAGGCCTAATTTGGCGATTTACAAAGTATTGGTTCACAACTGCAGAGGCTCAGATGTGAAATAATAAAAATAAACCCCTGAGAAGTGACCCTATTATGGAAACTGCACCCCTCAAGGCATTTATTAAGGGGTGTAGTGAGCATTTTCACCCCACAGGTCTTTTCCATAAATGAATGCGCTGTGGATGGTGCAAATTAAAAATTTATATTTTTCCCTAGATATGCCATTCAGTGGCAAATATGTCGTGCCCAGCTTATGCCACTGGAGACACACACCCCAAAAATTGCTAAAAGGGTTCTCCCGGGTATGACGGTGCCATATATGTGGAAGGAAACTGCTGTTTGGGCACGCTGTAGGGTTCAGATGGGAGGAAATGCCATTTGGCTTTTGGAGCGTGGATTTTGCTTGGTAGTAGTTTTGTTTGGAGTCTTACTGGTGTTTCCATTTATAATGTAGGGCATATGTAAGCCGGGCGGAGTATATAAGGGGCATAGTCAGGTGGTATAATAATGGGGTAAAAAAAAACAATAAAATGATCCATAGATGTGTGTTACGCTGTGACACAATCCTTTCTGCACAGGCCGGTGTTGCACTGATATATGGCGTCCTTTATTATCCCCCTTTTGATCCACACTCCGCGCCTTTGTAGTTTGGGGAATTTTGCTAGGAAGTGTTGTCCTGGTATAATACGGGCACCGTCGCTTCCAGCGGATATGTTTGGGCCCTCCCTTTCCTGGTTCCCTAATTTTAGGTCCTTGATAAATCGCCTCTTCAAACAGAAGAAATGTTCCCCTCGGGCACAACTGCATATTTTTTTATTTCCTGACTTATTGGAGCCATAACTAATTTTATTTTTCATAGACGTAGCGGTATGAGGGCTGGTTTGTTGCGGGACGAGCTGTAGTTATTATTGGTACCATTTTGGGGTACATGCAACTTTTTGATCACCTTTTATCCTATTTTTTGGGATGCCAGGTAAACAAAAAAACGCAATTCTGGCACAGCTTTTTTCGTTTTTTTTTTATACAGTGTTCACCACGCATTATAAACAACATGTTAACTTTATTCTGCGGGTCAGTACGATTCCGGCGATACCTAATTTATAGCACTTTTTTATGTTTTACAACTTTTTGCACAATAAAATTACTTTTGTAAAAAGAATGTATTTTTTCTGTCGCCAAGTTGTGAGAACCATAACTTTTTAATTTTTTTGTCGACGGAGGTGTATGAGGGCTTGTTTTTTGCGGGACGAGCTATAGTTTTTATAGGTACCATTTTTGGATACGTGCGACTTTTTGATCACTTTTTATTCTAACATTTGTAGGGCAAAGTGACTAAAAAACAGAAACTCTGGTAACGTTTTTTACGGTTTTTTTTACGCTGTTCACCGCGTGCAATAAATAATATAATATTTTGATACCTCAGGTCGTTACGGTCGCGGCAATACCAAATACATATGGTTTATTATTATTTTTCAATAATAAAGGACTTGATAAGAGTAAAAGGGGGATTGTGTTTTATTTGATTACTTGAAACTTTTATTGTTTTCAAACTTTCATTATTTGCACTTTTTTTTACACTTTTTTACACTTTTTTTACACTTTTTCTCAAGTCCCACTAGGGGACTTGAAGGTCCAACGGTCAGATTTTTTTTTTTCTAATACATTGCACTACCTATGTAGTGCAATGTATTAGATCTGTCAGTCATTCACTGACAGCAAGCCGATTAGGCTTCACCTCCCGGCGGGGCCTAAATCGGCTTCCGTAATGGCAGAGCAGGAGACCATTGTGTCTCCTGTAGCCATAACAGCAGTCGCCAGTCCTGATTGCCTGTCAGGGCTGGCGATCTGCTAGTAACCGCTACGATGCAGCAATCGCTTTCGATTGCTGCATCGAAGGGGTTAATGGCAGGGATCGGAGCTAGCTCCGGTTCCTGCCCTTACAGGTGGATGTCAGCTGTACAGTACAGCTGACTTCCACCGCTGATGACGCCGGATCAGCTCCTGACCCGGCGCCATCTTGCCGGCAGCTACGGAAGCCGATCAGGCTCCGCCGCCGGGCGGATCTTGACCGGCTTCGGTGCTAGGCAGACCGGGAGGCCAGTATTAGGCCTCCGGTTGCCATTGCAGGCACCGGAACCCCGGCAATTTCATTACTGGGGTTCCGATGAGCTGCAAACACCTTAAGTGCAGCGATCGCGTTTGAGGGCTGCACTTAAGGGGTTAATGGCGGGGATCGAAGCTAATTTCGGTCCCCGCCGTTACAGCCGGATGTCAGCTGTAAGATACAGCTGAGATCCGGTGATGATGGCACCGGCTCAGCTTCTGAGCCGGTCCCAAACATTCGGCGTACATGTACGGCAAGATGCGGGAAGTCAATGCTTTCCATGACGTACATGTACGGCAAATGTCGGGAAGGGGTTAAAGGGCCAGAAGCCCAATTAAAGAGACTTATCTCTGAGGTTTGAAAGAGAGTGTTTTTCCGTTGCAATGGGTCTTATGGAGGAACTCCTCAAACAAATGGTGCAGATGAATGCAGAGCTGCAGGAAACAAATGCCAAACAGAGGGAGGATTACCAAAGATTCCTGGCACAGTTGGAAGCAGATCGAGAGGCTCTAAGGGCACAAGTGCTGTCCATGGATACACAGCCTTCCAGGCCAAGTGGATGCTTTTCAACGCCAGCTGCATTGATGCCAGGTACTCCTGCGGTGGTACAGACAGCTTGCGGAGAAGGGCACGGGGCATGCATAACTGTGATACAAACTGTGAGTACCGTTGCTAAGGGCAACCACCCGGACTCATGGTGGGAATATTTGCAAGCGGACTATTGTGTGGATGGAAAAGGTGTTCCCAAGCAATGTTGGGCAGCGGTTAAAAAGCTAAGTCTGCTGAATCGCCCAGATGTGGTTGCTTGGAGCAACCAACCTCAACAGCATGTGGCGTCTGTTATTCAGCAGAAGGAGTGCTGTTGGAGATGCCATCAAGCAGATGGATGTACACCTGATTGTTCTCTGGTCAGGAGGCCAGAGAAATCGCATGAGAAAACATGTGAAGTGTTGGTTGGTGGGATTCCACTACTGGTCAGTCTGGATCTTCACCAAGAGTTCTCGAGGGTGCATCCGGACATTTTGACTTTCAACTAGGTACATACCTTCAGACTTCTATGTGCTTGTCAGCTGCCACCAATAGGTGACTACTCTTGGAGCTGTGACCTGAACATTTGTCAAAGAAAGTTAATATCTTCTTTAAAGGGTTAAAGATGAACAGTGGAATGTTACTGCCGAGTCCTATGCCTGCTTTATCCAGTGAAAGGGTCCACATCCTTGTTCATGATACTGTGAACACTACATATGGGGGGGCATTTAACTTTTCTACACATTTTAACAATTTTATAAATGCACTTGGGCAAGCAAACCATCAAGATTAGCTGGCAGCTTCCTTTGCAATTGCCGACCAATGACATCCCAGATGTGCTTGATTGGGAGACAAGTCCGGAGACGCTGCAGGCCATGGTAACACTTTTAGGCCGTGCAGGCTGCTCACAGTAGCACGAGCAAAATGCGGCCTGGCATTGTTCTGTTTAAAAACGGCTTCTGGGATACCTTGGAGAAATGGCCATACATCTGGTTCTAAGACCAAATCAATGTAACGCCGAGCTGTTAGTGTACCTGAAATGAAGACTAGAGGGGTCCGGTTATCATACATTATGCCAACCCACACCATAAGCCCAGGAGTAGGACCAGTGTGACGTTCCATTGTAAAGACCTCATCATTGCGTTGCCCACATGATCTACAGACCAATCTCCAGCAATCATTGCATCCGAGACAAAAGCGGGACTAATTCGATAGACCTCCATTCCAGCCTCAATTGCCGTCTTGCTGTGCACCATGACAGCCTTTAGCGTGTGGCCAATGGAACACGTGTAGCTGGATGTTCCATTGATCAGAGTTCATAGCCACATGTCGTGCAAAATCCCTCTGAGGGTTTGTGTCGACACTGGTTGCCGCCTTAGGCTTGGGATCTGATGTCCAATTTCACTAGCAGTACAGAATGGCTCACAACACGCCATTCTTCCAATCAGATGATCCGTCTGTGCAAAGGTTCGCCTCCATGCCCCTGTTGCTGCCATTCAAGTTCATTGTTGTTCTCCCAACCTCTGGGACACGCAACAATGAACAGTGCTGACATCTCGGCCTAGGCGTGTAGCAAACTTCCGGAGTGATAAACCAAGGTCTCCCGGTTCAGGGATTCTGTCCCTCTCATCTCAATGAACAGGAGGCATTGCACAATCATCCCACACCACTTGATGAGATTTTTGAGGTTTCATGTGGCTAAAACTTTGCTCTAAATCTGGTATTTATGCCTCTCCCACATGCCACAGATTGGAGTTAGGTGCTTGAAAATTTGATAATTTGCAGATCCCAGTGACACCTACTACTTCCTCAATTTGCATATGGCAGGCCCTTCTTGGTGTTGCAATTTCAATGTTGAGGAGTGTGTGTATGTATATATATATACTGTACATATATATATATATATATATATCTATATATATATATATATATATCTATATATATATATATATATATATATATATCGTTAGGTCCAGAACTATTTGGACAGTGACATAACCTTCATGATTTGGGCTCTGCATGCCACCACATTGGATTTGAAATTAAACAACTAAGATGGAATTGAAGTGCAGACTTCCAGGTTTAATTCAAGGGGTTGAACAAAAATATCCTGTGAAACATTTAGGAATTGTAACCATTTTTCAACACAGCCTCCTCATTTCAGGGGCTCAAAAGTAATTGGACAAATTAACATTGGTAGAAATAAAATGTTTTTTTTTTAATACTTTGTAGAGAATCCTTTGCAGTCAATGACTGCAAGAAGTCTGGAACCCATGGAAACCCATGGAAACCAAACGCTGGGTTTCCTCCTTTGTGATGCTTTGCCAGCCTTTTACTGTCGCGGTCTTCAGTTGTTGCTTGTTTGTGGGTCTTTCTACCTTAAGTTTTGTCTTAAAGAGGCTCTGTCACCACATTATAAGTGCCGTATCTCCTACATAAGGAGATCGGTGCTATAATGTAGATGACAGCAGTGCTTTTTATTTAATAAAATGATCTATTTTCACCACTTTATTAGCGATTTTAGATTTATGCTAATGAGTTGCTTAATGCCCAAGTGGGCGTATTTTTACTTTAGACCAAGTGGGCGTTGTACAGAAGAGTGTATGACGCTGACCAATCAGCGTCATGCACTCCTCTCCATTAATTTAGGCAGCGCATAGGGATCCTTTTAGATCGCTATGTGCTGTCTTATACTAACACATTAACAGTACTGAAGTGTTTAGACAGTGAATAGACATTCCAAGGGATGTCTATTCACAATCTCTGCACTTCATTACTGTTTTTGTGGTAGTTACAGCAGAGAAAAGCGCAATCCCGCGAGAATACGCGGTAAATAACAGGTTACAGCAAGATTACGCTTTGCCCTGCTGTAACTACCACAAAAACAGTAAAGAAGTGCAGAGATTGTGAACAGACATCCCGTGGAATGTCTATTCACTGTCTAAACACTTCAGTATTGTTAATGTGATTATTCACTGTGCAATAGTAAATATACGTGTTTTTTCCCTTGAGTAATATATGTGTTTCACTGGATGAATACCAATGGGAATTTTTTGGTTAGAGCCTAACCTTTAATGTGAGATTTATTTCTTTTTTTTTTTTTAGCAATTTAAGATAGTGATACAATTGTATCCATAAGGTTCGTTCACTAGCGCTTGCGCACTTTACATTGACATATGTAATAAGTTCAGATAGGACAAGGATGAGATTTAAATGGTTAATACCATCACACTCTAGTATTTATAATTTATTTTAGCATTTTCCTGGTTTTTATTTATTTTTATATTTTTATATTTTTTTATATTTATTCAAAAAATATTATATTTAAATATTTTTGTTCCAAGTTGGGACCGGTACCCTCCTTGTCACAAGGTGTGTGCCAGGAACTGATGCAACATGAGCAGCTGCTCTAGGAGTTCCTCTAGATGAATCTCTTGTATTTCAGCTACTGCTGCTATAGAGATGTCTGTGCAGCTCTCTTATTAGCAGATCAGCTGCTTTATCAAGCCCAGTGTGTGCCAGTAGCTGATACAGCTTCAGCTGCTGCTGCTGTGGATTCCACTGTGAGGATCTCGTGTTTAGCAACACACTAATCCTGCCTATCTGTAGTTATCTAGCCCTAACCAGGAAAATGCTAAAATAAATTATAAATACTAGAGTGTGATGGTATTAACCATTTAAATCTCATCCTTGTCCTATCTGAACTTATTACATATGTCAATGTAAAGTGCGCAAGCGCTAGTGAACGAACCTTATGGATACAATTGTATCACTATCTTAAATTGCTAAAAAAAAGAAATAAATCTCACATTAAAGGTTAGTATTGTTAATGTGTTAGTATAAGACAGCCCATAGCGATCTAAAAGGATCCCAATGCGCTGCCTAAATGAATGGAGAGGAGTGCATGACGCTGATTGGTCAACGCCCACTTGGTACAACGCCCACTTGGTCTAAAGTAAAAACACGCCCACTTGGGCATTAAGCAACTCATTAGCATAAATCTAAAATCGCTAAGGGCCTGTTCACATCACCATTCGGCTTCCGTTTTTAACGGATCCCTTAAACTGTTAGGGCCTGTTCACATCACCGTTCATTTCCGTTCCGTAACGTTGGAAAACCGGAAACCAGCCGGAATGGTGACGAACGGAAACCATTAACGAGGTTTCCGTCACCATTGAGATCAATGGTGACTGAAACGGAAGCTGTGCTGTCAGTTTCACTTTCCGTTGCGGGGTTCACCCGACGGAACCCTCCGACGGAACCCCGGAACGGAAATGAACGGTGATGTGAACAGGCCCTAACAGAAACCCTGTTAAAACCGGAAACAAACGGAATCCCTCATTTGTGTTTTTGACGGATCTGTTTTGACGGATCCGTCAGTAAAACGGATCCTTTACATTCCGTTTGCGTCCGTTCGTATCCGTTTACAACGGATCCGTTATTGTTGATACTACTTGTTTTTGTTAACATTTTTAAAAACTCCTCCTATTGGATGAAGGAAAGAGATGACCAGGAAGAAGGAATGTTCCCAAATCATTCTGAATGCAAACCTTGCAGAGTAGAGTATCATTGTGCTTTGGATATTGCCAGAAATTCTTTAAAAATGCTGCCTGCACAAGTGTCCTATATGCTGTGTGCAAAGAAAATATAACATTTTTGGCAGCGTCCTTTAAAAAGTCATATTTACACACCACTGCAATACCCATATACACCCCAAAACAGCCAAATGCATAGAGGGCCCACAGAGCAGATCGCTTCAATAGCCATATACACCCCAAAACAGCCAAATGCATAGAGACCCTTTACAGAGCAGACCGCTGCAATACACATATACACCACAAAACAGCCAAATGCATAGAGAGCCCACAGAGCAGACCGCTTCAATACCCTAAAGCAGCCAAATGCATAGTCGACTGCGCTATTGATTCCGTCGTTAAAACGGAAACCTGCCGGAATGGTGACGAACGGTAACATTTCCGTCCCCATTGATATCAATGGTGACTGAAACGGAAGCTGTGGTTTCAGTTTGACTTTCCGTTGCGGGGTTCACCCGACGGAAAACTCAGACGGAACCCCGGAACAGAAAGCCAATGCTGATGTGAACAGGCGTGTAAAATTTTAAATCTAAACTTAAAAACAATGACAAAACCCCAAAATAACTTATTTAATTTTTTTGGTAGAGTGAGCACTTCTCTGCTCAAAATGGAGTGTCTGTGTTTTTTGCAGACTGTGCAAGTTGCAACGATTTCTAAACATGCTCAGCTCTGCAAAATGATGTGTTTGACGGAAAGCATAACGGAATGCCTTCAGTTTGCTTCCGTCTGCTTCCGTTGGCCCATTGAATTCAATGATAAAACAAAAACGGAAATGTAATTTCCGTTAGGGATCCGTTTTATCGACGGAAACAATAGTGCTGCAGGCTGCGTTATTGTTTCCGTCCAAAAAACTAATCCCTAACGGAACGGAAACAAACTGATGTAAACGGACACTTTAATAAATTCCATTGAAATCAATGGTAATACAAACGGAACGTCTACTTTCCGTTTGTCTGTTCCTCTGATGGAAGAGATAAACGGAAAGCCAAACGGACGCCGAACGGTGATGTGAACAGGCCCTAATAAAGTGGTGAAAACAGATCGTTTTATTAAATAAAAACTACTGCTGTCATCTACATTATAGCGCCGATCTCCTTATGTAGGAGATACGGCACTTATAATGTGGTAAAAGAGCCTCTTTAACCCCTTAACGACCAAGGACGAAAATGAACGTCATGGTCGGCTGCTAGTTCCCCCACCATGACGTTCATTTTCGTCCGCATTTCAAACTGTCACTCTGTGTAAACACAGAGTGACAGACCCGCGCTGACAGCTGTCCTAGACAGCTGAGACATCAGTCTCGCCAGACAGCGGACCATCGCCGCTGCTTTCGGCGGTTAACCCCTTAAGTGCGGCGACGGATTGCCGTCGCCGCATTTAAGTGGTTTGAAGCACATCGGCAGCCCCCACGAAGTGATCGTGGGGGCTACCGATGCTTGTCACGGCAATCGGAGGTCAGATAATAACCTCCGGGTTGCCATGTACGGAAGCCTCGGAGGAACAGCCTCCGGCCGTTCCTCCTCGGCTTCCTGTCAGAGTGACAGTTATGTCACAATGACAGTTAGAGTACATTACACTACGTGTGTAGTGTAATGTACTCTAGCAGCGATCAAAGCTGCAAGACTAAGTGTCCCCTAGTGGGACAAGTTAAAAAAGTAATAAAAAGTAATAAAAATGTTTTAAAAAAAGTGTAAAAATAAAAGTTAGAAGTTCTATAAACACTAAATGCTTTTTTTCCTATAATAAGACTTTTATTATAGAAAAAAAATGAACACGTTAAAAAAGTACACATATTTGGTATCACCGCGTTCGTAACGAACCCAACTATAAAACTATAATGTTATTTTTCCCGCACGATGAACACCCCAAAAAAAACCAATAAAAAACTACGACAGAATCACAATTTTTTTTGTCACCACCGCTCCCTAAATAAAGAATAAAAAGTGATCAAAAAGTCGCATGTACCCGAAAATAGTACCAATAAAAACTTCTATCCGTCCCGCAAAAAACAAGCCCTTACACAGCTTTTTTGACTAAAAAATTAAAAAATTACGGCTCTCAGAATATGGTGACACAGAAATTTTTTTTTTTTATAAATAAGTCATTTTATTGCGCAAACGCTAAAAAAAAAGGACCAAACCTATATACATCTGGTATCGCCGTAATCGTACTAACACGTAGAATAAAGTAAAAATGTCACCTATAGTGTACGGTGAGCGCCGCAAAAAGAAAACCTAAAAAAGGGTGTCAGAATTCCTGTTTTTTGCTCAGGATTGCAAAAAGATTGAATAAAAAGTGATTAAAAAAAAATCGCATGTACCCCAAAATGGTACCAATGAAAACTACAGATTGTCCCGCAACAAATAAGCCCTCACACAGCTCCGGTGGTGAAAAAATAAAAAAGTTCTGGTTTTCAGAATATGGCGATGCAAAATGTGCAGAGTGTCCAAAAGCGGATAAGATCGGGCGCCATTTATCAGTGCGACACCGGCCACATATCTATGAATTATTATTTATTTACCCCATTATTATACCCTCTTATTATGCCCTGATGTTCTCCGCACAGATTAGATTACATATACCCCATTATTATACCCTCTTATTATGCCCTGATGTACTCCGCACAGATTACACATACCCCCACATTATAAACTGAAATACCAGCAAAACCCAAAACAGAACAGTTACGAAGCAAAATCTGCGCTCCAAAAGCAAAATTGCGTCCCTCCCTTCTGAGGTCTGCAGCGTGCCCAAACAGCAGTTTGCGCCCACACATATGGCGTCGCCATACCTGAGAGAACCCGCTTAACGTTTTATGAGGTATTTGTCTTCTGTGGCACAAACTGGGCACAACATATTATGCACTAAAATGGCATATCGGTGGAAAATTGCAATTTTCACTTTGAACCATCCGCAGTGCACTAACCCCTTTGCGCACTATGACTTAATTGCCCGTCATGGTGCGGCGGTTGATGTATGGAGTGGGCTCACATGCTGAGCCCGCTCCATACGCTGCGGGTGTCAGCTGTGTATTACAGCAGGCCCCCTCGGTACTAACGGACAGGTACAGTGATCACGCTGTTTCAGAAGCCTGTAAGAATAACAATATACTGCAATACATTAGTATTGCAGTGTATTGTACCAGTGATCCAATGATCGCTGGATCAAGTCCCCTAAGGGGATTGAATAATAAAATGTGTAGAAGAATTATAGTTATTAGTAGTGAGAATTATTTTTTTTTAAGTTAAAAAAACAAAACACCTTTTCGCATTTTTCTTCTAAAGTAATGTAAAAAAATGAACAAAATTGGTATCGCTACGTCCGTAAAAGTCCGAACTATTACAATATACCAATATTTAATTTGCACAGTGCACACCTTAAAAAAATTTAATAATTGAAACCGCCAAAATCGCAATTTTATTTTTTTTGTCACCTTCGCTCTAAAAAAAAAATGTAATACAACTTTTTAATCATTTTTTATGTACCAAAAAATGGTACCAATAAAAACTGCAGCTCCTCCCGCAAGAAATAAGCCCTCACACCGCTCTATTGATGGAAAAATAAAAAAGTTATGGCTCTTGGAAAGCGGGGAGTGAAAATCTAAAATATGAAAGCAAAAAATGGATCAGTCCTGAAAGGGTTAATTCATTTCTAATGAAAAAACTTTTGACCACATGTGGGGTATTTCCGTACTCGGGAGAAATTGCTTTATAAAAAATGGTTGTTTTTTTTTCCTTCTTTATCCCTTGATAAATGAGAAAATGCAACATTTTAGTGAAAAAAATGTTGATATTAATTTTCGCGCCCTAATTCCAATAAACTCTGCAAAAGACCCGTGGGGTGTAAATGCTCACTATACCCCTAGAAAAATTTCTTGAAGGTTTTTCCAAAATGGGGTAACTTTTCGTGGGTTTCCACTGTTTTGGTCCCTCCAGTGCATTGCAAATGCGACATGGCACCGAAAACCATTCCTGCAAAATCATAAATCCAAATGGCGCTCCTTCCCTTCTGAGCCCTGCTGTGGGTCCAAACAGCAGTTTATTACCACATATGGGGTATTGTCGTAATCGGGAGACATTGCTTTACAAATGTTGGGGTGCATTTTCTTCGTTATTCCTTGTAAATAATAAAAATTTCTATGTTGTTTCAGAAAAAAAGTACATTTTAATTTTTACAGACTAATTCCAATATATTTAGCAAAAAACCTGTGTGGTCAAAATGCTAACTATACCCCTAGATAAATACCTTAAGGGGTCTAGTTTTCGGAATGGGGTAGTTTATGGGGAGTTTCTATCGTTCTGGCAGCTCAAAGCTTCTTCAAATGTACAGTGGGGCCTAAAACATTTTCAAGCAAAATATGAGTCCTGAAAGCCTCCGGGTGTTCCCTTCCTTTGGGGCCCTGCCGTGTGTCCAAACAACGCCTTAGGGCCACAATGTGGGTATTTTTGAAAACAGGAGAAAGAGGGTGATAGATTTTGGGGTGTGTTTCTTCATTTTCATGTTCGCTTTACAAAGAAATCGGTCTTCAAACTAATACTTTTATGAAAAAAGTGAAATAATTTTTTTTTTCACCTGATATGCATTAAATTTAGCAAAAAACTGTGGAGTCAAAACACTTACTATACACCTAAATAATTATGTTATGGGGTCTAGTTTTCTAAATGGGGTCGTTTATGGGGAGTTTCTATCGTTCTGGCAGCTCAAAGCCTCTCCAAATGTACAGTGGGGCCTAAAACATTTTCAAGCAAAATATGAGTCCTGAAAGCCTCCGGGTGCTCACTTCCTTTTGGGTCCTGCCGTGTGTCCAGGCAGTGCATTAGGGCCACAATGTTGGTATTTTTGAAAACAGGAGAAACAGGGTGATAGATTTTGTGGTGTGTTTCTTCATTCTCATGGTCGCTTTACAAAGAAATTGGTCTTCAAACTGATACTTTTATGAAAAAAAGTGAAATATTTTTTTTTTCACCTGCTATGTATTAAATTTAGCAAAAAACTGTAGGGTCAAAATACTTACTATACCCTTAGGTAAATACCTTAATGGGTCTAGTTTTCTAAATGGGGTCATTTGTGGGAGTTTCCATCACTCTGAGACCTATGAGCCTCTGAAAACCGGGCTTGGTGCAGGAAAACAAAATGTACTTCAAAATTTATAAAATTATTATTCAATTTGTAAGTCCTCTAAATTGCTGAAAATTTATTTTATTTTTTCAAAAGTGTTGCCAAAATAGAGTAAAGAGATAGAAATATATATTTAATTAAAAAATTGTACAGTATGTGTGTACATCTGTGACATATTGCAGTTAAAAATAGGGGAAAATGGTAATTTTTACAAAATTTCTTCCATTTTTCTATTTTTTAATTAATTTCCGCAAATCGTATCAGTCTACTTTTACCACTAAAATAAAGTACAACATGTGACGAAAAAACAATGTCAGAATTACTTGGATATTCAAAACTTTCACAGAGTTATTCTCTGATAAAGTCAGACATACCAGATTTGACAAATCTGGCTTGGTCATTAAGGTACAAACATGCCCGGTCATTAAGGGGTTAAGCAAGTGAAATGCATGCTCAATTTTTTTTCAGCCTAACAATGGTCTCTTTCACTTCCTTTTACCTCATGTTGTGGGTTCAGAGTAACAGCTTCCAAATGCAAATGCCACACCTGGAATCAACTCTAGACCTTTTACCTGCTTAATTGATGAATTTTCTTTGTAAAAGTACTAAAACATAAAAAAAATAAAAAAAATTGGGTATCCCTATAATCATATTGCCCTGTATAATAAAGTTAACATATTATTTTTACTGCATGGTAAACACCGGAAAAACTGAATAAAAAAAACTATGGCGGAATCACTGTTTTTATTCCATTCCACCCTCAAGGTATTTTTTTTCCAGTTTCTCAGTACATTATATAGTACAATAATGGAGCCTTGAAAAACTACAATTCGTAACACAAAAACAATCCATAATTTGGGTATATAGTCGAAAAAATAAAAAAGCTGGCGTAGATTTGACTTTCTGGTGGAGGAATGGTCAGAGATGCGCATGATTAATGCGCCTCTTCATTAATTAGGTGCATCTTACTTCAGCGCTCTTTGGGCCAGTTCAGCAGGATTCTGCGGAACGGAATTAGTTGCGGAAAATCCCCAGCAAATACAGTAGCAGCAAAGTGGATGAGATAAAAGAAATCTCATCCACACGCTGCGTAAAACTAAGCGGAAAAAACACTAAAAAATTTACCTGTACAGAATTTTATTCCATAGCATGACAATTGTATTTGCGTAAATGCTGCTAATTTGTTGCAGGTTTTCCCCATTGAATTCAATGGGGAGGTAAAACCTGCAACAACTAACAGTTGTTGCGTTTTTTGTGGCAGGTTCGCAACTCAGAAAAAGAAAAAATAAATCTTACACTTACCCAGTAGTCTGTGTTTCTTCCTCCAGACCGGACTCCTGTGATGACGTTTCATCCCATGTGACCGCTGCAGCCACTCACAGGCTGTAGCGGCGGTCACATGGGATGAAACCTCATCCAAAGTGGCCGGCCTGGATGACATCAGAGGGCCGGCCTCCTGGGTTCCAGGAGGTCGGCCTGCTAGAAGGCCGGCAAAGTGCTGCAGTTTTCCCCAGAGGACATTCCGGGCGAAAAACTGCACCACAGTTTGATGCGGTTTCTGGCCCGGAATTCTCTGCGGCGCACAGGGTGGATATGCTGCGTGCTTTTACGCAGCGTATCCGTCCCATGTGGACTCAGCCTTTATATTAAGTCTGGCGTATGAAAGACTAGTCTTAATAAATTCCCCCCATTGTTGCCTACTGCACAGCTCTCTTGAAGCAAGGAGAGAGAGAGTATGAGCTACTGGGTATGTGTATGGGGTGTGGTCTGTAGATATTTAGGGGGTCTGGTTTGGGGTCTGTATTTATTTAAGCATCTCGGAACTGTATTTATTTAGTGGATATGCTATAAGGTCTGTATTTATTTAGGGGGTCTGGGGTTTACATTTATTTAGGGGGTCTGGGGTTTGCATTTATTTAGGGGGTCTGTATTTATTTAGCGGGGTCTGGTCTGGTGTCTGTATATATTTAAAGGTCAGTATTTATTTGGGGTCTTGTCTGGGATCTCTATTTATTCTGGGGTCTGGCCTGAGGTTTCCATTTCAGGGTCTGGGTCTGTATTTACTTACGGAGGCTATGGTGTCTGTATTTTTCTGGGATCTGGTCTGTAGTTTTTTAGTGCTCAGGGAGTCTATATTTAATTTGGGGTCTGGGATCTGTATTTGTTCCAGAGTTTGGTATGGGGTCTGTAATCATTTTGATGTGTGATAAAGGACTCATATGACTACATAAAACATATTAGGCTGGTGGTGTTTGGGGGGCATGGCTGACAGCTCATGCGAAAACAACCTAAAAGCACAAAAGCACAGGGAACATAACACCCCAATGGAATATATAAATATATAACTACCACACCAAGTATGGTCAAAAATAGAAATCTTTATTGATAATAAATAACAACAATACATGGTATCACAAAAATGTATATAAATGCACTAAATAAAACAGGTCATACACGGAGAGTAGCATCAGTACGGTATAGATGTAATTATACCCAGAGGTTAACAAAGACAACCCATCTCAAAAATGACATCCCATTCCCTACCACACCATATATACGAGAGATATAGCTGAATAGCAGTAGCCAAAAAACACAAATAGAGGGCTAATAGGTACGCAGAGTAAATCCTAACTGGTGAGAAGTATGGCAAGACCAAAATACAGTAAAGCCAATGGATGTTTAAAGTAGCAAAACTACATAAATCACCAGGGATGTAGATAAAAAAAACGTACCCAAAGACATGGTGGAGGGAGGAGGCGTAGAGAGATGTGGCACAGAAAAACGCCTTGGCGCGAATTTCGCCTAAGACCGGCTTCGTCAGGAGGCTCATGTGAGCCTAGTTGGCCCAATGGTTGCGACACCAGACAGCGCTGGAGTCTGAGGAGGTGAGTAAATCACTGGACACCAGGTACTTGACTAACATGCCCAGCTGTGTTAACACTGCTGTTGGCAGTCCTGTCATAATGCGGAGTACCGCAATGGATCACAATGGTTCCCATTGGGTGGCAGTGGTGTTCATCACTTGATGGATCCAGCTGTGCGCCTTATCCATTCAGTTACCCATTAAGCACTTTACTACCAATGACGCAATTTATACAGTTTTGAAATGCCTCTATATGGGAAAGGGGGGATTTGCCTTGTCTGCCTAGTGCACAAAAATACCTTGTTCCAGCCCTTGTGATTGTAAACCTAAAAAAAAAAAAAAAAAACGCAATGTGCCAAAAACACCCACCTACCTAAGTTCTACCCATACTACCTACATTTGATCGAGAAGATATGGCAGTTACTGTAGTAAATGGATATAATATTGTCAAAAAACAATATATAAATGTAATAAACATATATTCAAATGTATAAAACGAATACAAAATCTGTGATTTCAGATGAAGTCCCGGACAAGTAATGTTGTGATTTTTGCTGGGCTGCTGGCAGTGTTTGGTGAAGCCTAATAATCTAAAGGACATCTCCTGTCCCCTGTGAGGCTTATCTCAGGAAGAAGGCTTATCTGCACAGCAGTCACTCAGTTTTTGTGGCCAAATAGGGAAATGGCAGGACACATTTAGATCCATTGAAATGTCACATTGCTGAATAGAGGTAAATATAAAATAAAATATAATATGTAATAATAATTATAAATAATAATATACAGTCAATTTCTGGGCACCAGTTCATAAAAAGGATGCCCTAGAGTTAAGTTGGAAAAAGATACAAAGAAGAGCAACTTCTAGTTAAGAGGAAAGATTAAAAAAATTAATTTATTTAGTCTTGAAAAAAGACGACTTAGAGGGGACATATTTAAAGAAGCACTCCAGCAATTATTATTTTTTTTGCCTATATAATGCAGCATAGACTATTATTAAATAATAATGTATATGTCCTTGTTTATGCCTTGTGTATACCTATTTTAGTTGATGTGCCATTTATAGGCTGTCTGTCATCTTGGTTTCTTCATCCTCTTTGATATGGTTTCTCTAATGCAGCCTACATTTCCCATCATGCCTCTGGATTTGCAAAGGCAGAGGGGGGCGAAGTTCATCACACTGCACTTGTTCTGCTCTGAGTCATATCTAAATGCAGCAAGTGATCGATCAGTTACATAGAACTTCTGTACTCAGACTGCAGTCAGTGTATCCTATGTAAATAAGCTTCACACTAATCCCCCTGCCTCCTGCTTGTGAAAGATTAGTGACATACTATAGAACTACTGCCCCCTAACGCACGCTGCAGAATCTCAGTGTATCTTATGTGATGCAGCTTCAGCCTGTTTTCCCTGCGTCCTGCTAGTAATCGATTTATTTCTGTCAGCTTTTACATGCAGGAGGCAGGGGAGAGCAGTGTGAAGCTGCATCTCATAGAAATACAGTGGACACATAAATACACTGGACTCTGCACAAAGCACTCATAGATAGTATAGACACTTTAACACACGTTATACTGCAATATCGGCAACAAATATTTCAGACAGAAAACTCTGTTGTGTGAACATAACCTAAGAACTCTTAAATGTCTGGTACCGGAGCCATGTTTAAATTCACGTCATGTAATATAGCTTGGACTACATTCTGCCTATTCTGTATTTTGATTGATGTATTAACCACACTAGCACCGCCTACATCAGCTGCTCTTTCCTCCGTTGTTTATACAGAGCTAAAGAACCCATCAAGTACTTCTAACTTCTCTTGATCTCCCATAACCAACCAATGTCTACATGTTCTAACCTTGTTTTTTCTATATTTGAATACTTAAAGAATTTTTGTTGTTTTTTTTTTTGCTTTTTTTGGCCACTTGCCTATCATTTTATCTTTTAGTCGATCTACAGATTTTATTACGCCTTTTGTAATTTTCAAAAGCTAGAGCTGACCCCACCAATGTGTAATTGTATTTAAATGCCCTATTTTTGTCATTTATTGACCATTGCACAGTAGGTGTAAGTCATGGGGGGGGGGTTTCATTTTAGTAGTTTGTACTTGCACTTTATAGGAGTAAATTATACAGTATAAATGTAAATTTAAAGCACTCCAATTTAGCATTTGCATCGTTATTTTACATTAGTTGCTACCACTCTAGGTCATGAAGTGCGGACTAAGGCCCCATGCACACTAACGTGCTTTTGCGGCCGTAATTCCCCCGAAAATCCATGGGAAAATTGTGGCCCCATTCATTCCTATGGGCCCATGCACACGACCGTGGTTTCCACAGTCTGTGCATGGCCCAGGAGCCTGGACCGCAGAAAGAACGGACATGTATTATTACAGCCGTGTTCTGCGGTCCAGTCTCATAAGACACAATGCATGCGGCCATGTGCACGGCCCGCGATTTGCGGGCGGCTCGTGGGTGTCAGTCCGTGGCCGGCCGCCCTGAAAATCACGGGCGTGCACATGGCTACGGTCGTGTGCATGAGGCCTAAGAATGAAGTTGGTGTACAATGACATCCAGGGTTATAAATACAGATAATTTATCTATGTTGCCTTATAGTATATGTAACTTGGAGGTCAAGGAGGTTTCAAATCTCTATCTTTGTGCCAACATGAGAAGTGATATAGACTTGACATCTCTCTATTGGCCTTAGGTGTGCCAATTCTGTTCAAGCAGCCAACATAATATTTACAGTAGCTTATCAAAGGACGGTCAAGTTTACAGAGCCAAATTTACATACACAAGAACAGGACATTAGACTACTTTAATTGCACTAATACATCTGGAGCAGCTTTTTTCACATTTACAAGCAAGGTGAACAGTGTTTTACACAGAAAATGCTGGCATTGAGAACAGTGTGAAAAATATAAATACTATTTTATTGCTACTGAATGGGGACCTGACACCTCTGCTGACATGTCTATTTTAGTAAATACTTGCATTTCCCATGAAATAACAATTCTGGAAGAAATTCACTTCAAACTCAGAATTATGCCATTCCACTGAAATTTCTCCCAAAATATTTTAAATAAATTGGCAACTGGGTGTTATACAGTCTCATACGGTCAACTATGATAGGACATTGTCAGTCTGTGTACGGACACCCCCCCCCCCCAACTGGTAACAGAGAAACGGCACAACGTAGAGTTCTAATAAAAGATGCCCCAGATTTGTTTCATAGGGTATACAATTATTGACTAAAACAGGCATAGGTCCTCTTTAAAGTGAAAATTAAAATGAATAACTATAATTACTGTCCCGCTAGGAGCATTTAACAGAATCTTTACTTGTAGTCATGTATTACCACAAAATATCTGTATTTGTATCATGTATCTGTGTGCCACAGATTTAACAATCACTGCTGATTCAGACACCCTAAAGTAATACTGATCCGAGATCAGACTCCCTAAACAAATAAAGACCCCAAACCAGACCCCTTAAACAAATACAGACCAAAGGACAGGCCCCCTATATACAGACCCCAGACTAGACCACCTAAATAAATACATACCCAGGCCAGACCCCCTAAGCAAATACAGACCCCAGACCAGTACCCCTTAACAAATATAGACCCCAGACCAGACCCCCTAAACAAATACAAATCCCAGATCAAACCCCCTGAATAAAGACCATGCACTCTAAATACAATCCCCAGGTTAGACCCCCTAAATAAATACAGAACCCATGCCATAGGCATAGCTAGAAAGTAACTTTTTAATGCCAACCCTGGCATTAACCAGATGCATGTGAATGTTAGCGCGAGTGTGTAAGGGGTGCACGATGGCACAGTGCTTTTACGTTACATCAACAGTCAGATCCCTAAATTAATTTCAAGCCCAAGAACCCCTTAATTAATTTTAGGCTCCCAACTAGACCCTTCAAATAATTCAGACCCCAGATGACTAAATTACTTCTGATTCCAGACCATATCCCAAAATTGATTTCGACCCCAGGCCAAACCACTACATTACTTTAGATCCCAGACTGGATCCCCAAACGAATTTTAGACTGCTTGAGTATTCGTAGATGTTGCACCTGTAATGAAAATGCCTAGCTCATGAGAAAGGCAACACAATTATTTCCAAGATTTACACAGGATACCAGACAGGTCACACTCTAATACACTCAACTTTTCTTTACCAGTGAAAGAGAGCCAAATATTATTCCACCATGCATAATTTGTCGACACTTGGTAGTTTTCCCCCTCGGCTGTGACAATATTGTGTTTCATTGTTGCTCAATAAAAACAAAGTTTCCTTTCCATGAGCACAGGAAAATCTAAACTGTAAAAAAGACCGAAAATGTAGCCATAAAGAGATTAATGATCCTGAGTAGTTGAAAGCAGGTCACAGAATGTAACATGGGCTGAGCATGAAAAATGTAAGCAGGGGCGTAGCTAAAGGCTCATGGGCCCGGGTGCAAGAATTCAGCTTGGACCCCCCTACTACTCCCCAACACCACCATCATCATCAGACCCCTGCGCGCGCCTATGCCCAGGCGCCTTGCCCAACAGCCCCCATAGTATAATGCCCCCACACAGTATAATGCCCCATAATGTATAATGCCCCCCAATAACAGCCCCATACCGTATAATGCTCCCCATATCAGCCCCCCATACAGTATGATTCCCCCATATCAGACCCCATGCAGTATAATGCCCCCCCCCCCCCGCAAAATCAGCCCCCCATACAGTATAATTCCCCCATATGTGCATAATAGAAAAATAACATAATTACTTACCTATCCCCGTTCCCACTTCGGGTGGAGGATCCTTCGCCTCCTCCGGTGTGTACTATAAGTGACTAAGCGCAGGCAGGCGCGATGATGTCGCTACATCCCGCCTGCCTGCGTCGAGCCGCTCAGGGCACAGTGAATGCTGGATCAAGGAGACGTCAGCTCCTTGTTCCAGCATTGAATGGAACCGGGACCTCGGTGAGTGACTCGCGACCCCCCGGAGGTCTTCACACGAACCCCCAGGGGGACGCGACCCACAGTGTAAGGATGTCACGATACCAAAATTTGCACTTCGATACCGATACTTCGTTTACTTTGCCAACAGTAATAAAAAAAAAAAGTTCTTTTGTTTTCTGATGTGAGGCACGAGGTGTGATGATGAATTTTGAATGTGCCTCACATTAATAGTAATTAACCCCATCATGTTTCTCAGTCATAATGGGTTAATGTGTGAGGTACATGATGGGGTTAATTACTGTTAGGGCTCATTTACACGTGCGTGATATACATGCGTGCTACGCGCGTGCTTTTCACGCGTGTCGTACGCACCTATATTAGTCTATGGGGCAGTGCAGACAGTCCCTGAGTTTTGCTCAGCGTGAGTGCGCTGAAGAAAACTCACGACATGTCCTATCTTTGTGCGCTGTTCGGGCATCACGCACCCATTGAAGTCAATGGCTGCGTGAAAATCCCGCGCACCACGCGGAAGCACTTCCGTGGGACACGCGTGATTCGCGCAACAGCAGTCAAAAGTATGTTTGCAACCACGTGCTTTTATGTTGACAAACATTCAAACGGAGTGTCATCATGATGGCGGCTGCGCGAAAATCACGCAGCCACGCATCATACCGGGCTGACACATGGAACTGTTAAGTGCCTTTTGCGCACGCAAAACGCTGCGGTTTTTGTGTGCGCAAAACGCACACGCTCGTGTAAATGAGCCCTTAATGTGAGGCAAATGGAGGTTAAATTCATCATTGCACCTCGTGCCCCACAATAAGTGATAGAAAGCAGTTTTTATTTTATTTTTTACAGCGTACACATCATAAATGATGCAAAAAAATTGTTGTGCAGGTTATTACGGCCGCGCCACTACCGATTATATCTATATTTTATGTATTGAGACTTATTTTAATGTTTATTGTAAAAAAGGCGTATGTGTATTTTTTATTTTATTTAACATTACTTTATGTTTTTACTTTATTTTTTAAACTTTAATGTACTGGCATATATCTATATCCCAGTACATTAGCCTGTGTACAGATAGTACATACCCAAATATGCCCTAACAACAGGAAATATGGTCAGACAGCCCTGGGGTCCTTCAATGGACCCTGGGCTGTCTGCGCATATATGGTATGTCCCTCAATCGGAATTCCCTGTGACGCGATCCAGGGGCATCCCCCCTTCTCATTTTCTCCTGAATGCTGCAGTCAGCTTTGATCGCAGAATTCAGGAGAATAGCGGCGGAGAGGAGAGGTTTCTCTGATCTCCACCGTTACAGAGCGGGGCTGCGGCTGTGTAATACAGCCATTGCCCCGCTCCTGACATTAAGTGCGTGCGCGCGGTCAGCACGAGGTGATGCGGCCGGCGCTGCACTAATGAGCGGCGGTTCAGGCATTGAGGACAGAACATGGGGGTGTTTTGGGGGTGTTTTGCCCGCCATGTTCTGTCTTCAGTGCCGCAGATCATTAGTGCAGCGCCGGCCGAATCACATCATCCTGACGGCGCGCACATGTCAGGACTCAGGAGCGGGGCAATGACTGTATTACACAGCCGCAGCCCCGCTCTCACTAAGTGTACCATGTGACCGTAGTAACCAGGAAGTGCCGGCTTCACGGCACAGAAGATTTATTTAGGAAGCTTGCTGTATGGCAACGGGGGCCCGTGGGCCCCCCAGGCTTAGGGGCCCGGTCGCAACTGCGACCACTGCGACCCCTATAGCTACGCCACTGAATGTAAGGGTAGAACGATTATAAAAACTAGATTATATTAAAATCACGCCTGTGTCCAGCGGCATAGCTGTCGGGGGTGCAGTGGCAGCAAATGTAATTAAGCAACATAATTACATATCATGTTTATTACACAGTGATGTTATCGTGCTCCACTCTATGGCCACAAGCATGTGGACACCCCTTCTAATTATTTAAATTTCCGGTGTTTCAGCCAAACCCATTGCAAACATAAAATAATACATAAAATAAAGCACACAGCCATGCAATCTCCATAAATAAAGCTTGCTAGCAGTACTTTGATACTATGCCTTAGTGACTTTAAACATGGCACTGTCAAAGCATGGCACTTTTGTGAAAATTCTGCCAGAAAATATTTGCTATATCTGCCCGGATCAACTCTAAGTGCTATTATTGTGAAGTGGAAGCATCTAGGAGTAACAACAGTTCAGCTGCGCAGCGCTAGACCATGCATACTCACAGATCATCTGTTGCATCACTCACTACAAAATTCCAAACTGCCTCTGAAAGTGATATCAGAACAAGAACTGTGCATGAGGGGCATGTCGCTGCTGGACTCTCGAGCAGTATATATATATATATATATATATATATATATATATATATATATATATATAAAAAATATATATATATATGTATATATGTATACATATACATTGTATATGTTAATAATTAATATTGAAAAAAAAAATTATGTTATACTTAGAGATGAGCGAACTTATGAAAAGTTCGGTTCGGCTGGTTCGCCGAATTTCATGAAAAAGTTTGATTCGGACCGAACTAGTTCTGACCGAACCTGTAATACAAGAAAGCCCCTAAAAATCGTGTATAACACTGTTTAAAAGCCCTAGAGGCCCTGTATAACACTCTTAGGTCACCCATGAGTGTATCCAAGTACTTTTGAGCTGTCTTTAAGGCAAAGTTAGTGTCAAAGTTACGCCAACATGTATGGCTATAGGAAAACGGATGGGACACGGTGATAACTAACAGAAACCACTGCACTTGTGCATGTTGTATGCTTAATGCATTGTTAAAAAAGGTACAAAAATTAACCATTTTTGGCGGCAGATGCCTGCCAGGGTTCATACATATAAGGTGGTAAAAGAAGAAGCAATGGCTTTTGACAAGCCCTCAAAAAATGTACCCTTTATGGTGGCAGATGCCTGCCGGGGTTCATCCATACATGGATGTAAAAGCAACAAGCAATGGCTTTTGAGTGCAAGCCCTCCAAAAATTTACTCTTTTTATTGGCAGATTCCTGCCGGGGTTCATCCATACATGGATGTAAAAGCAACAAGCAATGGCTTTTCACAAGCCCTCCAAAAATATACCCTTTTTATTGGCAGATGCCTGCCGGGGTTCATCCATACATGGATGTAAAATCAACAAGCAATGGCTTTTGACAAGCCCTCCAAAAATTTACCCTTTTTATTGGCAGATGCCTGCCGGGGTTCATCCATACATGGATGTAAAAGCAACAAGCAATGGCTTTTCACAAGCCCTCCAAAAATGTACCCTTTTTTTTAAAATAAATTCTTTATTTTAAAGACACCATTTTTGCAGTAAGAAACAACATATCATATATAACATTATAAAAGCAGTGCAACAAAGGCAATCACTTTCATATATCCAAATTGCAATTAGGCAATTCCCGCATAACAAATGTTCGAAATAAAAAAATATTCACGAAAGTAATTCACTGAGCAAAACCAAATCCCATTACCAGACAAGACAAACAAAAAATCATAAATGAGAAAAGAAGAAAGGGACAGACAAGCCATACAAACAAAACGTATCTCCAGCATTAGAGGTAGGGGGCATGTAATATCATAATAATCAGCATATTCACCAGCTCAGGAAGCAACCCGTACCCCCCAGCTTATTATCTCTCGGATGTAGCCAGCGTCTAAGACACAACATACCATGAATGTCATGAGTGTCAGCCATACAGGTTGTGTACAGGTATTCTGTGAGGGATTTCCTGGGTCTTAAACTGGGTCTTAAACCCCCCCTTAATGGACATGTCAAATGTCAAATAGTACATCCCCAAGTGCTATTAATGTATATCCTGCCCCCCCCCCCCCCGTCTCCCGAATCCCAGCCACGTCCTCGCTCCAGTCTCTTATGATAATCCCTCCATGGCTTCCACACCCTCAGAAACAAGTCCCTTGAGAAGGTATGCCAACCCACGAGCTCCTCCACTGAGTGTAATTGATGAACCCTAGACCACCACATATCCATGGAAGGAGGTTCCTCACTTCGCCACTTCAACGGTATCAATAATTTAGCCACAGAGACCATTAAAGTGGCCAAGTCTCTCCGTACAGGGGTAAAATCTCCGGAAGGAAGCCATAGAAGGATCAGGCCAGGTGATAATACCAAAGAGCCACCAACAACATCATTGATAGCCCTTTCCACCTGAACCGAAAAAGGTTTGATTTTGGAGCAGAACCACCAGATATGTGACAAGGATCCAGGAGCCAACCCACATCTCCAACATACATTTGAGGCGAGAAGACGAATCTGATATAGATATGCCGGAGTTCTATACCAGCGAGTTAGCAATTTGTAGTTCTCCTGATGCCTCACACAGCATGAAAACCCATGAGATCTGGATAAAATAGTGGAGACTTCTCTTTGTGAGAGTACAATGTCTAACTCCTTCTCCCAGGCCAGCAGAAAAGAGGGTTTGGTGGGGGTTAAATCTACAAGAAGATTAGTATAAATATTTGACAGAGCTTTGGCGGGAGACTGTGACATAAGAGTATAATTCTCTATCCAGGTAGGATCTGATATGGAGCAGGAGCCATAGCCAAGAACTTGCAGCATGCCGATTCAAAACCCCTCTGATGGAGAAATGTAACATTAACGGCCCAAGTAGCCCCCCCTTTGTCACTGGAGCGCCCCAACAGCGCATTTAAATCCGGAACAACCCTGCCCGCTGTAACCTCCCTAACCCGAAGAGAGCTCAGGAGAGGCCACAATGTCGACCCAAGAGATGTATCTCTATCCGTAAAGTAGGGAAGGGCCCCCAGTGGAGCTATCGGGGAAAGGTAACCCTTGGCCATATTCAGTGCCTTAGACCTCTGACAGACTTTAAGCATACCTCTCGTCATGTCACTAACTAAAAGCGTTTTCGGCGGTAGCGGCAATTTAACCCAAAGTAAGTAGAGATATTACTCCGAGAGGACCCGTCTCTCCAAATCTAGATAACTATGGGTAAGAGATACGTTAGCAAGTTGTGACCAACGAAGTAGTTGAATGGCCGTATAATATAACCCTATATCTGGTAAGGATAAGCCCCCCTGTTTCTTTTTCAAAATGAGTAATCTGTGAGCCAATCTGGGGTGTCTACCCTTCCACAGAAAATTAAGAAATAGCCGCCTGAATCTATTGAAGTAGCTAACCGGGATATCTATGGGAATATTCTGCATTGGGTACAGGATCTGAGGGAGCACATAAGTGGCCAATAGATTTTTCCTGCCAATCCAAGAAAGGAATGGAATATTAATTTTAGACAGGATTTTTTGTATCTTCAGTACAAGAGGGGCAAAATTCAGGGAGAATATATTTTTGGGATCCGCTGGGATCTTAATGCCTAAATATTGGATAGCTAAAGATTGCCATTTAAATGAGGAAATGGATTTCAAGTGTACTAACTGATCCTTTGGCAAAGAGATACCCAGGGCCTCAGATTTCCCATAATTAATTTTAAAATTAGATATATCTCCGAACTGATCAAATACATCCAGGATCAACGGGAGGGCAGTGAGTGGATTCGTAACCATTAGCAATAGATGATCTGCAAAGGCCGCCGTCTTATGGACGCGTCCCCCAACCCGGAGACCCTGGATGCCCACGGTCTGGCGAAATTTTAAAAGCAGCGGTTCCATCATAATAACAAAAAGGGACGGGGACAAAAGACATGCTTGCCTGGTCCCATTCGATATGGAAAAGGGAGCAGACAAGGATTCATTAACCTGAATCCTAGCAGAAGGTTCTCTATACAATGAGAAGATAGCATTTATGAATGTGGACGGAAAATTAAATTTCAGTAGAGCTCTCCTCATGTACT
Source organism: Rhinoderma darwinii (assembly GCF_050947455.1). Lineage (NCBI taxonomy): Eukaryota > Metazoa > Chordata > Amphibia > Anura > Rhinodermatidae > Rhinoderma > Rhinoderma darwinii. The sequence continues at coordinate 301,584,514 of NC_134688.1, forward strand.
CCCAACAAACCCTGTCGAATGTCGAAGGCTTTTTCGGCATCAGTGCCTAGCAGCACCATAGATCCCCTAGTTTTACGCACTTGTAAAATCGCATGCAAAACTCTGCTCACATTGTGCTTACCCTCTCTCCCCTTCACAAATCCCACTTGCTCATCTCCAATAATCAAGGGCAAGAGCGATTGCATGCACGTCGCCAAGATTTTTGCCCACCATTTAACATCACAATTTAATAGCGAGATGGGTCTATAGCTTCCACACTGCCCAGGATCTTTCCCTTCCTTAGGAAGAATAGTAACAAATGCTTCCAGAGACTGTGTGGGGAGAGAGGATCCAACCAGCAGGGAATTACAAACTGCCGTAAATTTTGGAATCAGTTGTTTCCGAAATTTTTTATAAAAGGAGATAGGCAACCCGTCTGGCCCCGGGCTCTTCCCTGAGGGAATAGAGTCCAAGATCTTCCCCACTTCTTCCTCCGTGATGGGCGCTAAAAGCGCCTCACCTTGTATCTCGGAGAGCTGAGGTGCTAAGATATCTGACAGGAAAGCGGTTATACGTTCCTGCCTATCCAGTGTAGGAGGGAGGGCCCCCCCGGCGACAGCAGGCAAATTATATAGCTTGGAATAAAAAGTCTGAAAGGCCTCGGCAATGTGCGGCGTTGAGGTCACTCTCTCTCCTTGATCAGTTTTAACAGCTTCTATAAACACTTTTGACTGCCTCTGTTTAATTAACCTGGTCATCAACTTAGAGCCCCTATCTCCATGCATATACGTCTGAGAACAAGCTACCCGGTATGCCTTAGTGGCTTTATAATTAAGAAGGTCCCTAAGCTCTTGGCGTAATGAGCACAGTAATTTATAATCTAAATGGGATCCCACCTGTTTATGTAGTCTCTCAGTTTCGGATATTTGCTCTAATAAGCGTAAAATATGCTTAGAACGTTGTTTCTTAAGGTGAGGAGCCAACGCAATAAGCTCCCCCCTCATATAGGCCTTATGTGTCTCCCATAGAATGGGTCTGGATACCTGCGGGGAATCATTAAATTGAAAAAATTCCTCCAACTTAGAAGCTAACACCGCACTATTTTCATCTTGTGCAATAATTTTGTCATTAAGTCTCCAGAGCCACTCTCGTTGAGGAATACACCCCAATTCCAGAGTAATGCATACCGGGGCATGATCCGAAACCGTAAGACTCCCAATATCAGCATGCTGCAAGTTCGGTAACAGAGCTAAAGAAAGGAAAAAATAATCTATTCTATGATAGGTGCCATGAGGAGCAGAATAAAATGTATAGTCCTTTACCGATGGATTACCCACCCTCCAAGAGTCTACCAAGCCCAGTTTAGACAAGAGCATTTTAAGCTTGCGGAGCATCAAAGGCGGAAACGTTTGGACCAAAGAGGTGGAGTCCATTGGCAAGTCAAGAGACACATTAAAGTCTCCCCCCACGATAAGTTGACCCTCAGTAAAGGATCGAAGGGATAGTAGGGTAGACCGCATCCATTTATATTGCCCTATGTTAGGGGCATACAGGTTAATTTTCATACCAGAAACCAGGCCTTTTAAAAAAAAGGTAGCGTCCTCCTTCATCCACCAGAGACGATTCTACCTTAAACTGTACATTCTTATGAATAGCTATAGACACCCCCCGTGACTTAGAAGAGTAAGTACTATGAAACCATTGTGAGTAAGTATGTACAGGTAGCGTTGGGATGTGTGCCGGTCTAAAGTGTTTCTCTTGTAGGAACAAAATATCAGGAGCCTGTACCCGTAGAGAACCAAATACCCTGGATCTCTTATGAGGGGAACCCAAGCCTTTCACATTAAATGAGCAAAGCTTCAACCTACCCATCTATATGACTGACCAAGAAACATCGCAGCAGGCGCTGAGATAATAGACCAACATCCAAGAGACACCTCGCTCCAACCCCACAAAAATAGGAGACACTAGAAAAATAAAAACACGTATAAGAAAAAGAAAAGAGAAATAAAACATAGAAAACCAGATCACAGCAAGTGACCTCCTCCCTATTATCCCGGAATAAGGAGAAAGTATAGCCCGAGACAGAGGTTTTAGGACCAGTCCCTGTCCATGGGGGGGGGGAGAAAAAGAGCTCAGAATGAGATCGTAAACACTACATCAAAACTAAAGAAGCATAAAACAAGTCAAATACAGTGAAACACCTTAATGAAAATGGTACAGACATATTCGCTCAAATTATTAAAGGCAGTAGTCTAGCTACAGCAGAACATTGACTAAAGCAGAGCCTTAGCAGAGCATTAATGGTTCTTACAGAGTATATCATCCAAAGTTGCTCAATTGGCCAGCGAAACAAGGAAAACGTGAGGGAGGGAGGAGGAGGAGGGGATAGGGGGGGATAGAGAGGGGGGGAAGGAGAAGGGGGGGAGGGGAGGAAGGGGAATGGGTTGAAAGGAAAGGGGAGGGGGAAAGGGGGGGATTTTGGAAAAAGGGGGGAGAGGGGGAAAGGGGGGAGGGGAGGGGGAAAGGGGGAGGGGGAAAGGGGGGAGGGGAGGGGGAAAGGGGGGAGGGGAGGGGGAAAGGGGGGAGGGGGAAAGGGGGGGTTTGGAAAAGGGGGGGGGAGACAAATCCCAGTTAGGTGGCCATTCATTCCCATAGATAACAACCAATTATCATTCCATCAAAGGAAAAACAGCCCAAATCTTCTGTAAAGTACCAGCTCCAGGTCCACATTCGCCATTAACCGTAGCCAGCACCTAGTCCCATCAAGTAATCAGGGATTAACCCCTGAGGATAGACGATTCTGCATTTTGGGCGACTTGGAGTTCACCACTGGTTGCCATGGACGGCGCGTTTTGGGCCTTGCGAGATCCATAGCCACTGGCATCCAAGAGGGGACAGTTATAGGATCCAAATCCAGCACCTGCCACGCTCTCTCTAGATCTTCCGGCGTGCGAATGGTAATCTGCCTCCCCGCTCTCATAGTCGCCAGCCCAAACGGAAAAAGCCATCTTATCGGTAGCTTATGAGCCCGTAAAGCATCCGTGACAGGCTTTAAGATTCGGCGTTTCGCTAGCGTGCTAGCTGCGAGATCTTGGTACACCGCAAGTTTAGTTCCTTCAAATACTAGCTCCGTAGCCTCTCGTGCCGCTTTAAAATGGCCGCCGTGTGCACAAAACTTAAAATGCCACATATGACATCTCGTGGAGGCTCTGTGTCAGCGGGTTTAGGCCTCAGCGCCCTGTGCACCCTCTCAACCACCAAGGAAGCGACCCGGTCCTCTCCGATCAGGGAGGTAAAAATCTGCAACACAGTACCTGCTAGCGAGTCCACAGCCACCGATTCCGGGAGGCTCCGTAGCCTAATATTCTTTTGCCTACTCCGGTTCTCCTGGTCCTCCAGGTGTATATATAGGGTATTCAAGTGGTCAGCATGCTCTTTCGCCGTTTTATGCTGAGTAACTTGTTGATCCATAATGGATGCCTGCGTCTCCTCCAAGGCGAGTACCCTGTGTCCAATATTTTGCATGTCAGCCTTTATTTCCCGGAGGTCATTTATCACGGGGGTGAGAGCCTGCATCAGGGTCTCCTTAAAATAAGCCCTGGAGATAGGTTCAGCATCTACCTCCCCTGCACAGTCCGAGGGAGCGTACGAGCTGTCTGAATCCTCTGCCCTCTGTTCCTCGTGCGATAGTTCCAGCGCCATCTTGGATCTCCCCGCCGAAGAAGCCCCTGTCTTCTTGAAGAATTTGTCCATCTCCGGCAAAGGTTTGGGGTGCCGAGGGGTACCCCCCGTGTCCTTCGTCTTGTCCTTACCCGTTTTTCCCATGACTGACGGTAAGTGGTCGGTGTTTTTCGGTAGTTTTGATGAGTGTGAGGTAGAGCTCCGGGATCACACCACCATCACTCAGCGTAGCAAGCTCCGCCCCCCAAAATGTACCCTTTTTATTGGCAGATGCCTTCCGGGGTTCATCCATACATGTATGTAATGTAAAAGCAACAAGCAATGGCTTTTGACAAGCCCTCCAAAAATTTACCCTTTTAATTGGCAGATGCCTGCCGGGTTTCATCCATACATGGATGTAATGTAAAAGCAACAAGCAATGGCTTTTGACAAGCCCTCCAAAAATTTACCCTTTTTATTGGCAGATGCCTGCCGGGGTTCATCCATACATGGATGTAAAAGCAACAAGCAATGGCTTTTCACAAGCCCTCCAAAAATGTACCCTTTTTATTGGCAGGTGCCTGCCGGGGTTCATCCATACATGGATGTAAAAGCAACAACCAATGGCTCTTCACAAGCCCTCCAAAAATTTACCCTTTTTATTGGCAGATGCCTGCCGGGGTTCATCCATACATGGATGTAAAAGCAACAAGCAATGGCTTTTCACAAGCCCTCCAGGCCTGCTTGTAGCAGACGGCAGTGGAGGTGTATTGGTGGTAGTAGAGGTAGACAACAGACAGCAAGGGTGGTAGTAGTAGTAGCAGCACATTAAAAGAGACTGGACAGTCACAGGACAAAGCCCTGTGGTGGGGCAGGCCTTAGGCCTGCTTGTAGCAGACGGCAGTGGAGGTGTATTGGGGGTAGTAGAAGTAGCCAACAGACAGCAAGGGAGGTAGTAGTAGTAGCAGCACATTAAGAGACTGGACAGTCACAGGACAAAGCCCTGTGGTGGGGCAGGCCTCAGGCCTGCTTGTAGCAGACAGCAGTGGAGGTGTATTGGTGGTAGTAGAGGTAGCCAACAGACAGCAAGGGTGGTCGTAGTAGTAGCAGCACATTAAAAGAGACTGGACAGTCACAGGACAAAGCCCTGTGGTGGGGCAGGCCTCAGGCCTGCTGGTAGCAGACGGCAGTGGAGGTGTATTGGTGGTAGTAGAGGTAGCCAACGGACAGCAAGGGTGGTGGTAGTAGTAGTAGTAGTAGCAGCAGCAGCACATTAAAAGAGACTGGACAGTCACAGGACAAAGCCCTGTGGTGGGGCAGACCTGCTTGTAGCAGACGGCAGTGGAGGTGTATTGGTGGTAGTAGAGGTAGCCAACAGACAGAAAGGGTGGTAGTAGTAGTAGCGGCACATTAAAAGGGACTGGACAGTTACAGGACAAAGCCCTGTGGTGGGGCAGGCCTCAGGCCTGCTTGTAGCAGACGGCAGTGGAGGTGTATTGGTGGTAGTACAGGTAGCCAACAGACAGCAAGGGTGGTAGTAGTAGTAGCAGCACATTAAAAGAGACTGGACAGTCACAGGACAAAGCCCTGTGGTGGGGCAGGCCTCAGGCCTGCTTGTAGCAGACGGCAGTGGAGGTGTATTGGTGGTAGTAGAGGTAGCCAACAGACAGCAAGGGTGGTAGTAGTAGTAGCAGCACATTAAAAGAGACTGGACAGACACAGGACAAAGCCCTGTGGTGGGGCAGGCCTTAGGCCTGCTTGTAGCAGACGGCAGTGGAGGTGTATTGGGGGTAGTAGAAGTAGCCAACAGACAGCAAGGGTGGTAGTAGTAGTAGCAGCACATTAAGAGACTGGACAGTCACAGGACAAAGCCCTGTGGTGGGGCAGGCCTCAGGCCTGCTTGTAGCAGACAGCAGTGGAGGTGTATTGGTGGTAGTAGAGGTAGCCAACAGACAGCAAGGGTGGTCGTAGTAGTAGCAGCACATTAAAAGAGACTGGACAGTCACAGGACAAAGCCCTGTGGTGGGGCAGGCCTCAGGCCTGCTTGTAGCAGACGGCAGTGGAGGTGTATTGGTGGTCGTAGAGGTAGCCAACAGACAGCAAGGGTGGTAGTAGTAGTAGCAGCACATTAAAAGAGACTGGACAGCCACTGGACAAAGCCCTGTGGTGGGGCATGCCTCAGGCCTGCTTGTAGCAGACGGCATTGGAGGTGTATTGGTGGTAATAGAGGTAGCCAACAGACAGCAAGGGTGGTAGTAGTAGTAGCAGCACATTAAAAGAGACTGGAAAGTCACAGGACAAAGCCCTGTGGTGGGGCAGGCCTAAGGCCTGCTTGTAGCAGACGGCAGTGGAGGTGTATTGGTGGTAGTAGAGGTAGCCAACAGACAGCAAGGGTGGTAGTAGTAGTAGCAGCACATTAAAAGAGACTGGACAGTCACAGGACAAAGCCCTGTGGTGGGGCAGGCCTTAGGCCTACTTGTAGCAGACGGCAGTGGAGGTGTATTGGGGGTAGTAGAAGTAGCCAACAGACAGCAAGGGTGGTAGTAGTAGTAGCAGCACATTAAGAGACTGGACAGTCACAGGACAAAGCCCTGTGGTGGGGCAGGCCTCAGGCCTGCTTGTAGCAGACGGCAGTGGAGGTGTATTGGTGGTAGTAGAGGTAGCCAACAGACAGCAAGGGTGGTCGTAGTAGTAGCAGCACATTAAAAGAGACTGGACAGTCACAGGACAAAGCCCTGTGGTGGGGCAGGCCTCAGGCCTGCTTGTAGCAGACGGCAGTGGAGGTGTATTGGTGGTAGTAGAGGTAGCCAACAGACAGCAAGGGTGGTAGTAGTAGTAGCAGCACATTAAAAGAGACTGGACAGTCACAGGACAAAGCCCTGTGGTGGGGCAGGCCTTAGGCCTGCTTGTAGCAGACGGCAGTGGAGGTGTATTGGGGGTAGTAGAAGTAGCCAACAGACAGCAAGGGTGGTAGTAGTAGTAGCAGCACATTAAGAGACTGGACAGTCACAGGACAAAGCCCTGTGGTGGGGCAGGCCTCAGGCCTGCTTGTAGCAGACAGCAGTGGAGGTGTATTGGTGGTAGTAGAGGTAGCCAACAGACAGCAAGGGTGGTCGTAGTAGTAGCAGCACATTAAAAGAGACTGGACAGTCACAGGACAAAGCCCTGTGGTGGGGCAGGCCTCAGGCCTGCTTGTAGCAGACGGCAGTGGAGGTGTATTGGTGGTCGTAGAGGTAGCCAACAGACAGCAAGGGTGGTAGTAGTAGTAGCAGCACATTAAAAGAGACTGGACAGCCACAGGACAAAGCCCTGTGGTGGGGCATGCCTCAGGCCTGCTTGTAGCAGACGGCATTGGAGGTGTATTGGTGGTAATAGAGGTAGCCAACAGACAGCAAGGGTGGTAGTAGTAGTAGCAGCACATTAAAAGAGACTGGAAAGTCACAGGACAAAGCCCTGTGGTGGGGCAGGCCTAAGGCCTGCTTGTAGCAGACGGCAGTGGAGGTGTATTGGTGGTAGTAGAGGTAGCCAACAGACAGCAAGGGTGGTAGTAGTAGTAGCAGCACATTAAAAGAGACTGGACAGTCACAGGACAAAGCCCTGTGGTGGGGCAGGCCTCAGGCCTGCTTGTAGCAGACGGCAGTGGAGGTGTATTGGTGGTAGTAGAGGTAGCCAACAGACAACAAGGGTGGTAGTAGTAGTAGCAGCACATTAAAAGAGACTGGACAGTCACAGGACAAAGCCCTGTGGTGGGGCAGGCCTTAGGCCTACTTGTAGCAGACGGCAGTGGAGGTGTATTGGGGGTAGTAGAAGTAGCCAACAGACAGCAAGGGTGGTAGTAGTAGTAGCAGCACATTAAAAGAGACTGGAAAGTCACAGGACAAAGCCCTGTGGTGGGGCAGGCCTAAGGCCTGCTTGTAGCAGACGGCAGTGGAGGTGTATTGGTGGTAGTAGAGGTAGCCAACAGACAGCAAGGGTGGTAGTAGTAGTAGCAGCACATTAAAAGAGACTGGACAGTCACAGGACAAAGCCCTGTGGTGGGGCAGGCCTCAGGCCTGCTTGTAGCAGACGGCAGTGGAGGTGTATTGGTGGTAGTAGAGGTAGCCAACAGACAGCAAGGGTGGTAGTAGTAGTAGCAGCACATTAAAAGAGACTGGACAGTCACAGGACAAAGCCCTGTGGTGGGGCAGGCCTCAGGCCTGCTTGTAGCAGACGGCAGTGGAGGTGTATTGGTGGTAGTAGAGGTAGCCAACAGACAGCAAGGGTGGTAGTAGTAGTAGCAGCACATTAAAAGAGACTGGACAGTCACAGGACAAAGCCCTGTGGTGGGGCAGGCCTACTTGTAGCAGATGGCACTGGGGTTGGATTGGTGGTAGAAGTAGTAGCAGCACCAACAGCGGCACATTAAAAAAAGAGTGGACAGGACAGAATCCCGTAGTAGCAGGCGGCAGTAGCAGGCGGCAGCAGCAATGTCAGATCTAATCAGTGGCATCAGGCACAGGGGTTTTAAAATCCTCACCGATCCACGCTTGATTCATTTTCAGAAACGTGAGATTTTCCAAGCTGTTGGAGGACAACCTTGTTCGCTTAGGGGTGACGAAGCCCCCTGCCGCGCTGAATACCCTCTCTGACGCTACACTGGAGGGTGGACAAGACAGTACACCCATGGCAAACTGGGCCAGTTCTTGCCAATGATCCAATCTGCTGACCCAGAAGTCCATGGGGTCTGGGATCAGGATTTCTGACGGAGAAAGGGCACAGTCCAGGTACGAGTGAACCAGGTTGTTTAGGTGCTGGAGCTGGTGATGGTGAACATCCCTTTGGTGACTACGATGTGTGTCAGGTCAAGGTATTGGATGTAAAAATGTTGTCATCATATTTTCCAAACTGAATTGGCTGCTGAGGCGGTGGAACGATGAGACAGTGGGGAGCGGAGAGTGGCCCCCCCGGTCAGACATGCTTGCAGCAGGTGTTTGCCGTTTGGAAGCCGTGACAAGCTGGCTGCATAGCTTCTCTCGATAATAAGCCAATTTGGCCTCCCTCTCGGAAGGCGCAAAAAACTCCCCCATTCTGGCTTTATACCGAGGGTCTAAAAGTGTGGCTATCCAGTACTCATCTCTTTGCTTCATGCTAACAATACGACAGTCAGCGCGCAAGTAACGAAGCATACAGCTCGCCATCCTGGCCAGCGTTTCAGAGGGCCCGGTTGGTTCCATCTCCGCCCCATACTGCCATGGTTGTCCATCATCAAGGTCGTCGTCAGACTCGTCATCACCATCACTGTCATGTTTTGCGGCTGCCTCGTCCCCTATCCCTTCCTGTGATTCCATCTCCAAATCCAGCTCCTCTTCAGGTCCTGTTTTCTCATCCTCATCCTCCTCCTCCTCAACATCCATAGCCAGATGTGATCCTTCCTCCATCCTTTGCTGAATCATCGCTGTGAGTGTTTTTGCTCCATAATGAATATCAGCGGCATAACATCGTTCATTCCGCTAGCGTCACGGCTCACAAATCGTGTGGCCTCTTCAAAGGGCTTCAAAGCGCGACATGCGTCTCTAACCAGCTGCCAGTGCCTGAACTCGAAATTACACTGGCTCCAAACGCTGCCCGTCTGCTGCATCAGGAAATCATTCACGGCTTTCCGCTGTTCGTACAGACGGTCCAACATGTGCAGGGTGGAATTCCAGCGTGTTGGAACGTCGCAAATCAGGCTGTGTTCTGGGAGATTGTTTTGACGCTGCAAGTCCATTAGGGCGTGCTTAAATGCATACGAACGTCTAAAGCAAACGCAAACCCTCCTGGACATGGCCAGCACACCCTTCAAACCAACATATGACTTTAAGAAGCGTGTTATGACCAGATTGATCACATGTACTATGCAAGGAGCGTGTGTCAGGTGACCTAGACGCAGTACAGCCACAACGTTCTTCACGTTATCAGAGACAACATTGCCCAGTGTGAGTTTCAGAGGAGACAGCCAGCGTGCAATTTCCTCCTTGATGCACAGCAGCAGCTCCTGCCCTGTGTGGCTTTTCTCGCCCAGGCTCAGCAGGTGTAAGACAGCGTTGTGGCGCTTCTCCTTGCACCTATGAAAAGAGGAGGGAGGAGGAGTGGAAGATACGCTGTGTCCTGTCGGGGACGGGAAGACCTCCATTGAGGAGGGCAAGGAGGAGGAGGAGGAGGATGGTAGGCGCCTGGTGTCCGGAGTTGAACCAGAAAGATACAAGCGTGGAGGTGGTAATGCCTGGCATTGCTGCGGTGGAGCATCGGACTGCAAAATATTGACCCAGTGGGCCATGAAAGACATGTACTGTCCCTGCCCATAGTTGCTGCTCCACGTGTCGACGGTGGCATGTACCCTGCTGCACACGGCTAATTGCAAGGACTGGCCCACCTTTTCCTCCACGTGCTTGTGCAAGGCAGGGACAGCTGTTTTGGAGAAGTAATGTCGGCTAGGTATTCGCCACCTAGGCTGAGCGCACGCCATCAATTGCTTGAAGCCGGCGGAGTCGACCAGGTGGTTCGGCAGCGACTGCACCACCAACAACTTAGCCAGGTGTGAATTAAGCAGCAAGACAAGTGGATGACTGGGTATATATTGCTGCTTATTGGACAACGATTCCGTAATGGATAACTGACGGGACGTAGGAGGAGCACTAGATGACAGTGATGATGATGATTACAACGACATGGTGGATAAGGCCTGGCTACTACTTAGATGACAGGGACTCGGAGGAGCAGCAGCAGCGGCAGAGGGGTCTTCATTAGATGTACATGATGGTGGGGCATGTCGATTGTCCCACATGGCCTTGTGATGCCGCTCCATGTGTTTACGTAGAGCGGTAGTTCCTACATTGCTGCCCTGCCCACGCCTTACTTTCTGCTTGCAGATACGGCACTGTGCCATGTTTTCGTCCTCCGGGAAGGTACAGAAAAATTGCCACACGGCAGAGTACCGTAAAGAGGTAGTACCACGTCCACCACCACCACCACCACCACAAGAGATGTTTTTTTTCTTATTCTTTGGTCTGACACTTTTGCAGGGAGCTTAAAAGCCTAGAAAATATAAATGACAGCTTTTGTTCCGGTCACACCACTTTTTTTTAATTGGGCGAAGCTTAGCGGAATAGGGCAAGGCCCCACAAATTAACTGGCAGAGATTATGGCGGAGAACAAAACTAGCTTCCAGCTTGTGTAGATTTCACCTTCTGTCGCACAGACTTTACATGCAGTTTATAGTACTGGTATCAGTGGTGTAACTATCGTCATAGCTAGCGATGCCAGCTTCTTCGCCAGAAAATACTGGCCAAGATAAAAAAGGGCGTGATTTTTTGGCGTGGCTTAACATAGAATGTGATTTTACACTTCAATCCGGGAATTATTAATTGTGCGTCAGAACCATTAACAGTCACTTAACATATGATATCAGCAGTGGCATATTTAGTAGACCATAGGTCCGGGGCTTTTCCACAAACTTGGGCACCCCCTTCCCCACCACTCCCTTGCCATGCCATGTCTATAGTGAACATCACCTTTCTGTGCTAGCATTGACAGCTGTGGTGTTACCATTACCCATGTCATAGGGCTGTGTTCCTACACACTGACAGTTCTCTTTCCAATTCTTCCCCATCCGGCCCAGAACTCGATGACAACTTCTCCTGCCGACTGCAGATTTTCCTGCCGAGACATCTTTGGCCCCTCTATTCTGCAGCTATCTGCAGCCTATGTAGCAACACAAATAAATACAGACCCCAGACTAGAACCCTAAATAAATACAGACCCACTGAAATACAAACCCCAGTCCAGACCCCCTAAATCCAAAGCTCCTAAATAAATACAGATGCCTAAAATATATATAGATCCCAGACCAGGCCCCCCATAAAAACCCATAAATAAGTCCACTTTTATACAGACCCCAGAAACCCTTCATGCAGACTCTAGGATCTCTTTATACAGACCAATTCTTATACAGACCACGTACCCCCTTAACACAGACCCCCTTTTAATGTAGACCTCCTTTTAATACAAACCCCAGACCAGAACCCTTAATACAGACCACAGACTCTCTTAATAAAGGCCTCAGACTAGACTACCTTATTATACAGACCATCCCAGACACGATGTCTCAGTCATCTTAATGATGTAAATATATTTTATGCAAACAATGAGCAAATAATTAGGATTTAACGTAATAGAACTCATTATTATAACTAGTGCTTGTTTTATAAAGGTCAATTGCTGGGACTTTGCACCCGAGACAGTGTCCGGCCCTTATAAACAATGGAGACTATAAGAGGAATCCCAGAAATCTAGCAGAAGATACAGAAATCACTGACATAAGCAGCCCGCACAGAGTCATGGAGCAACTTATCAGATTTGGACCTCACACTCCTGAAATGAAAGGATAAAACTGTGTCCTGTAATACTGAGCGAAATCCTTCGTTTTGCTAATGGCATGTATAGGAAATAATTCTTATAATTGAATCTACTGTCACTTTTTGTGTTTTTTTTTGAGAACCGATAGGTCCTCTAGCTTTCTTATTTATTTATTTTTTATTAACTTTTTATTTGTTAATTTTTTTCTTTGTCCACTATGAGACTGGACAGTGCGATCTTTTGATCGCTCATCTAATATACTGCAATATTCTTGTATTAGAGTATATTATTGCCTGTCAATATTTTATTAACAGACTACCTGCGGTATTAGGAATACACATGACAGTGCCTTTGTTAGCACCAGCACTGATGGGGTGTTAGAGGAAGCCCCCTCCCGCTATCTAACTTCTTAGAATCTGCCTTCACTATTGATCGCAGCATTAGGGATTATAAAGATAGTGATGCCACAAAATGGTAATCACCAAAGTAAAGTAACAACAGAGGAATAAAGCTCATAGTGATGTTACAAAACATGGATAATAAATGCTGGAGTCATAGGAAAGGAATATAGCACACAGTGATATCCCAGTATGAAAATAATGTCTGCAATTACATCACAGAAAGGGGATAATAAACCACATCATAATACAAGGATAATTCGCACAGTGATCTCTCAATACAGAGATAAAAACACAGTGATAAAGCTAAAAGATAGGGCACACAGTTTGTACAGAAAGTATAGGCATAATAAACAGTTATGTTACAATATAGAAAATAAACACTGGTATTCTCTTATGTGGCAGAGTTCCCGTTAGACCCCTTCAGAGTCTAGGGCCGAGGTGTAACTGCTATAGAGTGCCCCTATAGATATATAATCCACAATTAGAAAAATGGCCATAACAGGCGTGGGTAAAAATACATCCATAAAGCACAACTAATTGCCAACAAGACAATGTTCACAAGCCATAATTTGCTGGCTGAAGGAAACGTATAAGAGTATGTTCACACGGGTCGGATACACTGTGGAATTGTCTGCAGCGTAACCGACCCAGAACACGCAGGGAAATGTGACCGAATATTCACATCAAACATTGCTTAAATTTGGTGCGTATATTGAGCCGGATTGACCGCTGCGGAAAACGGCCACCAGAAAAAAACCAAAGGCCTATACTCACCTCTCCTGACATTGCCATAGCTACGCATCGCTTTCTTACTGCTCTGTGTCCAATGGGCCTCTTGTGATTGTCTGCAGGAGTTACATGTGATGAAACTTCATTACAGGGGGCAGCCTGGACACAGAGCAGCCGGAAGAGCAGGGACGCATTGCTATGGCAGCGCTACAAGAGGTCAGTATAGGCTTTATTTTTTATTTTAGTTTTAACCAGTGGAATGTGCTGTGAATATGCAGACACAGCATATTACTTCCCCATTAAACTCAATGGTTGAAATCCTAAAACAAATCTGCATTTAAACTGCACCGCGGGTCAATTTATGCACAAATTTTTGCATGTTTTTTCCGCCTTACAAATCCAGACACAAAATCTGCAGCATATATGCTAGGTGGGAACATATATGTCAAAAACACACTGGTCTAATTATCTAGAATTGGCCCATTGTATAATACTCTTCAAGAGATGTGCTAACACCATGGTGGCAGCGACGTAAAGGATGTCGTCAAGGGGTTAAAACCTTGTTACAATGTTGCTTGTCAAGGTGTGGGGTATATTAAGCAGAAAGTGAACTGTCAGTTCTTAAAGTTGATGCGTTGGAGACAGGAAAAATGGGTAAGCGTGAGGATCTGAGTGACTTTGTCGAGGGCCAAATTGTTACAGCTAGACGAGTGGGTGAGAGCATCTCCAAGACTACAGGTCTTAAGGGATATTCCCGGTATTCAGTGGTTAGTACCTAACAGATGTGATACAAAGAAGGACAACCAGTGAACCCGGCAACTGATAATGAGCGCCCAAGGTTTATTGATGAGCGTGGAAAGCGAAGGCTAGCCTGTCTGATCAGATCCCACAGAAGAGCTACTGTAGCACAAATTGCTGAAAAAAGTTAATGCTGACAATGATAGAAAGATGTCAGAACACACAGTACATCGAAGCTTAATGTGTTTTGGGCTGCAGGAACCTCTCCACTACTCACCCTAGTTGGGAAGACCGGGCACACTAGAGTGAATAAGCGACAGGTACCCACATAGGGAATTGTTAGGTGATGACAAGCATCTGAAACACGGTAAGAAATTTTCCATATCAGGTATTATATCATTTTGAGGAGCATTTTCTTTATATTTTCATGTTTTCGTATGACCTGTTATAAGAAATACCTACAGTATGCTGCTCTGGGCAAACATAACTGGCTAGAGCAACATCAGGGTCTTAGACAGAAAGAACACTATTGCGACCTGTGCTGGTGAACAGGGGCCCAGTAGTTAAAGGGGCCCACTGCTCCCTTAAAAGCAGCTAGCAGTTTCCTTCTGTCTATTATATGCATATAAAGGACTGAGCCAATGAACTTTATAGATCACAATAACTAGAGGATTGTTAGAGAGATATAAAGGGGAGAGGGTTCTCTTATCACAAGCTATCGGAGAGCAAGGGGCCCATATATTGTTCCTGCACAAAGGCCCTCTGCTGTCTGTGTCTGCCCCTGCTATGTTTACAAGTTTATCTGCAACATATTTTATGTATACGTAACTATTTGAGGCCTTCTGCGGCAGGAGTATATTTTTCAGACATCATGTTAGACTACATATAAGTTATTATATATATGAATTTTCATATATGGCACTTACCTTAATTGACATGATATTTTTATTTTATGTTTATTATGGTTATGGGGATACTAAATATGTTTATGTATTTGTCTCACTGTTTAACCCCTTAATGACCGGGCATGTTTGTACCTTAATGACCAAGCCAGATTTGTCAAATCTGGTATGTCTGACTTTATCAGAGAATAACTCTGTGAAAGTTTTGAATATCCAAGTAATTCTGACATTGTTTTTTCGTCACATGTTGTACTTTATTTTAGTGGTAAAAGTAGACTGATACGGAAATTAATAAAAAAATAGAAAAATGGAAGAAATTTTGTAAAAATTACCATTTTCCCCTATTTTTAACTGCAATATGTCAAATATGTACACACATACTGTACAATTTTTTTAATTAAATATATATTTCTATCTCTTTACTCCATTTTGGCAGCACTTTTGAAAAAATAAAATAAATTTTCAGCAATTTAGAGGACTTACAATTTGAATAATAATTTTATAAATTTTGAAGTACATTTTCTTTTCCTGCACCAAGCCAGGTTTTCAGAGGCTCATAGGTGTCAGAATGGTGGAAACCCCCACAAATTACCCCATTTAGAAAACTAGACCCCTTAAGGTATTTACCTAAGGGTATAGTAAGTATTTTGACCCCACAGTTTTTTGCTAAATTTAATACATAGCAGGTGAAAAAAATAATAATTTCACTTTTTTCATAAAAGTATTTGTTTGAAGACCGATTTCTTTGTAAAGCGACCATGAAAATAAAGAAACACACCCCAAAATCTATCACCCTCTTTCTCCTGTTTTCAAAAATACCCACATTGTGGCCCTAATGCGTTGTTTGGACACACGGCAGGGCCCCAAAGGAAGGGAACACCCGGAGGCTTTCAGGACTCATATTTTGCTTGAAAATGTTTTAGCCCCACTGTATATTTGGAGAGGTTTTGAGCTGCCAGAACGATAGAAACTCCCCATAAACGACCCCATTTCGAAAACTAGACCCCTCAAGGTATTTATCTAGGGCTATAGTTAGCATTTTGACCACACAGGCTTTTCGCTAAATATATTGAAATTAGTCTGTAAGAATTAAAATGTACTTTTTTTCTGAAACAACAAAGACATTTTTATTATTTACAAGGAATAACGAAGAAAATGCACCCCAACATTTGTAAAGCAATGTCTCCCGATTACGACAATACCCCATATGTGGTAATAAACTGCTGTTTGGACCCACAGCAGGGCTCAGAAGGGAAGGAGCGCCATTTGGATTTATGATTTTGCTGGAATGGTTTTCGGTGCCATGTCGCATTTGCAATGCACTGGAGGGACCAAAACAGTGGAAACCCACCAAAAGTGACCCCATTTTGGAAAAACCTTCAAGGAATTTTTCTAGGGGTATAGTGAGCATTTAGACCCCACGGGTCTTTTGCAGAGTTTATTAGAATTAGGGCGCGAAAATTAATATCAACATTTTTTCCACTAAAATGTTGCATTTTCTCATTTTCACAAGGGATAAAGGAGGAAAAAAACAACCATTTTTTTATAAAGCAATTTCTCCCGAGTACGGAAATACCCAACATGTTGTCATACGTTTTTTTCATTAGAAATGAATTAACCCTTTCAGGACTGATCCATTTTTTGCTTTAATATTTTAGATTTTCACTCCCCGCTTTCCAAGAGCCATAACTTTTTTATTTTTCCATCAATAGAGTGGTGTGAAGGCTTATTTGTTGCGGGACAATCTGTAGTTTTCATTGGTACCATTTTGGGGTACATGCGATTTTTTTTGATCACTTTTTATTACATTTTTTTGCAATCCTGAGCAAAAAACAGGAATTCTGACACCGTTTTTTAGGGGGTTTTTTTGCGGCGCTCACCGTACGCTATAAATGACATTTTTACTTTATTCTGCTGGTTGGTACGATTACGGCGATACCATATGTATATAGGTTTGGTCCTTTTTTTTAGCGTTTGCGCAATAAAATGACTTATTTATAAAAAAAAAAATTCTGTGTCACCATATTCTGAGAGCCATAATTTTTTAATTTTTTAGTCAAAAAAGCTGTGTAAGGGCTTGTTTTTTGCGGGACGGATAGAAGTTTTTATTGGTACTATTTTCGGGTACATGCGACTTTTTGATCACTTTTTATTCTTTATTTAGGGAGCGGTGGTGACCCAAAAAATTGCGATTCTGTCGTAGTTTTTTATTGATTTTTTTTGGGGTGTTCATCGTGCGGGAAAAATAACATTATAGTTTTATAGTTGGGTTCGTTATGAACGCGGTGATACCAGATAGGAGTACTTTTTTAACGTGTTCATTTTTTTTCTATAATAAAAGTCTTATTATAGGAAAAAAAGCATTTAGTGTTTATAGAACTTATAACTTTTATTTTTACACTTTTTTTAAAACATTTTTATTACTTTTTTTTACTTTTTTTACTTGTCCCACTAGGGGACACTTAGTCTTGCAGCTTTGATCGCTGCTAGAGTACATTACACTACACACGTAGTGTAATGTACTCTAACTGTCATTGTGACGTGACTGTCACACTGACAGGAAGCAGAGGAGGAACGGCCGGAGGCTGTTCCTCCGAGGCTTCCGTGCATGGCAACCCGGAGGTCATTATCTGACCTCCGATTGCCGTGACAAGCATCGGTAGCCCCCACGATCACTTCGTGGGGGCTGCTGATGTGCTTCAAACCACTTAAATGCGGCGACGGCAATCCGTCGCCGCACTTAAGGGGTTAACTGCCGAAATCAGCGGCGATGGTCCGCTGTCCGGCAAGACTGATGTCTCAGCTGTCGGGGACAACTGTCAGCGCGGGTCTGTCACTCTGTGTTTACACAGAGTGACAGTTTGAAATACAGACGAAAATGAACGTCATGGTGCGGGAACTAGCAGCCGACCATGACGTTCATTTTCGTCCTTGGTCGTTAAGGGGTTAATAATTTGTATTCAGCAACAATTAGAAATATATATATATATATATATATATATATATATATATGTATATATATACTTATTTATTTATTTATTTATTTTAAAAAGTGACTTACAATTAAATTTTTTTTTTTTTTACTATAATGTAATGTTTTTATATGACATTATATTATTGGCTAGGAATTTTAAATCGTACAGGGACCTTTTAGCGCATATAGCATGAACTTTGTGTATGTGAAACACAGGAAGGCTGTCCCTGGACAATATATGCTAGGTTCACGTACCTTCAAGCTGCACAAAAGTTGCTGTAAGCAAATCAGAAATTTTACTTACGGTACATGTTAATAATCTATTTAAAGTGACTAGTGACCTGTTTGTTGACCACTTGATAATATATGCTGATGCAGACTATTATGGTTCTAAGATTGGTTCTTGGACCATTTCTACCCAATTGAGTGAATGCGGCTTCCCAGTCTATCATGTGCATATTAAAAGAAGAGCACAAGAATTTATTATGAACAGGGTATAGCATGACTGGCCTAAGTAGAGTCATGCCATGTTTTACCTAATGAACCTGTTCCCCTTTTCTCCTGCCCATCTCCCAATAACGACACGTGACAACCGAGGTTGGATATGAAATTGGCCACAGCAGCCGTTTATTTATTTACATTATTTAAATGCAATTTAATCCGAAACATTCGGATAACTCCACTTCCAATTCACATGACCCAACATGGGTCAGAATCAGAATTAACCATAAACATATTTTAATACTTTAACAGAGCAGGGGAAGTCCTTGAAGCCATTTTAAAACCGAATCTTTTTCCTTTTAAATTAGCCATCTGCAAACCACCACCAACTCTTTACCTCCAGCCGTAAACCAGCTCGGAAGCACCGCTCACCTCTGCAGATGGCTCCAACCACCAGAAGACCACTTCAAAGGGATAACACCCGATGAAGTCTTCAAATGATATACTTTCCACCAGAAGACCACTTCAAAGGGGTAACACCCTATGAAGTCTTCAAATGATCTACCGTCTTGGGGGACGCATACCCCCGATGCGACCCCCCCACCATTTTGTACTGACCAACCTCAAGGACTCCCCCCGCCAGCTGCCATGACATCCGAACCTGCTCAAAAGAAAATGAGAAACACAAGTTATGAAATTATACAGCATAAATCAATAACAAAAACATAACACACCGATCCCCAGGCCAACCCCTACTTAAGGGCGGGAGGGTGGGAGCTCAGCTAACTACCTGTTGTTCCTCCCGCTGCTTCCGGCTCAATGCCGAAAACAGCGGGAAGAACAGACAACTCCCCCCGTCCCCTCCCCTCTCCCAACTACCTCTTCCCCTATTGGTTCTCTTCCCTCCTATGGCAGTCATGGAGGCTTCCCCTTAAGCCCTCCGTGCTGCCGTCCAGCCTCTTCTTGACTGGCCTAAGTAGAGTCATGCCATGTTTTACCTAATGAAGCTGTTCCCCTTTTCTCCTGCCCATCTCCCAATAACAACACGTGACAACCGAGGTTGGATATGAAATTGGCCACAGCAGCCGTTTATTTATTTACATTATTTAAATGCAATTTAATCCGAAACATTCGGATAACTCCACTTCCAATTCACATGACCCAACATGGGTCAGAATCAGAATTAACCATAAACATATTTTAATACTTTAACAGAGCAGGGGAAGTCCTTGAAGCCATTTTAAAACCGAATCTTTTTCCTTTTAAATTAGCCATCTGCAAACCACCACCAACTCTTTACCTCCAGCCGTAAACCAGCTCGGAAGCACCGCTCACCTCTGCAGATGGCTCCAACCACCAGAAGACCACTTCAAAGGGATAACACCCGATGAAGTCTTCAAATGATATACTTTCCACCAGAAGACCATTTCAAAGGGGTAACACCCTATGAAGTCTTCAAATGATCTACCGTTTTGGGGGACGCATACCCCCGATGCGACCCCCCCACCATTTTGTACTGACCAACCTCAAGGACTCCCCCCGCCACAGCGAAACAGGCCTTGACTACCTTAAGCCTGTGAGTTCCTCCACACCACCACCGCCCTCTCAATTCCTTCTGCTAAGGCCAAGCTCCACAGATCAATTCCAACCTCGGTCAAATGCACCCCATCACTACGCCAATAGTTCCCAACCCCGGACTCCAGATCCCTGTGACGAACACAAATGCCCCCATTCTTAGCAACGAATCGTGACACCGCCCGATTCACCTTAATGCGGGCCTTGTTGACCCTTTCCACCGACCGTGCCAGGCGCCAAGCTATGTCCGACCAAACAATCATCAAGGACGGATGAGACGCCCACAAACACAGCAAATCATGCTTTATATCCCGCACTAGCTCACGAAAGGGGCGTACCCCTAGATCATTCCCCCCAACATGTAACACCAAAACCTCCGGGACTCTATCCAGGCGAGCATATGTTTGAAACTCGGCCAATACCCGGCTCCATAACATACCTCGAAATCCCAACCAATGTAACACCGCATCCTGACGCGGAATGCGAAGCTGGCGGCCATTAGGGCGCACATCCGCCCGCAGTGCCCCCCAGTGCACAAAAGAATGTCCTAACAGCCAGACCAAACATGGGCGATGATCTGAAAGAAAGGCCAAGAAACTCACATATCATCAGAAACAACATACAAATTATAACAAATGAGGGCGCACGTAAGACCTAAACCTATTGGACTCCCAGCAGCCAATCCGCCGCACGCCCTCATCATCCAATCCCCAACGCCCAGCTTCCGTAGCCGCGCCAATTCTGAACGAGTGAGACGAGTAGCACCCGTCCCCCACCCCAACCACAGCCAAGCATTTTCTGAATATTGCATCAAATTGATACTTAGACAAAAACGCGCCATTCTCATGACGGAGCAATGGCGCCTCCGGCACCCCTCCCACCGGCCTGAACGCACCCATGCAAGCGACCGGACACATCATTGAACCAGGGAGAGCAAACAACACTATCCGCTTACCGCGACCCAACTGATCAGTCTTAGACCGCCGCACCAACAACTCAAGTCTATCCCGATAAAGACCAACATCCGCCTGTCGCAACCCCCCAGCCTTAGCCTTACTAGGAGAGACCAACTCCCCTATTCGGAGCGCCCCAAAAAACGCGAGGGAAAAAGCCAACCTAAACAACTCTACCTCATAAGGTGACTTGCAAACCGCCCCCAGCGATGCGCCCAGTGAACCAAGGAGGGCAAAAGACACCGGTCGCCTCTGATCCGCTTCCGCCCTGCCTCTCCGCAATCCTTTCAACGCCTGCTTCACTAGAAAATGCTTGGATACATCATGGAAACCTCGTAATTTGAGACCGAACGCCAGACCTGCCACGAAACGATTTACCTTAGCCAGCGAAAACCCCGCCTCCCAAGCATCACCCAACCAATACAACAATGCCACCAACCTGTCTTGCTCCGTACAGACGTTGCCCAATACTCTTACCCACTCCTCCCATTGCTGCCAACAAGCCGAATAAGCGCTCCAAGTCGCCTTAGCCAGCGACCGCTCAATCAACCCTTCCACGGGACCGAAACCAGCTCCCAGAGATGTTCCGGGCATGCCAAGCCGGACGCATCCGCTCCCGGTGCCAATTGACGAAAGCGATCCCACTGTGAGCGAGAAAGAGCATCAGCAATACAGTTGGACACCCCTGGCACATGCACCGCCACCACCCATGCGTTCAGCGACAAGCACAATAAAACTAGGTGACGCAGCAACTGAACCACCGGTGGAGACGATGCCGATAAGTTGTTAATTGCTAACACCACTCCCATGTTATCACAATGAAAACAAACCTTTTTTATCCCTGAGCCTGTCCCCCCAAATGGTCGCTGCAACCACGATGGGAAACAGCTCGAGCAGGGCCAGATTTCGTGTCAGCCCACTGCTCACCCAGCTGTCCGGCCAGCTCCCCGCACACCATTGACCCCCCGCATATGCGCCAAAACCCCCGGACCCTGCCGCATCCGTAAACAACTCCACGTCACTCATTTCTTGCACCGGGGACATCCACAACGATCTACCATTATACTGCCCAAGGAACTCATCCCATACCTGCAGGTCTGCCTTGTGTTCCCCACCAAGCCTCACAAAATGATGGGAAGCCCTGATACCCGCCGTCGCTGCCGCCAAGCGCCTACTAAAAATCCTGCCCATTGGCATAATCCTACAGGCAAAGTTCAACTTCCCCAGCAGCGACTGGAGTTCGCGCAACGTAATCTTTTTTAGTCGGCAGGCCCGCCTCACCTCCTGCCTCAATGGACGTAATTTATCCTCAGGCAGCCTGCACTCCATAGCGACTGAATCAATCGCGATCCCTAAAAAACAGATGGTGGAAACTGGGCCCTCAGTTTTTTCCGGTGCCAACGGAATCCCGAAATCCAACGCAACCTTCTGCAAGCAATACAATAGGTTACCACACACCGAAGAACCGCTAGGGCCAACACACAAAAAGTCATCCAGATAGTGTATCAACGAGTCCACCCCCGCTACACCCTTCGTCACCCATTCCACGAAACTACTAAACGCCTCAAAGTATGCGCATGAAAGAGAACACCCCATTGGAAGACACCTGTCGACGTAAAACCCCCCGTTCCAGAAGCAACCCAACAGCCGTTGGCTTTCTGGATGTACAGGCAGCAAACGAAAAGCCGCCTCAATGTCTGTTTTTGCCAGCAACGCCCCTTGTCCCGCCTCTCGCACCAACGCCACCGCTCTGTCAAATGACGTGTACACCACCGAGCATAAATCATGATCTATCCCCTCATTAACCGACGCTCCCCTGGGAAACGACAAATGGTGAATCAAACGGAATTTATGTGGCTCCCGTTTCGGCACGATTCCCAAGGGGGATACAACCAAATCCCCAACCGGAGGCTCGACAAAAGGACCGGCCATGCGCCCCAACGAAACTTCTTTTAACAATTTTTCTGAAACCACCGACGAGTGCAAATAAGCCGACTTAAGATTACGCCGCGTAACCGGCACCTCATACGGAGGAGGGGGAATAACAAAACCAAGTGAAAACCCCTCCAAAATTAACTTGGCTGCAGCCCTATCCGGATATTCAGCTAGATACAATGCCATTCTTTCCACCCTCACTGGAGACCGACCCTTGACCAGCGGAGGAGGAATGAGGACCTGACCGTTTCCCTTTTCGCATACATTTTGCGGCCCCATGAGAGGACCCGTTACACTCCGAACAGACATGTTTAAATTTGCATGCGGCCCCGAACTTACACTGGCCCTCATTGAACTGCCAGCAGAAACCCAGCTTTGAAGCTGAACCCTGTCCGGACTGACCCGACTGACCTCCTTGGCCAACGCTCCCGGGAAAGGACTGCTTAACTGGGGCCGTAACCCTTAACCACAGCGCAATATCTTTTTGATCCCACCGGATCGCCGGCCGAACCGCTTTTCGCTGCCGAAATTGCTCATCATACCTCAACCACGCCTGCCCACCATACGCCCTATACGCCTCTCCAATGGCATCGAAATAACAGAACAACGCCGAGCAGTTTTCCGGCGCCTTCTCCCCGATCACGCTCGCCAGAATAGCGAAAGCTTGCGACCAGTTCACGAACGTCTGCGGAATAAGCCTATACCGCCGGCGTTCCTCCACCTCTTTTTTACTCTCGTCCCGCTTGCTTTTATCCAAATTGAACTTTGCAAGCGGCAGAAGAGAAAATATCTCCACATATTCATCATTCCAAATACGGTCCCTCACCTCCTGCTTCAAGTGAGCACCTAACGGGCCTTCAAAACAGACATACACCTCCCCCCGTGCGCGATCATCAAGCCTAATTCTATCCCCATCCTTCTGCGCCTCAGTTTGAACCGACACCGCTACCGCTTCTCTTGACACCCCCGCAACATTACTACCCACGGACCGCGGCAATACATCACGCTGACCTTCCCATACCACCGCCGGGGACACTACAGGAACTACAGGGGCCGCTGCCCTATCTAAACGCCCCACTAACTCGCGCAAACAGCCCACCAAATCAGCTAAGCCATCGCGCCCGACTACACCACTATCAACAGCCGCAACTTCCGCGCTTGCTAACCCCCCCTCACAACCCGACATGAAAATTGCTGGATACGGTAACGTTGGAGTTACACACTCACCGGGCTGCCCAGGCGCTGTATTCCCGCCAGCCGGAAAATCCTGACCGCGCTGCGTCTCATCCAGCTCTCCATCTTCCAAATCTTCTCTTGGTGCTGACTGGTTCTCACACCGACATCTACGACATGGAGACCCCGACATGCTGACCGAAGGGCCGGCCACCTGCCGCCCGACTGTAGGGATCCAAACCTCCGACCGAACTTGTTGCCTCGACGTCGGCGTTGATCTTGTCGTCCTCCCCGACGATCTCGAAGCAGCCTGCCTCCTGGCCGGTACATCACCATGCGGGGCGGCCGTGGATTGCACACTGCATACTGTGGCTGAAGGCGGGGGTGTGATCGGGAGCCCGGCCTGCGACTCCCTGTTAGCCGCCAAGCCCCGTCGCGGCTGGGGATTCCTGCCAGGACGCAGGCCCTGGGAAGAGGCGCCCATCCCCGCAACCTGGCCTGCAGCGTCCTTAGAAGGGCTCCCCCTGCGACGCCGAGCCCGCGGGGCCATGTCTGGGCTCAAACGCTCTGGTGGACGGGACCGCCGGGAGCGGCGTGGTGACCTGGCCTGAGCCACCGCTCCCGACGACGCCACCTGCTTTATTATAGCAGGGGCCGCGGGGATTATCTCTCCCCCTGCTGTGGTGACATTACCGTCCGTGAAAAGAGTGGGGGAAGGGGGCGCCTCCCTGCCGGCTGCCGACAAAGAGCGCGACGGGCCTGCCTGAGGGATCCGGGCCAGCCCTGCAACTGTTTCCTCCAGCCAGCCCGGATCATGAAACGCCGCTGCAGCCTGCAGCTGCTCAAGCAATGCGGCCGGGGAAGCCATTCTAACACTGCCACGGGAGGTAAGAAAAACTAACAGTGGGAGCTCAGCTAACTACCTGTTGTTCCTCCCGCTGCTTCCGGCTCAATGCCGAAAACAGCGGGAAGAACAGACAACTCCCCCCGTCCCCTCCCCTCTCCCAACTACCTCTTCCCCTATTGGTTCTCTTCCCTCCTATGGCAGTCATGGAGGCTTCCCCTTAAGCCCTCCGTGCTGCCGTCCAGCCTCTTCTTGACTGTGTGATTTTCTGCCACACTAGGACTTTTTTAACCGCTGTTTACTACAAGGAAACATTTGTTTTTTTGCGGTAATTTTTTATGCAAAATATTGCAACCTAATGGCTCTCATTGAGACCTGAAACATAGATTCACACATCTTTTGGGGTCTGCAATCAGTCTCCCAGGCCTACAGAGCAGGACCATAACAATAGGTGGTGCAGAGGTAGCACCTGCTAAATAAGGTAACATCATTACAGATTCTGTATTTGGGCCCAGGATCTGCCCGCAGTGCACCTAAATAAACATAGGAGTGGCCGACAATCCTTGCCACGCAAACGTCAGCACCTGAACCTAGCAGACTCCCACCGCCCAATTCTCATAATCACCGAGTCAGCCAGAACCCACCACGAGGCCTCCGCGGCTTCCCCAATCCGGAAAGAATGAGAGCAGAAATCCTGATCGTCCAGACCCAATGCAGGCACACACTTACTAGAGACAACAACAAAGTGGTAACGCGTCAAAAATCTCCCATCCACGTGAACCAACAAGGATGCGCCTTCCCGTGGCCGCACACATCACAGGACACAACAAAGATCCTTTCAACCGCGTAAACACAACTCTCAAAACATGACCAACCTGATCTGTTTCAAACCGCAGAATCACGCAAAACATATTCCCAGCCTCGATCCTCACATTAGACAAAAACAAACCACCGATTACTGACCCATTCCAAGCCACCAATTCAGAAATTCGAAATGCCCCAAAATACGTCAAAGAGAAAGCAGCCCGAAACAAACATATCACGTAAGGAGACGAATATGCCCTCTCCAAGCACACACTCAATGACCCCAAAATCTCAAAAGAAACCGGCCTGCTGCATCAACTCCTCCCAACGAGTCCAACCTTTGGAATACGCAGCCCAAGTAGTAGTTGTAATGTCCGTGGCTGCGGGCTGTCAGCTCTGGTCCCCTCCTGACAGCCGCAGCCACGAGTCGGCAAGCGCTGGCCCCAGCCTCCTCCTCAGGAGGTGTCCACTCGCTCGCGTCCACTCACCTTCACAATTCCCGGAACATGAAAAGCCACAAATCAAGCATTCAAAACCAAATATTGTAACACCAAATGACGTAGCAAACGTACCACCGGAGGACAAATAACGATCTGTTTATGGATAGCTTGTACCACACCCAGGTTATCGCAAAAAAACGGACCTTCTTGTTGTGAAAATGCTCACCCCATATCTCATTTGCCATCAAAATGGGAAAGAGTTCCAATAACGCCATATTTGCCACTATACACTCCTCTTTCCAAGAACTCGGCTATTCACCATGTTCTTCCGAAGCATCCGTATGCAATTCCATGTCCACACTGTCACGTAGAGGGTTAGTGGACCCACCAGGCCATACCACCGTAGCGGGGAGGCAGCTGGCCAAACAACAGGAAACCCAAGCAATACAATGTCCCGCACAAGGGTACCTGGATAGTCCAGACAGTGGCCGCAGCTCTGGTACAGATGGAGATTGGTTCAGCAGGTAATGCCAAACGTGGCGGATGACACTGTTGCCGCAGGTTGCGCCAGACGTCCCGAATTCCTCCGGACGTAGCAGATTACACAGGACATGACGGATTCCTCCGGACGTGGCAGATGACACAGGACGTGGCGCATTCCTCCAGACGTGGCAGGTGACACAAGACATGACATGACTCCGACACTAATAGGCACAGGAACAAGAACAACACGGGATACAGGGACAGGTAACAAGGCACGGGCAACAACTGGAACGGGAAACACTAAGGGTCCATTTGCAAGACAGACTGGGAAAACTAACAACGCTCAGGCAAGGATCAGAAGGCCTAGAGCCTTCTTATAGACCAGGAAATCGTGGCAGTTGATGATGATGACGATTTCCTTTGTGCGCGCGCTGGCCCTTTAAGGCCAGGCACGAGTGTGCGCGCGCACCCTTCGGGACACAGCCGACCAGAGCGGAAGTAACCGCTGGCGTCTCCTAGGAAGGAGATGGGGATCCATGGCTGCGGGCGTCGGGAGGTGAGTAAACCCGACGGCCCGTGGCCATGGACGCTACACACACTGGACAAAACCACATCCATCCATACCGACTTACTGTTGTACAAACTCAAGAATTCCTCCCACACAGCCAAATCAGCCCGCACATCCGCAGACAAGTGAATCAAATGATGAGGAACTGCCACCCCCAGCGTAGCTGAGGTCAGCCGGCGACAGAACACTTGTACCCATGGGCATTATCCGGCACGCAAAATTCAACTTCCCTAACAGTGAATGCACCTGTCGAAGCTGTGCCTTACCAGCCCCCCACGCCTGAGCCACTGTACTCTATTCGGTCTGTATCAACAACAACACCCAAAAATGTCACCTCCATCTTCTCAGTGACAATGGGACCCCAAACAAACCCGCTACGCGCTCCATCGTATGTAAAAATATGGAGCAAATATTAGATCCCGTAGGACCCACAAACAAGAAATCGTGCAAGTAGTGAAGTACAGAACACCATCCTCCTGCTTCACTACCCACTCCAAGAAGGTGCTGAACATCTCGAAATATGCGCAAGAGATAGAACAGCCCATAGGAAGGCAACAGTCTACGTAAAATGCCACGTCCCAACAAAACAACGGAAAACTAGCCGGATGAACTGGTAGCAACCGAAACGCCGCTTCAATGTCGGTCTTAGCCAACAGGACCCCCTTACTAAATTTTCTAGCCCAATAAACCGTGGCATCAAACCACGTATAAGACACTGAACATAGCTCGGTGTCAATGCCATCATTAACCAACTCACCTGCTGGGTATGACAAGTGGTGAATGAGGCGAAATTTATTAGGTTCCTTCTTCGGAACGAGTCCCAATGGATAAACCCGCATATCCACCCAAGTGGAATCACGAAATGGGTCTGCTATTCTCCCGAGGTCAACTTCCTTAACAAAAATTCTGCCACCACCCCCAGCCTAGCCAGGGCCGAAGCCAGGATCCTATGAATAGATAATTTCCCCGTCTGTCGACACGGGATATGGAAACTTTCCATGAACACAGCCCGCAAGAAATCCGCCGCCGACCTATCTGGATACCTCCTTAGGTAAGGCAGCATCTCGGTTACTCTCCCTGGAGTCACTCCTCTTCTGCCCTTCCCTTTTCCCCGCTTAAAACATCTGGACAAGCTATGTGCGCCACCACAGCCGGAGCACTCATGCTTGTAACAGCATTCGGACAGGAACTTACAATGTCCTTTCTCGAACTGCCAACAACTGCCCTTTTGTGTCCCAGCCAAGGACCCCAAAGTTGAGGCACCCCTGGCTCCCCGCCGAACGTCGTCTGAAGGGAAGGGGGGGAGCCGCCGAGTCCCGCCATGATAACATATTCCTCCCAACTGCAGACCCGCCGGAGCAGGGCGTCTCCGGGTGGCTGTGGCTGAAAGGTGCCGTAGGGACTCCTTAAACGGTGCCGGACGCTGGGGGTAGCCCCAGGGCTGAGGCGTTCTCGCGACCTAGAACGACGAGCCTGAGCTTGGGTCCCTGGTTCTGCCACACAGTCCCCTGTAAATAATGCCACACAGCCCCCTGTAGATAATGCCACACACACCCCTTGTAGATAAAGCCACACACACCTCCTTGTAATTAGTGCCACAGCGCTACAGCTCCCTCCCTGTATATAGCACCATTGGGGCTCACTCTAGCATTTGGAATCCCCAGCCAGAGCGTTACCAACACTCTGGCTGGGGATTCTAGTCCCAGAGGAGCAGATGATGTCATTGTTCATATATGGACAGTGATGTCAGGGTCTCCTCTAGGAGAAGAATTTCTGGCCAGACCATCGGCAACGCTCTTGGGGATTCCGTTCCTAGACAGGGCTCTCTCTAGGAGTAGCATCCCCGGCCTGGAGGAGCCATGACGGCAGCATAAGTAAGCACCCGGCAGCCAAGTGAGCCCCCCAAAGAGCAGCGGGTGCTGATGCCGGCCCTGAGTCTGAGCCTCTGACTGACTGCTGAGGGCTTTATAGGGAAAAATTATACTGCAAGGGTTTGGGTCTGACTCTGACTGCTAAGTCCTGAGCAGTCATAGATGCTCAGATACCCCTCTTGCAGTATAATAACTACTGAGGGCTCTATGGGGGGTAATCCCCCCTATAGAGTCCTTTGCAGGCAGTGAGTTGCTCAGAACACTCAAACAGCCAACATGCTTAGACCCATCCCCCAATCCCTAGCGTCAGCCGGTGATTACTTTTTTTTAGTTAAAAACAGGCAGGAGGCTGAGCGCAGTGAGCGACAGTGCTCTAAAAATATGGAGAATGGCCCTAAAAGTTTACTGGGGGACCAGTCCGGGGGGCACATGCACCCCTGTCCAGCCCGCCCCTGATGGCAGTGTTAGCACCCGGCAGCTGAGTGGGCCCCCACAAGGGTAGTGGGCCCCGGCACTTGCCGTCGGCCCTGGTGTTAACTCTCTGTGTACAGATAATGTAGTATATGTTACCTGCAGTCCTATGAAACACCACAGATAACACACAGTGCTAATTCTCTGAGTGCAGAAAATGTAGTAGATGTTACCTGCAGTCCTATGTAACACCACAGATAATACACAGTGATAACTATTTAAGTACAGAAATTTAGTAGATGTTACCTGCAGTCCTATGTACACCACAGATAACACACAGGGATAACTCTCTGAGTACAGATAATGTAATAGATGTTACCTGCAGTCCTATGTAACACCACATATAACACAGTGATTACTCCCTGAGTACATGTTACCTGCAGTCCTATGTAACACCATAGATATCACACTTTGATAGCTATACTGTGAAGGATTTGCCTGACACAGCTTCTGTGTCGACGCCCGTGGTTAATCAGCCTGCATCTGTTCCTAGGTCTGCTAGTCTGCATTTGTCAGCTCATATCTATTCACTGGGACCTCAGTGAGCTTTATATGGCTGTGTGGTTACTATCTGGCAGTCTGTTATTAGGATGCTTTATGTGCCTCTGCACGACATTACTGAAGAAGAGATACAGTGTAATTTTACACAGGGGGGGGCGGACACTAGCCTTAACCTCATCGTGATGTCTTCTGTGCTGGTCAGAGGGGATGGCTAGCTACGTCCCTCCCCTCTGCGTACCTGATTCATTGGGAAATTTTAATGAACCCTGCACAATCGTGCAGTGAATATCTAACTGTTTGCTCTTTATTGTGCTGCTGGATACATGCAGTATGTAGTTTATTGAAAATACGAGAAGTTTTGATACGTGGGAACACACGGGGGGCAGACACATGTCTCGGCTCCGCCGCTATCTCTTCCTAATTGGCTGCCTCTAGCATTCGTCAGAGGGGAGGGGAGTTATGTCCCTCCCCATCACGCATTATTGGACAGAGGCATTACGTTCTTCCCATTGGCCATCGGTGATATTCACCGATTGGTTTGCCGTGGTGTCAATCAGGCCGTCCTGGGGGCCTGGCCGCAATGACGGCATGTGATTGGGTGGCCTGATTCTCCAGCTGTTCCTCCCGGACAGCTTAAAATAACTCTGTGTTTTCGGCGCGCTGCCAGTAAGCCCCTGAACCCCTGAGGACGCTGTATAGCACAGCGAAACATGTCGGTGGGGCTCTGATACCACCAATTTTTAATCTAATATGTGCCTCCGTTGCTCTCCACATATGTTAGGTGTTTGACTCGCTGGTCTGCAGCCACGAGCAACACTGAATACAATATACACACGTGGTTTAATGTGCACAGTCAGTTCTAACCTAAACGGAGGTGATGTTATTTATTTTAATCAATCAGCGTAGTCAGTCTTTTGCTCTATAGTAGCACAATAAAACTTATTTTTTTTTTGTTCATTTACCTAGTTATTGGCAGTTGGATTTAAAGGAATTATTCTGCTGGTAGCAGTTTTTTGTAAATATAGGTGTGCTAGAGTGACTCGATCTGCTACCACTCAGGCTGGTAGGCTGAGGAGTGGGAGAGCCTGGCCAGACGGTTCTAGCTCCCGCCCTTGGTCTACTTATACCTTCATTTGCTGCTTGTCCTTTACCTGTGATTCTCTTGTTTCCTGGCTCTGCTGTTCCTGCTGTTACCATTGACCTCTGCTTCATATTGAGCCTGGCTTGACTGTCTATTCTCCTGCTCTGCATTTGTTACCACGTACACTCCTGGTTTGACTCGGCTCGTCCACTTCCCTGTTGTTCACGGTGTTGCCGTGGGCAACTGCCCCACTTTCCTTTGCTTTTGTGTACCCTTGTCTTGTTTGTCTGTCGTTCACATATTGAGCGTAGGGACCGTCGCCCAATTGTACGCCGTCGCCTTGGACGGGCTGTGCAAGTAGGCAAGGACTGAGTGGCGGGTGGATTAGGGCTCACCTGTCTGTCTCCCTATCCTGACATTACATAATCACAGGCCCATATACCTTTTCTACCCTGGTCCCTGACACACTATGGACCCCCTTGAGGCCCTGGCTCAGCAAATGCAGGGTCTCTCCCTACAGGTCCAAGACCTGGCTCAGAGGTGCAACCAGCGTGATGCTACCCAGGTAGTGCCCTCCACCCCACCTCTTGAACCTCACCTCAAGTTGCCTGACCGGTTCTCAGTGGACCGGAAGACTTTTTTCTCCTTTCGGGAAAGTTGTAGGCTCTATTTCCGTTTAAGGCCCCACTCCTAAGGTTCTGAGAGCCAGCGAGTGGGTATAATTATGTCCCGGCTCCAGGACGGCCCCCAGGAATGGGCCTTCCCGTTGGCCCCTGACGCCCCTGAACTCTCTTCTGTTGACCTTTATTTTTCGGCTCTCGGACTCATCTATGACGAGACTGACAAGACTGCCTTTAGCGAGAGTCAGCTGGTGACCTTACGTCAGGGTAAGAGACCCGTTGAGGAGTACAGTTCTGACTTTAGGAAGTGGTGTGTAGCTTCTTGGTGGAATGACCCTGCCTTGAGGTGCCAGTTTAGATTGGGTCTGTCAAACGCTCTGAAAGACCTGTTAGTTAGTTATCCCTCTTCTGGCTCTCTAGATCAGGTTATGGCTTTAGCGGTACGTCTTAACCGACGTCTCAGGGAACGGCGACTTGAACGTTT
Source organism: Rhinoderma darwinii (assembly GCF_050947455.1). Classification (NCBI taxonomy): domain Eukaryota; kingdom Metazoa; phylum Chordata; class Amphibia; order Anura; family Rhinodermatidae; genus Rhinoderma; species Rhinoderma darwinii. Next base: position 301,616,517 of record NC_134688.1, read on the forward strand.
TTGTGCATTCTCCTCTGGCTCCCCTATGATGTCCCCCGAGGTTCCGTTGCTTCGTTCTTCCACGGAGAAATCAGATGAACAAATGCAACTCGGGGCCTCCGTGTCTCCCCAAGAACGTAGAGAGTTCCGCAGGAAGAATTGTCTCTGCTTCTACTGTGGGGATAGCAAGCATCAAGTGAACGACTGTCCTAGACGTAAGAATAAGCAGCCGGAAAACTTCCGCGCCTAAGTGGCCATCGGGGAGGTCGCTTGGGCGCACAGGTATTTCCCGTATACATGAAAACTAATAAGATCTTGCTTCCCTTTCAGGTCTCTTTATACGGTAGGTCTGCCACCGCCAGTGCCTTCGTGGATTCAGGGTCTTCTGCTAATATTATGTCTGTGGAATTTGCTATGTCTCTAGACATGTCATTGATTGATTTGCCTAAACCTGTCCCGGTAGTGGGTATCGACTCCACCCCAATTGCTAATGGTTATTTTACGCAGCATACCTCTGTTTTTGAACTCATTGTGGGCTCCATTCATTCGGAGCAGTGTTCTGTGTTGGTGATGCAGGGATTATCGTCCGATTTGGTTTTAGGCCTTCATTGGTTGCAGATGCATAATCCCACGTGTAACTGGAATACCGGGGATCTTACTAAATGGGGTAATGAATGCATGACGTCCTATTTTTCTATTAATTTGCTTTCTCTCGCTGAGGAGGTGAACACTCTACCTGAGTTTATTCAGGATTTCGCTGATGTTTTTTCTAAAAAAGCTTCCGAGGAGTTACCTCCTCATAGAGAGTACGGTTGCGCTATCGATTTGGTACCAGGAGCTAAGATTCCTAAAGGTAGGATATTTAATCTCTCTTGTCCCGAACGTGAGGCCATGAGAGAATATATCCAGGAAAGCCTGGCCAATGGTTACATTCGTCCCTCTACTTCTCCGGTAGCTGCTGGCTTCTTCTTCGTAGGGAAGAAGGGTGGTGGTCTTAGGCCGTGCATCGATTACCGATACTTGAATAAGGTCACTGTAAGGAACCAATATCCCCTTCCTCTGATTCCTGATCTCTTCAATCAGGTTCAGGGGGCCCAATGGTTCTCTAAGTTTAATCTTCGGGGGGCTTACAACCTTATCCGAATCAGAGAAGGGGATCAGTGAAAGACTGAGTTTAACACGCGGGAAGGTCATTTCGAATACCTCGTAATGCCCTTTGGGTTGTGTAATGCTCCCGCGGTCTTCCAGAATTTCATAAATGAGATTTTAAGAGACTACCTGGGGTATTTCTTGTACTGTACCTTGATGATATACTTGTGTTTTCCAAGGACTGGTCCTCCCACATTGAGCATGTCACGAAGGTGCTCCAGGCCCTTCGGGAAAACAAACTCTTTGCTAAAACCGAAAAATGTGTGTTTCGGGTGCAGGAGATACCATTTTTGGTTCAAATCCTCACTCATAACTAATTCCGCATGGACCCTGCCAAGGTTCAGGCTGTGGCTGAATGGGTCTGACCTGCCTTGCTGAAGGCGTTACAGTGCTTCCTGGAGTTTGCTAATTATTACACGAGATTTATTGCTAACTTCTCGGTCATCGCTAAGCCTCTTACGGACCTTACTCGCAAAGGTGCCAATCTCCTCCACTGGCCTCCGGAGGCGGTCCAGGCTTTTGAGGTCCTTAAGAGGTGCTTTATCTCGGCCCCAGTGCTGATTCAGCCTAACCAAATGGAGCCGTTCATCGTGGAGGTTGACGCCTCCGAGGTGGGAGTGGGTGCTGTCTTGTCCCAGGGTACTAGGTTTCTCACCCATCTCCGTCCCTGTGCCTACTTCTCCAGGAAGTTCTCCCCCACTGAGAATAACTATGACGTTGGCAACCGCGAACTCTTAGCCATTAAATGGGCATTTGAAGAGTGGTGCCACTTCCTGGAGGGGGCTAGGCACCAGGTAACGGTCCTTACCGACCACAAGAATTTGGTTTTCTAGAATCTGCCTGGAGGTTAAACCCGAGACAAGCTCGATGGGCGTTGTTTTTTTTACTAGATTCAACTTTGTGGTCCCCTATAGGGCTGGGTCTAAAAATATTAAAGCTGATGCGCTGTCGCGTAGCTTCATGGCCAGCCCTCCTCCGGAGGAGGATCCTGCTTGTGTTTTGCCCCAGGTATAATCATATCCTCTATTGATTCTGACTTAGTCTCCGAAATTGCGGCTGATCAAGGATCAGCTCCCGAGAACCTTTCTGAGAACAAGCTATTTGTTCCCCTGCAATTCCGGCTAAGGTTGCTCAGGGAGAATCATGACTCTGCACTATCTGGTCATCCAGGCATCCTGGGTACCAAGCACCTCATTTCTAGAACCTATTGGTGGCCTGGGTTGCCTAAAGACGTTAAAGCCAACGTCGCCGCTTGTGAAATTTGTGCTAGGTCCAAGACTCCCAGGTCCCGACCAGTGGGCTTACTATGTTCTTTGCCCATTCCCCAGAGACCTTGGACCCATATCTCCATGGATTTTAACACCGATCTGCCTCCATCCCAAGGCAAGCCGGTGGTGTGGGTTGTAGTAGACCGCTTCAGTAAGATGTGCCACTTTGTGCCCCTCAAGAAACTACCCAATGCCAAGACGTTAGCTACCTTGTTTGTCAAACACATCCTGCGTCTCCATGGGGTTCCTGTCAATATTGTTTCTGACAGAGGGGTACAGTTTGTTTCATTGTTTTGGAGGGCTTTCTGTAAGAAGTTGGAGAGTTGGAGATTGATCTGTCCTTCTCCTAGGCCTTCCATCCTGAAACTAATGGCCAAACTGAGAGGACTAATCAGTCTCTAGAACAATATTTAAGGTGTTTTATCTCTGACTGCCAAGATGATTCGGTCTCCGTCATTCCCCTCGCCGAATTTTCCATCAGTAACCGGGTCAGTAACTCGTCAGGGGTCTCCCCCTTTTTCTGTAATTTTGGATTTAATCCACGGTTCTCCTCCGTTTCACCTGGTTGTTCCAACAATCCCAAGGTAGATGTCGTTCATCGGGAACTGTGCACAGTCTGGGCCCAGGTTCAGAAGAACCTTGAGGCGTCCCAGAGCATACAAAAGACTCAGGCAGATAAAAGATTTTCTGCTAACCCCTTGTTTGTGGTCGGGGATCTGGTGTGGCTCTCTTCAAAAAATTTGCGCCCAAAAGTTCCATCCAAAAAATTTGCTCCCCGGTATATAGGGCCGTACAAGGTCATTGAGGTCCTTAACCCTGTCTCCTTCCGGCTGGAGTTACCCCGTCTTTTCAAATACACAACGTGTTTCATGCCTCCCTCCTGAAACGCTGCTCCCCGTCCTTGGCTACCTCGAGGAAACCTCCGGTTCCTGTTCTTACCCCTGAAGGGGTAGAATTCGAGGTGGCCAAGATTGTGGACAGCAGGATGGTCGAAGGCTCCCTCCAGTACCTGGTCCATTGGAGAGGATACGGGCCTGAGGAGCGGACTTGGGTACCCGCCCGGGATGTTCATGCCGGGTTATTGCTCTGGAAGTTCCCTCTTCCGTTCCCCAACAAGCCAGGTCCACCTAGGAAGGGTCCAGTGGCCCCTCATAATAGGGGGGGGTACTGTGAAGGATTTGCCTGACACAGCTTCTGTGTCGACGCCCATGGTTAATCAGCCTGCATCTGTTCCTAGGTCTGCTAGAGTGACTCGATCTGCTACCACTCAGGCTGGTAGGCTGAGGAGTGGGAGAGCCTATCGCAGCCTGGCCAGACGGTTCTAGCTCCCGCCCTTGGTCTACTCATACCTTCATTTGCTGCTTGTCCTTTGCCTGTGATTCTCTCTTGTTTCCTGGCTCTGCTGTTCCTGCTGTTACCATTGACCTCTGCTTCATATTGACCCTGGCTTGACTGACTATTCTCCTGCTCTGCATTTGTTACCTTGTACACTCCTGGTTTGACTCGGCTCGTTCACTACTCTGTTGCTCACGGAGTCGCCGTGGGCAGCTGCCCCACATCCCTTGCTTTTGTGTTCCCTTGTCTTGCTTGTCTGTCGTGCACAGATTGAGCGTAGGGACCATCGCCCAGTTTTACGCCGTCGCCTAGGACGGGCTGTGCAAGTAGGCAGGGAATGAGTTGAGGGTAGATTAGGGCTCACCTGTCTGTCTCCCTATCCTGACATTACATATAATGTGTGTAAATATGCCCCAGTACTGCAAATTACAATCTGAGGTGTTTTATGTGGAGTTATGAGGTGAAGGTCACTGGTTGTTGTTGTTACTCATAAGTAAGAAGTACATGGCAGCAATGAGAGCCCTGAAATTATTTTACCTGGGTGTCTCTAGGTTTGAGAAAGATGCTGCCCACCACCTGTTATATCTGCAGGGGCAAAAGGTCCCATTAGGACAGTAAGTGACAATGCAACACAATTATGACCAATAAATGTACCGTGGCAGGAGAAGTTTGTATTATTGCTAACATTAGTAGGTTTAGCAGTAAAGAATGTTCATAATATAGATTAAGTGACTGATAGATTTGACAATGTTACAGACTATGTATTTGATCTTTTGATAGCTGCCCAAGGGGTCATGTGCATGTGCCAAGTAGTTGGCCCAGCCTGTTGGCATTATATAGACCTTTTTGGTATTATGCAGGTCAAGTATGGCATAGATAAAGCTAAGAGAATAAAGAAACACTTCAGGAAAAACTTTTGCAATGCTTTGCAGCAAAGGATAAGTGCGTACCTTACAAGTGAAATGAGTATGGGAAGGAATTTTGTTGACATGCCGGGGAGATAAGATGAAAAGGCTAGGTAAGCCCGCAAGGGGGGGATAATCCCTCTTTTAAGTACCAGGTTTGGATGAAAAATGTCCTTAAATAAACAAAATGTGGGAAATGTGAAAGTGATTAGAATATGTTTAAAAGATGACATTTTGCATAGACTCCATCTTGTATGGCTGGCGTCCATTTTTATATTGTTGGAATCCATATTGTGGCCTGAAGGAGCCATTTTGAGATTGATAAGCTTCAAGGGGCTCTATGTGGAGCAGTATGCATGGGGGCACTATCTACAAGGGGCTCTATGTGGGGCACTGTCTACAGGGGGCTCTATGTGGGGCACTGTCTACAGGGGACTGTATGTGGGGGGCTGTATGTGGGGTACTATCTACAGTGGGCTCTATGGGGGGGCACTATTTACAATAGGCACTGTGTGCACGTGGGATACAATGTATTGTGCTATTATATTTAGGGACGTAGTGTGTGGCACCATGAGAATTTTATCTTCGATTATAGTTGCGGAAATGTTTGAAAAGTAAGAAGCTGAAGACATCTGAGTGCCAAACAGCAGAAATGGACCATGGACGGGAGAAGTCAGCCTAGAGGTCTGGATCGGAAGGAGAAGAAAAAAGAAAAAGAACGTCAAGAATTGGAGAAGACGTCACCTGTGAGTCACTCAATGTAAATTTTTATTCGGCCTCTAATCAGTACTGTAGTCACTATATGATCTGCAGCAAGATGATCGGGGGTATGATTTACTTTTTTTTAAACAGTAACTCCCAGCAGTAGTTTTACACCGTACCAACTGATGGGGCAGGGGTTAAACTCAATTTGCAAATGATCTCTGTACTGAGCTGTATTTGTTCTGGTACTGTATATATGTAACATTTCATTGTAGTATCCAAATACTTTTATCCACTTGTACAAAATGAAATATCCCTGAAATACCCCTCGGTTACTTATTGATGTGGACTGAATTTGAGGGATAGGCTAGTCAAGAGTCATCTTTCAATACCTCTGTCAGCCAACACATGGCTTGGTAGAACTAATATAGTAGATACACATATATGTGAAGGCTGTAGGAAAAAGTTCGGAAGTGTCACATCAGGGGTTTTACATGATAATAAGGATTTTATCAATTGTAGATCGTCAGGCATTGTCTATATGGTTAGCTGCCTGTGCCCCCTAAATTATGTAGATAAAACCATCCGCTAGTTCATAAGACGTATTTTGGAACATGTAGGAAATGTGATAAGGGAAGAGGATACTCCAGTTGCAAAACATGTCTGGACTCATAATGGGGGGGAGGGGTATCCAAGATGCCTTAAATTTCAGGGCTTTGAGAGAATACATCCAACTATACGTAGGGGTGATTTTGATAAAAGAATCTCAATGGATCTTTAGGCTTAGAACAATTAGAACCGAATGGTCTAAATTAATCTCTTTCCTTTATGCCATTTATCTAAACCCTGGCCTATTATATTTTGGCCTCTGGTAGTGAGGTTAGGTAAATATTACTCTAGGGGCAGTGTCAGGCGAATTTATTATATCTATATCCACTCTGATATAACTTATATGCTCTACTGTGTGAAAACTAGGTTAGGTATATTGGATACTATTTTTATATATACGATACCTACACTGTGGAACATACTGGTTTACTCCCTCTAATATGGTCTGGATAATCTGTATATGGCCATTTTTTTAATTTATCTGGGACTGATTTATTTTATTTTGATATCAGTCTTCCCTTATCTTTATGGTCAATAAGATGTTTTGGAGGGGTGAGACAATTTTCTGGAGTTCTAATCCTAGGAACTGACTGAATATGATAACCTATATTCTTTTGACAGGGCTGGAGTATACACTCCTTATGTCATATAACTATGTTATGGGTTTCACTGGATAAATACCAATGGGAATTTTTTGGTTAGAGCCTAACCTTTAATGTGAGATTTATTTCACTTTTTAGCAATTTAAGATAATGATACAATTGTATCCATAAAGTTCGTTCACTAGTGCTTGCATTGACATATGTAATAAATTTGGATAGGACAAGGATGAGATTTAAATGGTTAATACCATCACACTCTAGTATTTATATTTTATTTTAGAATTTTCCTGGTTTTTATTTATTTTTATATTTTTATATATTTTTTTTTGCACAGAGATCTCTATAGCAGCAGTAGCTGAAATACAAGAGATTCATATAGAGGAACTCCTAGAGCAGCTGCTCATGTTGCATCAGTTCCTGGCACACACCTTGTGACAAGGAGGGTACCGGTCCCAACTTGGAACTAAAATATTTAAATATAATATTTATTTATTTTTATTTAAAAAAAATATATATATATATAAAAATATAAAAATATAAAAATAAATAAAAACCAGGAAAATTCTAAAATAAAATATAAATACTAGAGTGTGATGGTATTAACCATTTAAATCTCATCCTTGTCCTATCCGAATTTATTACATATGTCAATGTAAAGTGCGCAAGCACTAGTGAACGAACATTATGGATACAATTGTATCATTATCTTAAATTGCTAAAAAGTGAAATAAATCTCACAGTAAAGGTTAGGCTCTAACAAAAAAATTCCCATTGGTATTTATCCAGTGAAACACATATATTACTCAAAGGAAAAACCACGTATATTTACTATTGCACAGTGAATAATTTAATTAACTCTTAAAAGTGTGTATTACTTAACATGGCAGGCTTTCTATCAAGAGATATAAATACAGAACAATGGCTAACTGATGCAAGGGAGGTGTTTTCAGATAAGACTAGTTTAACTGTCACTAGTACCCCAACTCGAAAAACAGCATTCAATTTACTATCAAACACCTATAAGGACAACATTAGATCTTGGTGGGAGGTTCAGAGCCTAGAGAACTACATACAACATAATATAGTTTCAAAGGGTCTCAGAATCAACATTATCCCAGCCAGAAGAGCTAGGACACCTGAGCTATTAGAAAAATGGACAGCTGAAGCAACAGTGAGTTCCATACGCTTTATGCGAATTTTGCTGGAACAAGAAAATAAGACTCTGGAAAAATCGTCCTCATCCCTTAAGGAACAAATTGAGAAAATAAAAATTTTCAAAAATGACACAGCGTTTGAACATCAAGAAGCTCTGTTACAACAAACAATTGAGAAATTACAATCATCTATTAAAGGAACAGTGTCATCACAAATTATTTTTTTATATGTTAAAGATGTTAGTGCTTTATTAAAAACGTTTATATTCATTTGTGTGTTTGTGTTTTACTTTTTCTTATTTTTACACTTTTTCTTCCCTATGGGGGCTGCCATTTTTTGTTCCATTTCTGTGTGTGTCGATTAACGACACATACAGACATGGAATACGGCAGCCACAGTCCCATAGGGACTGCGAACGGCTCCCGTCCCATTGACTGCAGTGTACGGCGTCTGTGTGGGAACTGCGCATGCGCCGCTCCCACACAGTCCTATTCGAAATTGGCGCCGTCCGGCGCCATTTTCCTGTGGACCGGAAGTCGCGGCCGGACAGTAATATTACTACTTCCGGTCGCGGCTTCCGGATTTGTGCACTTGCACCAGCGGCAGCAAACGGAGCGGACGGGCCGGAGGGAGCCGCGGCGGCAGGAGCAGGTAAGAGATTTCAATGTATGTTCGTGTTTGTGTGTGTTTACTACTGTATGTAAACCTACTACACTGTGGGTTAGCTCAAAAAATGGCGACACACAGTGTAGGAGGTTACATCGTTCAAACCCCTCGTTTATCCCGGCACTAGCCAGGATAAAGGAGGGGGGGATGCTGAGAGCTCACTAGAGCGAGGGCTTTTAACCCAATGTTGCAATGCTGCAATTTTGGGAACAGCTCCATCTAGTGACCAAAAATGGGTAGTATTATAAATTAGAAATAATTTATAATATTACCTGGACTCGTGCAAAAAAATAAAAAAAATTTGAACAGTGTTTAATCACCCACACACTAAATGTTTAATTTTTAAAAAAAAAACATGTTTTTCTGGCAACACATTCCCTTTAAAGAGAGAAAACACTCTCAGTTCACAAGGGACCAAGAGGCTTTTAAAGAAAGCAGAGCCTACAACTTTAGTGGTCCTACACAAAAAACTGACTCTAACTCTGAAATATCATCCTCAGATATAGAGCCCTCTGACTCTGATGGGTCTGCCAAACAACAGTCAGGCTCAAGTTATAACAACTCCAGAATGGGACAAACCTATAGAGGATCACAACGTAATACAGGGCGACGATCTAGAAGGGGAAATCCTGGCAATAGGGATTTTTTAGGGACAAACTACCCCATAACCAATTACACACTACGGACCAGATCTACACAGCATTAAAAAGCGCTCCTATAGGGGGTGGAAAAGAGGGGGAAAGGCATAGTGACAAGATGCAGATCATTAATATCTCTCATAAAATCTTGACAGAGGAAGAAACTAGGTTACTAACTAAGGGACTAACGTATGTTCCCACCACTAGATTTAATACATTTGATTGGGTCAGAGACTTGAACTTATTTGCGAGAAAATTGAAATGGACCAAGTTCTACAAGAACCATGATCTACAACAATGTAGGGAACTAGGAATTGAGGAGACAGACTATTCCGATTTTCTGAATTTAATGGAACTATGGCAGGAAAGTGAGGGGACCCCGGGGGAAGGCCCTTTCACAAAACTTAGAAATAAGAGTACAAAATCGGCGCCGTTTGGAGAAACACATAATATTGATCTGTTTGTGCAATTGGTTACCAAAGAGATTGAACAACTGGGTTCTCCTATGGAAATAAACCAGTATAGGAGCAATTTAACATCTGAAGAGACAGCTACACTGCTGAGACTTGAAAGAGATAAGTCAATAATTCTGAAACCCGCAGACAAGGGGGAGAATCTAGTGATAATGGACGTGGTAACCTACAAGATGATGTGCCAACGCATATTAAATGACCAAGCAAATTATCGAAAGCTTAACGAAAACCCTTTGGCTGAAGACATAGAACAACTTAAGGTTATCTTACTTCAAGCGCTGAAAGACAAACTCATCAATAAATATGAATTTGAATTCATGAGTCCAAAATATCCACAGATTCCGACCTTTTACAGTGTGCCAAAAGTACATAAAGGCTTAAATCCCCTTAAAGGACGACCGATTGTCTCAGGGATAGACAGCTTATCCCAAAACATCAGTATTTATGTGGATAATATACTACGGGACTTTGTTATGGGTCTTCCCTCATATGTAAGAGACACCACGGACATCCTTAAGAGACTTGAGGGGATAGAGCTCCCAGCTGGAGCACTACTGGCAAGCCTGGATGTTGAGGCACTGTACAGCTCCAAACCCCATAAACAGGTATGTGGGGCTGTACGGAGCTTTCTCGAAACACGAGGCGTCCAATTCAAAGAGCATAATGAACTGGTCTTGACCCTATTGAACTTCGTCCTCACCAAAAACAATTTTTTATTTGGGGGACAACTCTTCCACCAGCTCAAATGTACGGCCATGGGCAGCCCATGTGCCCCCAGCTATGCTAACTTATATCTGGGCTGGTGGGAGGATCAGGTGGTCTTTGCAGAGAACATGGCATCATATACCTCGTCCATCATTCTGTGGGCAAGATTTATAGATGACGTGCTGATACTATGGGATGACTCTATCGACCGTTTTAATCAATTTGTCGACGACCTGAATGTGAACGACTTAGGCCTATATTTCACATCAGAGATAGGGGAAACGTCAATCAACTTTCTGGACATTACGGTGACTAAGAACACAATGGGAAACTTGACCACGAGCCTGTTCCGTAAACCTACGGCCACTAATAACCTACTCGCATGGGATAGCCATCACCCAGTACCTCTTAAAAGGGGGATCCCCAAAGGACAGTATTTAAGACTCAGGCGAAACTGTTCCAGCTTGGGGGACTTCATGGAGAAATCCCAACAACTTCGTAAAAGATTTGGGAGTAGAGGATACCCAGATAGGACATTGAGGGATGCTTATCATCATGCATTATCTGTGAACAGACCAAGCTTATTGGTCCCCAAATCAAAAGAGGTGGAGACACTCCCGCCAATTAGAATAGTAGGTACCTTTGACCACAGACATAGGGAGGTCAAAATCATCCTATGTAAATATTGGGGGATCTTAACGGCCGATCAAGATCTAAATAAAGTAGTACATTCCCATCCACTGATTACTTTCAGGAGGGGAAAAAATCTTCAAGACCGTTTGGTCCATAGTCATTTCAATGAACCTCGCTCCCAATCGACATGGCTCACTAATAGACCATTAGGCACCTTTAAATGCGGCGCCTGCAAGGCGTGCAGATATATCGCTAAAAGTAGCACATTCACCAGTGCAGCGACGGGAAAAATCTATGAAAATAGGGAATTTGCCAATTGCAGAACTAAGGGGGTAATCTACATGGCTACCTGTGCCTGTGAGCAAAACTATATAGGCAAAACCATTCGGGAATTTCGGAGGAGAATCTTGGACCACATCGGCAACATACGTAGGAAAGATGATACTTGCTTAGCAAGACATATGAGAGAAAAACATACAGATAAAGAAGATGAAATTATATTCAAAGTCAAAGAAGTGATCAGACCCTCTATTAGAGGAGGTAACCTAGACAGGTTACTTTTACAGAAGGAATGTAGATGGATTTATCGTTTGAAAACACTACATCCATATGGAATCAATGACTATATGTCATATGTAAGCTTTATCTAAATTTCAGCATAATACATGACATATAATTCCATATCCACCTTAAATACAATAAGATAAGGGACTATGTGCTACTAATAATATAATCCGATATCAGCATCAAAACACAAGGGATGTACTACTAATAATATGATTCGATATCTGCATCATAATACAGGTCAGATAGGGGACTATGTGCTATTAATAACATGATCTGACATCTACATCAAACATAACTAGAAAAGGGATGCGCTGATATATCACTGTATATCACTCCCTGAAATATATACTACACACACCCCCAGTGCATTGGAATATGCCATCTATTATATGTGCTGATAGCCTGACACACGCTATATATTACCCCATACTGTTATAACACATGCATTGGACAGACAGATTCAGACAGGTCTGGCATCACTCACTATGGATATAGTGAATCCTGGTGCTGTCCCTCTGCTCTAACGTGGAGGAACAGTCTGTACAGCACATTCCAGCAGCTTAGTGTGGAGAGACAGGGCATGCCCATTTCCAACAGGGCTGACTCTGGTACTCGGACCACGCCCCCTCATGACATGAAGGGAGGCTGCAAGGGTGCAGACCATTGATTGGCCAGCACAGCCAAACCCCCAAAAATCGGGGCGGGATTCCAGCAAAGACGTGATGCCAGTTTATTGGCTGAAGATAACAGTGAGCTCATGAGGAGGAGGGTACTCGGTCTTTAAAAGACAGAGCATTTTGCCACTGACTGTGGCTAGCAACTATGTCCACGTTTGATCATAGAATCAGTGCATTGTCTACAACCTCTGGAATGCCAGAGGGTCTAATCTATTAACTCTGTGAGCCCCTGATGAATTACTGCAGAGTTACTTATGAGTAAGGAAATGCGTAGGGCTAGATAACTACAGATAGGCAGGATTGGGCCTCATGCACACGACCGTGTTTTTGCGGCCGCAATTCCCCCGAAAATCCACTAGAGAATTGCGGCCCCATTCTTTTCTATGGGGCCGTGCACACGACCGTAGTTTTTGCGGTCCGTGCACGGCCCGGGAGCCCGGACCGCAGAAAAAACGGGCATGTCTTATTACGGCCCGGTTCTGCGGTCCGGGCTCATTGAAAACAATGGCCGCGGCCATGTGCATGTCCCGCGATTTGCGGGCGGCCTGTGGCTGACAGTCCTCTGACAGTCCGCAGCCGGCCGACCCGAAAATCACGGCCGTGCACACGGCTACGGTCGTGTGCATGAGGCCTTAGTGTTTTGCTAAACACGAGATCCTCACAGTGGAATCCACAGCAGCAGCAGCTAAAGCTGTATCAGCTACTGGCACGTACTGGGCTTGATAAAGCAGCTGATCTGCTAATAAGAGAGCTGCACAGAGATCTCTATAGCAGCAGTAGCTGAAATACAAGAGACTCATATAGAGGAATTCCTAGAGCAGCTGCTCATGTTGCATCAGTTCCTGGCACACACCTTGTGACAAGGAGGGTAGCGGTCCCAACTTGGAACTAAAATATTTAAATATAATATTTTTTTTATTTTATTTAAAAAAAAAATAAATATATAAAAATATATAAATGTATAAAAAACAGGAAAATTCTAAAATAAAATATAAATACTAGAGTGTGATGGTATTAACCATTTAAATCTCATCCTTGTCCTATCCGAATTTATTACATATGTCAATGTAAAGTGCGCAAGCACTAGTGAACGAACTTTATGGATACAATTGTATCATTATCTTAAATTGCTAAAAAGTGAAATAAATCTCACATTAAATGTTAGGCTCTAACCCAAAAATTCCCATTGGTATTTATCCAGTGAAACACATATATTACTCAAGGGAAAAACCACGTATATTTACTATTGCACGGTGAATAAAATAACTATGTTATGGGGTTAATATTTGAGTCTGATGGTCTGAGAGACTTATTGAGGATTGTACCCTTTGTGCATGATAATATCATTGAGTCGATGGTGATATGGTAGACATTGTATACCGGATGTAGACGAACGCTTTATTGACAGCGTAGATGTTATACAGAGTAGTCATTTGCTTGGGGTAGTTACCAGGGCAACAGCTGAGTCACCTGCGACACGTTGTATGATGTGCGCCGTGCCTGTGATCTCATTGGCTGGTGCAGGCGGTGGGAGGGAGACTCAACGTGCGTCATTGTAGGGAGGGCAGAGCTTAGCTCTTATATGTTCGGCGTTCTGGCCGCCGCGTACGTCTTTCATCATGGCCACCAGAGTTTGAATATCATAACTCTGGCGTTCTAATCAGTTTATGCTATAATACACTAATAACAGTCTCCTGATGTGCCAGTAGAATACACTGCAGGCGAAACGCGTTGAGACTTTATTCCTTGTTTCTGTCCATTAGAGACAATAATACATACAGTTAGGTCCAGAATTATTCAGACAGTGACACAATCTTCATGATTTGGTCTCTGCATTCCACCACATTGGAATTGAAATGAAACAACTGAGATGCAATTGAAGTGTAGACTTTCAGGTTTAATTCAAGGGGTTGAAAAAAACTATCCTGTGAAATGTTTAGGAATTGCAACCATTTTTCTACACAGCCTCCTCATTTCAGAGGCTCAAAAGTAATTGGACAAATTAACATTACCATAAATAAAATGCTTTTTTAAAATACTTTGTAGAGAATACTTTGCAGGTAATGCCTGCCTGAAGCCTGGAACCCATGGACATGACCAAACGCTGGGTTTCCTCCTTTGTGATGCTTTGCCAGGCCTTTATTGCAGCTGTCTTCATTTGTTGCTTGTTTGTGGGTCTTTCTGCCTTAAGTTATGTCTTAAGCAAGTGAATTGCATGTTCGATCGGGTTGAAATCTGCTGATTGACTTGGCCATAGCAGAGTATTCCACTTCTTTGCCTTAAAAAAACTCCTGGGTTGCTTTTGCAGTATCTTTTGGGTCATTGTCCATCTGTACTGTGAAGCGATGTCCAATCAACCTTGCTGCATTTTGTTGAATCTGAGCAGAAAGTATATCCCTGAACACTTCAGAATTCATCTGGCTGCTTCTGTCTTTAGTCACATCATCAATAAACACTAGTGACCCAGTGCCATTGGCAGCCATGCATGCCCATGCCATCACACTACCTCCACCATGTTATACAGAGGATGTGGTGTGCTTTGGGTCATGAGCCGTTCCAAGCCTTCGCCATACTTTCTTCCTCCCATCATTCTGGTACAGGTTGATCTTAGTTTCATCTGTCCAAAGAATGTGGTCTGGCTTCTTTAGATGTTGTTTGGCAAAGTCTAATCTGGCCTTTCTATTTTTGAGGCAGATTAATGGTTTGCACCTTGTGGTGAACCCTCTGTATTTGCTCTCATGAAGTCTTCTCTTTATGGTAGACTTAGAAACTGATACACCTACTTCCAGGAGAATGTTCTTCACTTGGGTAGATGTTGTGAAGGGGTTTTTCTTCACCATGGAAAGGATTTTGTGATCAACCACCACTGTTGTCTTCCGTGGACGTCCAGGCATTTTTGAGTTCACGAGATCACCAGTGCGCTATTTTTTTTTTTTTCAAGAATGTACCAAACTGTTGATTTGGCCACTCCTAAAATTTGTGCTATCTCTCTGATGGATTTCTTCATTTTTTTCAGCCTAACTATGGTCTGTTTTACTTGCATTGAGAGCTCCTTTGACCTCATGTTATGGGTTCACAGCAACAGCTTCCAAATGCAAATGTCACACCAGGAATCAACTCCAGATCTTTTACCTGCTTAATTGATGATGGATTAACGACGGAATAGCCCATGCAGCCCATTAAATAGCTTTTGAGAGGGGGCGTGGCCAGATGACCAAGCACATGGGCGCTTAAGACCTCAGCTCTTCACCTCGACCTCTCTGCATCTGGGCACAGCTGTCCTCACACGTATCCCATGGGGAAGAAAAGTGTCCAGAAACCCTCCTCACAACCTTCTGCATCTGTGGGAGGGTTTACTTCCATGGAGACTTACCTGCTGCTGCAGCGAGGAGTCCGCCCTTCGGCACCGATGTCTTCCCACTCGGCGGTGACTGCCCACCATGGCTCCCTACCACGTGACCTGCCTTCTGCACCGCAGACGGCGCAGACTCCATGCTGCGCTTGTCTCCGACGGCATCCACGTCCTCTCTGTCAGAGGATGAATCCTCCAGGCGCACTGCTACAAGAGCCAGGGCACGAGCATTGGCTCTCTCTGCGGGAACAGCAACCTTCCGTCCGGTGGGAGATGACATAGGAGGCCAGGTACACCTTGCTGCTACACCTCCTCCCCTGTCAGCCCATCCTAGTTTTCAGTCGCCATTACAGCCACGCCCAAATGATACTGAGAGGGACATGCCACTAGGCCCTGGTTCTCCTCCCCCCCTTATTGGCCACCATCCAATGGTCGGACTCGCAAGCTGATCTTGGGGCTACGCCATCATTGACCAGGTATATATATGGGGGGATGCATGGACTGCTCCGCCGCTGAACCAGACCCTTGACCCACTATTGCCCTGCCAACTGCCCTCTACACTACCTCCTTGGCTGAGTTTCCTCCATGACTTACCCACGAAGGTGAACTTTGACAATTTAGTGACTAGAGTCACCGAAACTTGTAAAGCTGAAATAGCGATGGTTTTCAAGGATCTCAAACAGCTCACTACCCAGGTAGATGACCTTGAAAAAGCTCATATTGATACTCGTCAGTACATCTCGCATCTTCAAGAAACTGTGCACATTCATGGGATGGAACTTAAAGACACTACCCGTCATCTAGAGGACTTGGACAATAGAGGCTGTAGAAACAAAATCAAATTCAGGGGCCCCCCAGAGGCGGCGGGAGACGAAGATCTGCGGATCACTCTGGAATCCATCTTTAATCTTGTTTTGGGGAACCTACCTCCCACCGTATAAAGTTAGACAGAGCACACCGTGCTCTTAGGCCTAAAGGGACTGCTGTTAACTCCAGAGATGTTATCTGCTGTGTTCCAAGGCCCACAGCCTACATGATTTCGAGTTTCATGGTGCCTCATTGCAGCTGTATCCTGATTTGTCTTGGATTACATTGAACAAATGCAGACATTTGCATCCACTCCTCACTCTGCTACGAAACTCGCAAATTTTATATCGCTGGGGCTTCCCATTTGCTCTAACTGCTCGGAGAAATAGTCATTCAGTGACCCTGAAATCATATGAGGACCTGCCTGCCTTCTGTGCTGATTTTGATATTCCTGTTCCAGATATCTCGGATTGGGAGATTGCTTCTTCGTCACCACCTCCTCCCCCCTGAATGGGTGTCAGGCCAGAGCAAACGACGACGTCCTCCTTCTGTGGGGTCCTCTGAACCATCCCCTGGATTGTCTCCTAAACGCTGACTCTCTTGCCTTGCAGAATGACGAGGCTGTTCTACCACTTTCTAGTAACCATGGGGTTAACTATTGGCTATTATACTTATTTTCTTTCAGGAGGACTTGAAACTCCTTTATTGTGTTTGATGCCCTGTCTAACCTTACTATCTTCTTTCACAGGTTGAGGTTTTTGTTGCTGAGATTTATTTTTTCCTTCTCATTTTATCAGTGTTTCATTGTGCTGTGCATCTGGTACCCCTCCCCACGGAGGAATTTTTTCTATTGTTCCCTCCACGACTGGAGGAGTATTGAATCTTTTGTTCTCTGGTGCTACGCAACCTATATTGTGTGGTTTTATTTTCTTCTTTTTTTTCCTCATCCAGGTACAGAGCCACCTGGTCCACGTGACGAGTGCATTTATCGTCTTCTCTGTGTGTCTAACTTTTTGTCTTGTTCTTGGTCCCGTCTCTACCCTACCCCTCTTGTGACCAATTCCTCTTCATCATCCCTTGAATATTGGTTCTCCAATTATACTGCTCGGCTGCACGTCAAACGTCTACTTCATCCTTCTCTGGATTTGCTCTTCCTTCCTGCTTGTGGAGTGTAGCTGGGTTGAGTACAGTTTTTTCCTTAATTCCTTACACATATTTTCGCCATGTTGAACTGTGTTACATTGAATGTTCGAGGCCTTAATTCCAATGCGAAGAGGCGTCTTGCACTTAATGAGCTCAGGACTCTGAAGGCTGATGTGGCATTCCTTCAGGATACCCACTTTGACGCTATGGGGTCATTTAATTTTGCCAGAAGATACTACCCAACAGCATACTCTGCCACTAATGCCCGAAAAGAGGCGGGCACTGCTATTTTACTATCCTCTACGTGCCCTCTGCAGATTAGCTCCTCCCAACTTGACCCTGAAGGTAAATATGTCATCTTTCAAGGGACACTCTGAGGGTCCCCGATCATCCTCTGTAATCTATACGCACCTAACACATTCCAAATTAGCTTCATTTCTAGACTACTCAATAGGTTAGCTAACATTCCCTCTGCAGCTCTTTTACTAGGGGAAGCTTCAATGTAATATTCTCTGACCATGTTGATCACCTTTCCCTGAGGGTATGTGCACACGATAGCAGGCATTTACATCTGAAATGACAGACTGTTTTTAGGAGAAAACAGCTGCCTCGTTTCAGCCGTAATTGCTCCTCCTCGCATTTTGCGAGGCTTCTCTGACAGCCGTAAATTTTGAGCTGTGCTTCATTGAGTTCAATGAAGAACTGCACTTCTTTTGACGAGGCCGTATTTTTACGCGTCGTCGTTTGACAGCTGTCAAACGACGACGCGTAAATGACAGATTGTCTGCACAGTACGTCGGCAAACCCATTCAAATGAATGGGCAGATGTTTGCCGACGTATTGTAGCCCTATTTTCATAATACGCCTCGTTTACATCTGAAAATAGGTTGTGTGAACCCAGCCTGACAGGTAAGCCCCCACACCCTAATCAATCCCGACTTTCTTCAGACTTCCGAAAACTCATACGTAGATTATCTTTATATGACCTTTGGCGGATTGACAATCCCACTGATAAGTCTTACTCCTTTTTCTCTCCGGTGCATGGCACTCATATGCGTATAGACTACCTCCATGCACTTTTGCGAGATTTTTGACGTCTTTCTGGGTATAAGATTAACACCAGTAAGACTGAGGCCCTTCCATTGCACATCTCCGCTGACTTCTTGCAAAGCCTACAGGCCAATTTTTCATTTCACTGGCAAACTCACTCCCTTAGCTATTTAGGGGTCCAGTTGACGCCCGCTTATCATTCACTGTATGCTTCCAATTTCCCTCCTTTGTACAGGAATATACATGGCTTGAAAGACAAATGGCTAAAATTACCTCTATCTCTCTTTGGCCGTATCTCTGCAGTCAAAATTACTGTGCTACCAAAATTGCTCTATTTATTTATTTTTATACATACATAAAAAATGGTTAAAAAACATATACAACCAATGATCTTTGCAATATATAGAGATAATCTGATCTTATCATAATCGTATACATATATATATATATATATATATATATATATATATACTTCTAAATATTATTCTTTTTATTTAAATACATAATCTCTTTAAAAATAAAATAATAATATATTATGCTAAACAAGCCTATTCACCACCTTTATAATTGGTTAGATTCCAAATATCATCCCATATCCATTATATTGATTTTTATTTATATTTTATTAGTTGTTTTATATTTTCTGTCTCTAATTTTCCACTTAGTCTGATCTGTGGCCAATCTCTAAACCCTCCAGAGCTTCAGTGAGCTGCACTAATCAGAACAATTGTGTTCTGCTGAGACAAGATCCCTTGATATGTGGAATCTAACCAATTATAAAGGTGGTGAATAGGCTTGTTTAGCATAATATATTATTATTTTATTTTTAAAGAGATTGTGTATTTAAATAAAAAGAATAATATTTAGAAGTGTATATATATGTATACGATTATGATGATAAGATCAGATTATCTCTATATATTACAGAGATCATTGGTTGTATATGTTTTTTAACCATTTTTTATGTATGTAAATTTCTATGAATTTAAATGTTATGCGGCTATATAAACTTAATCAGACACGTCACACATGCCCCAGAGGAAGCCGGAAGGGCAAAACCCAGGGTCGGGAGAGAGTGTTTGGCGTGCCGCCTAGAAATTTGAACGATTTTTACCTACCTTAATGCTTTTATTTCTTGTTACTTCTGTAAGTATGGATTAAACTTGGCGTGGAGCAATCTTTTTTCAGAGGGTGTTGCATTATGTGTCTTCCTATTTCCATCTATTAGAGACATAAGATCCTTTTCCTACCAGGAGTTCTTTGAATGTGGAGAGAGACGATAAGAAGCTCGGTGGGAGGGCAGATACAGACGGACGTTGCGTTTTTGCGCGCGCAAACAACGCTGCGTTTTGCGCGCGCAAAAACCATTTGACAGCTGCGTGTGTCATCCGTGTCTGATGCGCGGCTGCGTGATTTTCGCGCAGCCGCCATCATAGAGATGAGGCTAGTCGACGGCCGTCACTGTCCAAGGTGCTGAAAGAGCTAACTCTTTCAGCACCCTCGACAGTGAATGCCGAACACATCCTATCGAAAATGTATGCACAGAAGAAAGAGAAGGAGAATACGAGCCTATATATTAAAATATAACTTTATTGACATAAACATATAATATATTAAAAACAGATACACACAAAGGACTAAAGGACACTGTTACAATTACAGTAGAAAAAGACACTGGGGTCCAGTGCACGCTGTCAGACTGCACTAATAGCCGTTTATGGGTAAGAGATTTGTTTCTATCACTGAACTTCCTATAAACCTCTTTTGGGTTGTTCTTTAAGCTCTGTTTTGTGAGTCACTGCATAGTATACTAGTCCATCTTTGCACACTGTTTTGCCTTTGACCCTTTATTGTTAGGTTCAAGTACTGGTACTATGCATGCTAACATATGGCTGTATTTAGAGCTATATAGCACAACCTCAGTACTCATTTCTCTTGCTCGTTGGCATGATCATTACACAGTCTGAACATATGTGTCTTTTTCTACTGTAATTGTAACAGTGTCCTTTAGTCCTTTGTGTGTATCTGTTTTTAATATATTATATGTTTATGTCAATAAAGTTATATTTTAATATATAGGCTCGTATTCTCCTTCTCTTTCTTCTGTGCATAAATGTCTATATAGGAGTGCCTTTATTGTTACCTGGGGAGCATGCTTTACCGTATAGCAGCTAGCCCCTTCTTTTTTCATTGCTGTAGGAGCTTTTCTGTTTATACATCCTATCGAAAAACCTGTTGAAAAAAAAAGAAAAAGTTCGTACTTACCGAGAACTTCCCGGCCGTTGCCTTGGTGACGCGTCCTTGGTGACGCGTCCTTGGTGACGCGCCTCTCGACATCGGGCCCCACCTCCCTGGATGACGCGCCAGTCCATGTGACTGCTGCAGCCTGTGCTTGGCCTGTGATTGGCTGGAGCTGTCACTTGGACTGAATTGTCATCCCGGGAGGTCAGACTGGAGGAAGAAGCCGGGAGTTAGCGGTAAGTCAGAACTTCGTTTTTTTTTCTACAGGTTCATGTATATTGGGATCGGAAGTCACTGTCCATGGTGCTGAAACAGTTTAACTCTTTCAGCACCATGGACAGTGACTATCTCCTGACGTCGCGTACCGATAATTTTTTTGCCGGGTTCGGCCAAAACGAGTTTGGCCGAACCCGGTGAAGTTCGGTTCGCTTGTCCGGCTTCGCTCATCGCAAAGACACTCCGTTTGGATGGTCGGAAACAGAAAAGCACGTGGTGCTTTTCTGTTTACAGTCATCCTTTTGACAGCTGGTGCGCTGTTTCAGTCGGTTCGCATGGAAGTGCTTCCGTGCAACCTGCGTGGCTTTCACGCACCCATTGACTTCAATGGGTGCGTGATGCGCGAAATATGCAGAGTTATTGAACCTGTCGCGCTTTTTGCGCAGCAGGCAAACGCTGCGCCAAAAGCACGGACTGTCTGTACTGCCACATAGACTTGTATTGGTCCACGCGTGCCGCGTGAAAACCACGCGGCCCGCACGGACCAAATACACGCTCGTGTGAATCCCCCCGAACTACAAGGATAAGAATTACCATCCACAGCCTCATTGGATTGCGGATTGTCCACTGCATTTTTCTGGGACAGAGTGTACATACTGAATGATATTGGACTGTTACCAGTGCCGTCTGAGTGGTAAATTTACCTGTACTTTATATATGTCATTAAGGGTATTTGTTGGATCATACCCAATTTACTTTTGCCTGCTCCGGTCTCAGAGAGATATTGTGTTTGTATTTGAGCCAAGGGAAACCACCAGTATATTTTTTAGGGTACTTTCTATAGGGGTGGGCTATATGTGGGACACTATATACAGGGGTGGGTTACCTGTGGGGCACTAGCAACAGGGTGGCTATATGTAGTGCAGTTTACAGGGGTGGGCTATATGTGGGACACTCTATACAGGGGGAGCTATATGTGAGACACTATGTACCGAGGTGGGCTATACGTGGAACACTATCTATAGGGGAAGCTATATGTAGGGCAGCACGGTGGCTCAGTGGTTAGCACTATTGCCTTGCAGCTCTGGAGTCCATATGTGGGCACTATCTACAGGGGCTTCTATGTAGGACACTATCTACAGAGGCTCTATGGAGGTCACTATCTACAGTGGCTCTATGGGGGTCACTATCTACAGGGGGCTATGGGGGCACTATCTACAGGGGGCATGGTGTGTGTGTGTGACACAGTGTATGGTACTATTATAATCAGGGACACAGTGTATGGCGCTATTATAGTTAGAGGTGCAGTGTATGGTGCTTTATTATATTTAGAGGAGTTGAGAATTTTAACTTTGTTTATAGGTGCAGAAATGTTTTAAAAGTGAGAAGCTGAAGACATCTGAGCGGAAAACTGCAGAAATGGGTCATGGCCGGTAGAAATCCATCATAGATGTCTGGACCGGAGGGAGAAGAAAAGAACTGGAATCTGAGACGTCACCGGTGAGTCACTTAATGTAAATGTTTATTCTGCCTCTAATCAGCACTGTAGTCACTGTATGATCTGCAGCGAGATGATTATATGATTTTTTTTGTGAAACTGTATCTCACAACATATCCTCACCATTGTTTGGGCCATGCTTGGAGCTGCAGTTTTACGCCGTACAAACCTATACGGAAGGGGTTGCACTAACTTGAGCTGTATTTGTCCTGGTGTTGTATATATGTACTGATCTTTGTTCTGATGCTGTATGTAAGTACTGAGCTTGGTTCTGGTGCTGTATATACGTATGAGATTTGTTTTGGTTCTGTGTATATATGTACTGAGCTTGGTTCTGGGGATATATTTATGTATTGAGGTTGATTCTGGTGCTGTAGTTATGTACTGAGGTTGGTTCTGGTGCTGTATATATGTACTGAGCTTTGTTCTAGTGCTGTATATATGGTCTGAGCTTTGTTCTGGTGCTGTATATATGTCAGAGCTTGGTTCTAGTGCTGTATTTATGTACTGAGCTTGGTTGTGGTACTGTATATATGTCAGAACTTGGTTCTGGGTCTGTAGTTTATATAGGATATATTTATAATAACAAAATCGCAGGGCAGATGGAATTGTTCTCAAATTATTGTATATTTAATGGGAATCTGTCAGGTAGTTTTAATCCCTTGAACCACCACCATGTGGTAATACATGACCTGACAATATTTCCAAACATTCCCTTGTATGTTTTTTTTAGATGCAGCAAAATTCTTAAAATCCACTTTTAAAACGACGCACACTATATGCTAATTATTCATTAGAGTATCATGGGGCGGTGCCGCTATACTGAAGATTCACATAGTCCTGCCTCAAAACCCACCTTTCCATGTTCACTATACACAAGGGGGGGCTGTGTGGCACTATACACAAAGGGGGGATCTGTGTGGCACTATACACAAAGGGGGGGCTGTGTGGCACTATACACAAAGGGGGAGCTGTGTGGCACTATACACAAGGGAGAGCTGTGTGGCACTATACACAAGGGGGAGCTCTGTGGCACTATACACAAGGGGAAGCTGTGTGGCACTATACACACGGGGAGCTGTGTGGCACTATACACACGGGGAGCTGTGTGGCACTATACACAAGGGGGAGCTGTGTGGCACTATACACAAGGGGGAGCTGTGTGGCACTATACACATGGGGGAACCGTATGGCATTATTTACAAGGGGGAGGGCTGTGGCTCTATCTACAGGGAGCGGAGTGTGGCGGAATCTACAGGGGTCTGTGTGTGGCATTTTCTACTAAGGCGGGCTGTGCTGCACTTTCTAGTAAGGGAGGGTTGTGTGGCACTGTATACATGGGAGCTGTATAGTGCTATATACAGTGGGGGCTTTATAGCAATATCTATAAGGGGGCTGTATGGCACTATCTACATGGGGGAGGTGGGGGCGCTATCTACGAATGGGGTGTGACACGGTCTATAGGCGAGGCTATATAGCACTGTCTACAGGGGGGCTGTTTGGGACATTCTACAGGGGGCACTATTTATAAGGAGGGCTGCTTGTGGCACCCGGGGAGGGGACCTGGTCAAGAGTTTGCTATGGGGCCCAGTCTTTCCTAGTTATGCCCCTGGTTCCCAGTATGCAGTGGTTAATATCTTCCAAATATAGTCTAAGAAAGGACAGACGGTTAACTGGCAGTAGGGTCATGGGGGACCAAGATTAATATGCTACTGTAGTACAAATTTCTAAATAAATGAATGCTGGCTATGATAAAAAAAAGTGTCAGAGCAAACAGAACACTGTGGCTTGCTGCTTTTGGGGCTGTGTAGCTGCAGACCAGTCAGAGTTCCCATTCTGCCCAATGTCCACCACCGAAGGTATTAACACATTAACACATTATTTGCTAGTGAGCATGAGGACTGGACAATTGCACAATAGAAGGAAGTGGTCTGGTCCTTTTACATCATGTGGATGGCCGGGTGCGTGTGCATCGCTTACCTGGGGAACAGATACACCGTACAGGATGTACTTTGGGAAGAAGGCAAGTCGGTGTAACCAGTGTGATGCTCTGGCCAATGTTCTGCTGGGAAACCTTGGGTCCTGGCGTTCATGTGGATGTTACTTTGACACATACCACCTACCTAGACATTTTTGCAAACCAAGTACACCCCTTGCTGGCAACGGTATTCCCTAATGACAGTGGCCTTTTTCAGCAGATAATATGTCCATGGTAACAGACAGTCTGAACCTGCAGTCATATTCCCTTCCCATCCTGTACTTTATGCTAATCTTTAGTAGGGGACATCTGAAAGAGGGTATGGTTACGGGGTCAGACTACACAGGGTTTGTTTGTTTGTTACCATGGAGACTCATAGGTCTGCATAGGAGAGGCAGACACAAGACGATATGAAACTATTAACAAAAACAATTAACAAAGTGCTTTACTTTTAGACACATTGAAACAAGAAAACAAATGTGATTGCGAAGGTGTATATAGCTTAGAGATGATTTTATTAACACATATAAATATATATTATATATATATATGGGGTCAATACGAAGAACTAGCACATAATTTTTTTCCCCAAGGGCTTTACAAGGGACCAGGGAACATTCATTATGTGTGTAGAAGAGGCATTTCAGACATCAATATAGGAAATAGTTCTTTACACTTAGGCCTTATTCACACGGACGTGTCCGTTTTGCGCGCGCAAAAGCTCCATGTGTCATCAGCATATGGTGCGCGGCTGCGTGATTTTCGCGCAGCCGGCATCTTGATGACACTCTGGTTTATGTTTACAAACAGAGAAGCACGTGGTGCTTTTCTGTTTTCATTCATTTCTTTTACTACTGGAAAGCGCATCACGCGCAGCCGTGTGCCGAGCGTGATTTGCACGCACCCATCGACTTCAATGGGTGCGTGCTGAGCGAAACACGGCCAAATATAGGACATGTCATGAGTTTCACGCAGCGCACATACGCTGCGTGAAATTCACTGACAGTCTGAACGGCCCCATTCATTAACATAGGTCCATGAGACACGCGTGAAAATCACTCGCGTAGCACGGACATATAACACGTTCGTGTGAATAAGGCCTTAAAGTAGTTAAATTATGGAATGGCCTACCCCAAAAGGTAGTGATGGCAAATACTATGACAGAAATTAAAAAGGGCTGGATGCTTGCTTAATGACAAATGGCATTAAGGGTTATAAATAATTTAATAATGAATGATGTATAATTGATCGAAAGGTTGAACTTGACGGATCTGTGCCTTTTTTTTTTTAACCTAGGTAACTACGACTGTAGGTATAAAAAGGATTATTAGGTCACCCTCAAACCAACTTTTTTTTCCAAACTAAATAACCTCAATGTCTATGATTCCGGGTAATGCAGTCCACACAATTGATTTAGTACTATAGTTGCCTTTAGACTCTGTAGTTGCCTCTAGATTATGCAAAATCTTTCTTGTACAGTGTACACAACAAATAGGCTAGCTGCTACAGATAGACATTATGGAGGACAGCCTGTCCCATTTATGTTTCACGATAATATGGTGAGGCAGATGTAAAATTGTGTGACTTATTTTCCTATGTAATAAAAGTTGCAAGCAATCAGTGGCCGGCTCACCAGATTGATGGGGAGTTAAGGCCACCCTCATTTTCCTTATCGGTGGGGACCCCAGAGTTGGGATCCCCACTGATCAGACATTTATGGCTTGTAAATGAATTTGTTTGGTGATAAAACCCCTTTAATTCAATTTGTAACGACCATTCCATAATAAAACTGTGTTCATGAATCGTCCAGAAATATTCATTAGGAATGTGTCTTTTTGAAATATAATAAAACTAGTTTAATAAATAATATAAAATTGAAATATTTGAACAGATATATCTTTATTGCCCAAGTTCTAGCGTCCTTGTAACAGATAAGAATGCTGACTGAGCTGAAACAAACAAGCAAGTAATGTTGTGACAGATGCAGTATATGACTCATTCTCTGGCAGGAACAGTAATCTTGTTCAATCAGATGAACTGAAAAGGTTTTGTTTCTCTTGTAATCATTACATTCAGACTGTGCAGACTCATTTGCTCATTTCTGTGCAGTGTGTTAATGCCTTTTTGGTGGTCATATTCTGATTACAGTTATGATATGGTCATTGTTGTGGTTTCAGGAACACACTTGTGACCAGAGTATTGATATTGCAGTAATTATTGTCGTATATATATTTTAGGTAACTGCTTTACGGCACGTTTGACACGTCATATTTTTGCTAAAATGTGCTACTATTGTGACAAGACAAGTGGGTGGAGTTAGTAAAAATTGGGGTGGGGTCACCAATGCACAAGCAGATTTACTATACTCTATGCTAAAAATTGGTGTCAATTATAGCACAAATCTATGTTTGCTCATGACTGCGTTTTTGTTCAGGCTATTGATTTGTTTGGGTACGTGAACCTATTTATTTGGGTTACTGTGGTATAAAATGTGTGATTTGCTGAGATGAAGCCATCCCAGAAAAAGGCTTTACAGTACTCTGGGGTTGGCCCCATCCCGGTTTGAAATGTTTATGGCACTAAGGAATTTATATACACTATGGTTATTCTTCATAAATGATGATATTGGTTGTACATGGTTAAACTCTGTTACACTCTGATGCGTTTAGTTCCTTGGTCATTTATATCTATTATTTATGTAATGACAAGGGGTATTCGAATATGTGTCTAATTTGCAACTTTTCTTGAACTTTTTTATAATGGTAAATTCACTCTCGCCTATCCCCTTGTTTGTTATATGCACCATGACGGCGTCTCTTAATAAATTTGGTGCATTTTACTCCAGCGAAGTCTAGATTAACTCTGGCATATAAAACACTGGTCTAAGTAAATCTGCCCCTATAGGTTTTATGGACCTGTGTAACCATGTAACAGTACAGATATTAGAAGATACATATAATATGGGTCATTTAGCAGTTAAAAAGAAGTAACCATTCAAGAGAACAATATTTAAATATTTATCTGTGAATTTGCACTTAAAAACATGAAGACAATGCCTTTTGATAAGAAGACGGTGCGCATATGGGCTTATGGACAGGTGTTGTCGTGATAGGGAAAAAACACTTTATTTTATGCATTACACTGTAGTTTTTATAGAACAGTTTGAAAAGATTCCAGAATAGTAATGACTGCTTCAATATGAGGAATGTTCTTGAGGATGCATTCTGCAGTATGTATGAAACATTACAGAGGTAGGCCTCATGCACACAACCGTATTACACATCTGTGTTGTACAGTTCCATAATACGGCGACCATAGCCTGCCATGGGCCCACATTTTTAGGTGAAATTTATGAGAAACAAAATTGTGGTGTGTTCCATCTCATGCTGTATTTTTACAAAGGTTTTCTCCCCTAGAATCATTGCACCGCACCGTACAGGGGTAATTGCCTACTGCTCCACAATATGGAACCGTACGGACTGTCATACAGGTTTCGTACACATGGCATTGCTGTGTGCATGAGACCTTAGTGTCAGCAACCTGAGAAACAGTAAAAGGACAAAAGCTTGAACTTTTAGACTAACAGGTCCACAGCCACTTTGTTAAATACCACTGTGTAAGGCACATTTATTTCTCTTTAGGGTTTTTTTTCAGGGTGACCGTGATCACATAGGCAGCTCACAGTCTTATCATCATGGTTTAGGGGAAAGGCTACAATACTGAGATATATTTCATTCATTTGGTGGCAACTCTTCTGGATTACCAATAAGGTAAATCAAGAAGATATATATTATATTCACTTTAATCTATCAAAACAGTCATTTTCCATAAATGTATAAAATTATACAATCATTATGCGTATCAAATTGTACAATCATTGCTTGATGCAATAAAGAAAAAATAGCAATGCTATTACTTTCCTCTATATTTTCATATTCCACACTTGCACATGGTCACCATCTTTCTTTGAGAAGATGAATTGCCTTATGCTTCACAAGCCATTACAGTGCATGGAGAGAGTTAGAGGACTGTATGGTTCTTACCATATTTTATCCCCTAGGGATATGAAGTGGTGACAGAACTGACTGAAGTTGCTGAGCAATTCTTGGGTACAATTTTACAACTGAGAATTGCATTTGTCTATCTGAAGCAGCATATCCAGATATGGCATATATGAACATTTTATCTAGAATATTGCGTAGTTGGGTGCTGATCTGAGGGGAATTAACAGTCTTCTGCAGAATATGCTGTCCACAGTTGGTGGGCAGTAGAAAGAGGTGTCATGAGAGAAACGCCAATTCTGTGTCTGTTCAAATAAATATGCCAAGGTGATGACACAAGGGTGTGCATTACAGAGACGACATCCCTGCTTTCTACTAGTGGTGGACATGGTAATTTTTTGTTTTTACCTGCTTTCCAGAGTTCAGCATGTGGTGGTGTGGGCAGATAAATTACTTTCAGTAATCCAAGGTTGATGTTAAAACTGGTGACCAAGAACTTGAAAGGAAGGGGGTCCCAGTTTAACTACAACCTCCTTGAAATGATACTTGAATAGTATTTGAGGAGCTACACAATTTATTTTGAAGTTATATTAGGCATAATATTAGTCAGAGGACTACTCACTTCCCCAGCCACAATTGTGGACTGACTGTACTACAGTAGAACGATAAACAGAACAGGTATGATATGCTCATAAGGAACATCACCTGGAAGATTGATAAGGAAAGCCACTTAGGCTTCGTTCACATCTGCACCAGGATCCCGTTCCGACAGAGTTTTCCGTCAGAACGGGACCCTGACTGACACAAACGGAAACCATATGTTTCAATGGTGATGTATCTGGTGCCAATGGTTTCCGTTTATCTCCGTTGTGAATGGGTTCCGTCGTTTTGACAGAAACAATAGCGTAGTCGAAACCTTTGGTTTCCATTTGTGTCAGTCAGCGCTCCGTTCCGACGGAAAGCTCAGACGGAACGTTAGAACAGAGCCCTGATGCAGATGTGAACAAAGTCTTACTTTGGAAAATAAAGCACATTTGTTTTTTTCCAAAATAGGTGCAGGTAAAATCTATGTAATAAAGGGTTACCTCTTCCTCAAGCAAGCATATAGGATCAGCCCCCCATCATGGGTAACTAGAATTTGCAAAGAGCACACTGAATAGAGAGTCCAGGAAAGGGGCAAGGTTACCGGGACAAATAAGGATGAATGCACAGGCGAGAGTAGAGTGAATGAAACCTGTACGCGGGCACACAGAGTCTCTCTGGCTACGTATTATGGTTCATAGTGAAAAGGTTAGTGTGGTCATTAATTAATACATTCCCAGTTCAGCAGCTAAGGTTGAGTACTTCCACTTGAATTTATTCGATCTTTCAAATGTCTACATATCTACAGATAATCTTGCATCCTTTGCAATAATCCAATAATTTTGCATTTCTGTACTAGTCTGTAATAATAAAGAAACGAAGAGAAGATTATAAAAAGGGAAATTTATTAAAACAAGATACATCATAATAATTCACCTTTTATTCCCTGAGACTGTGACGAAAGGAAGTTACAAATTAGGTCTTACTTGTTGATCCAAGTAAAGAGTTGGTATTTAAAATAAAAAATGCCCCCATAGTTGACGTATAAAATCTAGAAAGTCTTTAAGAATTAACCCATAGATCTTATTGGGTTAAACGGAAATTGCTTTATTCACAAACATGAGTCCTCACGGCTGCAGTGATAGACATCATTCATACCATGTGCCCGAATGATGGTGAAACATACTCCAAAACATCTGTAAAGTCCTCAGCGATCAGGTGACGACAAGCGGCGCATCATAAATTGCAGGATCAGAACGACACCCAATGCCATGAGTACATATTTAATGCTGTTATTTGTTAGTGTAAGGACAGCATCCTGGTCAAAATAAGAATAGAATTTAAGAAAAAGATTAGGTATTAGACAATGATGCATAGCAATCTGTGTGGACTAAAACTTATTGAGCTTGGGGTAAATACTACATTACATATCCTCCTCCTCTGCTTGAGAACATGAAAAGTAACTTTTTTGCCATTTTTAAAGGGGTTGTCTGTTTTGAAAAGCCATTTTTATATACCCAATTAAAAGAATTCAGAATTATTACCCTCCAAACAAAAAAATCAATGTCCCCTTTAGTGTACACGAATTATAAAAATCCATTCAGAATTGAATCTTCATTGGATGAAATGCAGTAGTAAGTTAAAGACGGCAGTCTTTGAACAAAAAAATTAAAAGAGGTTGTTCCCTTTGGACAACCCCTTGTTAGAATACTGTTTTATCAAGTTCTATCAACTGTGTAAGTCTGATTGCAGTCGCTCATTTCAAATGGTCACGTTCAGCCAGTGGGAGCCGCTCTCCGCTCTGACCCGTAGAGGGTGTCCTGGACACAGAACCCCTGTCTATGATGCCCATATGCTCTAGTTGGTGGTATTGACTAAATATTACAATATTTTAATATCTGTCTGACCAATGGGAGTCCACACCATACACTAAGATGTTTTGTGTTTATTTAATAAGTACACTAAGAAACGTTTTTCCTCCTTAAACTTTCATGTCTTATAAACTTGATATCCAAAAAATAGAAATCTGGGACAGCATTCACGTGGCAGTAATGTAAGTGTTTATGAACACATCTCCAAGTAGAGTGAACATGCAACTTTTCAACTATCGCACGGGTCTTTGTCAGGCATACATATCATTCGGAAAGTGAAAATATTTAAAAGGATACCATATAAGTGACCATCAATATATGTATATAATATATAAGCTCCTTCCAGTAAAATGTCACTATGATCAAAAAAAAATCCTCCTATGTATCCTATAACAATGTGTAATACATTTATATTATAATATAAGCAATTATTAGTGCCCACCGGCCGGCGTCCTCTCGTGCCCACTGTGCATGCATGAATTGCCTGCCACTTCGAGATTCTGCGGCGCATCATGTAACTATCCTGTAACAGTACCTCCAAATTAAAGGCCAGTAGGAATAACGAGAACAGGATCATTCCCTGGTAAGCAAGGAGATGTTGTACACATCTCCATAACAACTCTCTATTATACGAATCCCTAAAAAGAGAATGGATATTCATGTGAATTATATAGGCTAGCGATTTGCATCTTTTTATTATAGGGATGATAAAATTACCAGATGTGTTGCCATGCGCACATCTTCTTGGCCCCCTCGAATGTAGGTCTTCTATGCATGTTGTGCCGGATGAGGGGAGGACACTCAAGCAGATTTTATGTCCTGTGAACGAGCTGATTTGCTCCATTTAAAACGGGTTAACGATCAGAATGTATGAGGATGAACTATTGTTATTACGATGGTTCGTCCCCAGACATTTGCATCTTGTCTGCAATTACATCCCCTGCTTACCTGGGGAGATGTGCTGGCGACAAGCGACCATTTTTTGGGTTGCATAAAAGATCCGATCAGCCAACAAACAACGGTTTGCATCTTTCATCAGCTAATCCGCTGCCCTGTTTGCATAGGACAATGACTGGGAATTAGCATTCGTACGTACGTTCATCAAATCATTGGCCTGTGTAAAAGGGTCTTTATGGAAAATTTTGATATGGATTCTTCTGCGACAAGCTTTAAGTATAGCCTTCATTCAACACATGACAATCTGAGATGTATTAAAGTTTGTACTTTGATTATTGAGGTTCTCTACCATTCCGGTTATCCGACTGGTGTTGGTCTGCATAGGATAGCCACCAATGACAATGTAGTATTTATATATTTGATTGCCTCTATATATATTGCGCTTGTAATTTTTAAATTCCTATGAAAAAAGATGCAAAACGCTAGCCTGTATAGTTCACATGAATATCCATTTTATTTTTAAGGACTCGTATAATACAAAGCGGTTATTGAGAAGTGTATAACGTCCCCATGGTTACCAGGGGATTATCCCTTTTGCCTGGTAATCTGGAGGTATTGTGCATGCACCACCCATGTGCCACAGAATCTCAAAGTGGTGGGCAATTACAAGTGCACAGTGGGCACAAGAGGATGCTGGTGCATGCACAGTAAGATTGGAGGTCCATGGTCTCGTCTTGCTATTGATCAGCAGCATCATATAAAGGTTTTTTGTAGTACACATTATCATCATAATGATATTTTATTAGGAGAAGCTTATATCTACACATGTATCGAGTGGTCAAAGTTAATTGATACCTTTTTAAATATTTACACTTTCCCTATGAAATGTATGCATGACAAAGACCCCTGCGTGGGTCGAAACCGTTGCATGTTCACTCTGTTTTGAGATGTGTTAATAAACACTTTTTTTTTTTGCCACATTCATGCTACCACAGATTTCTATTTCTGGGGGATGAAAGTCTGAAATTGGGATTTTTGGATATAATAAATCTTGCATCCTGACTATTACCTAGAGTTCGGTGGGTGCTTCTAGCATTTTCTGTATTTTCCATCCATTTTAAAGGAGAGTGATTGCACATGCATGACCACTTTTCTGCTGGGAATGAGGACTGGTATCCCCATTCTTGAGATTGGTGGGGCTTATTGTTCAGAACCCACCAATCAGACTTTTATGGCATTAGAAGTGTATAAAGTATATATCAAGTGAAAGTATATGGTGGGAATTATTGTGTTATATGAATTGAGACAGTACATAACACAGACGCTAAGATATTTGCAGCTGAATCTGTCTGTGTGGTTAATCTATCTGGTTCCTTTATTTTTATATTTTACTTCCAGTTTTGTAAAAAAAAAAACTTTTTTATTCACTTACCCAACCACCTTGTCTGGCTATCCACTGTGAAATGCTACTTTCCACTAGATATTTAGCAAGCCACTGAGCAATTTTCCTTAGAAATCCATGCTGTCCTTTTTTCCAAATGTAGACAGCCATCCGATAACCAAAACCAAGCAGGGTTAAAACACGTCCCCAGTTCACCTCAGTTTCAAAAACACTGAAAAAGAGGTTTGCAGTCATTACTTTATGAAGGGATATCGAAAGCATTTTTTTTAAAAAAGGGTTACATTTTAATCTTTGGATGAAAGTAATTTATTAAAAGGAAGCAAAATAAAATATTATATTTAGTTCTGGCAAATTTTCATAATCCCCCTCCTCTTCAAAAAAACAAACTAATTTACGCCGGCAGGAAATGTGCCAAATTTATTTAGAAGGGCACACCTTTTCACAAATTTGGCGCATCTTTGGCTGTTTGTGCAACAGAAATTCAAATCTAGTTCATAGCAAGTGTAGATTTGCGCCATAACTTGTGTCTTTGACTCTATCTTTAGGTTCCCAGCTCCCTTTTCTCACCACTTTTGGAAAATGGCACGAGAAGTAAAAAGTCTCAAATTTTAGCGCAACTATGGAATGCGCCAGAATGTGCAACTTTCTTACGCCAGAAAACTTTTTAATATATTTCCCCCAATGTTCATAAATGGACTTTGTAATTTGTTAATATTTACATAGATTCTCATAAACATGTTGCAGATTCATGGTCTTGGGTATTCAAACAAGTGTGACATACGAGGATACATGACTTTTAAAGGGTTGTCTAATTTAGAAAACCCAAAGAGGTGATAAAGAGCATCACTCACTCTGGAGGACCTGTCCTGTCCTTCATTACACAGACAACCCATTCATTTCACTGGGCACTGTGTAGTGCTTAATTTTCCCTTTGGCGGTGCTAAACACTTTCTGCCATGTTTCTTCACAGATTACAGCTGATCATTGCGGGTCCCAGCAGGGGGACACTTTGTGATCTGCTTATTTTCAAGGTACCCTTCTAACAAGTATGGACAACCGCTCTAATGTTTCGATGAAAACACTTTCTATTCTAATTTTAGTTCAGAGCAGTCACATAGGCGCCCTAGCCTAAAACTGACCTGTCAGTAAGAACATTTTGCCAGCAGACTATTATAGAACAGGAGGCCCAGCACTACTTTCTACATCCTTAATTTGCTGGGCTCATCAGCCTGCTCATACAAGGCTGTCAATCACTGACCGTCAGTTGGGAGGTGCCCAGTCTTAAGGAAGTGGGGGTGTCTCTGCTAAAGCTCACTCCTTGAACTCACTGCTTGAATCTGCAGTCCGTTTTACACTTCTGCTCTCTCATGTAATCATTGCAGTAGATCTTTATCGCTCTGCTTTGTTATAGATATTTTCCATATTAGCAAGGCAGCGTTCTTGTTTCCTAATCTATTTCATACATACCTTCCTCTTTCTCCTCTCCTTTTTACCACTATTTCTCTATTACCTGCAATGTCCCTGCATTTCTGACTCCATGTGTACTTTGCTCTATGCGATCTAATATTTGTTGCAAAAATCTTTAAATAACTAAAAA
This sequence comes from Rhinoderma darwinii, assembly GCF_050947455.1. Lineage (NCBI taxonomy): Eukaryota > Metazoa > Chordata > Amphibia > Anura > Rhinodermatidae > Rhinoderma > Rhinoderma darwinii. The sequence goes on from NC_134688.1 coordinate 301,651,215, forward strand.
GCTGAATGTAAACGCTAATGCTGGGTTATCATGTCATGCAAAAAATGTATGTTTTGCCGCAAACTGCTGCATTTTGACCACTACATAGGAAACCAGCATTAGGCCAGAATCACACACACACAGTTTTGATGCAGTTTTTGGATACTGTTTTGAGCCAAAGGCAGTAGTGGATCCAAAAGGAAGGAAAGGTATAAATAAAACACTTTAAGCATCTCCTTTCTTTTGTGTACACTCCTGTGTTTGGCTAAAAAAAACCTGAGCCAAAAACGGCATAAAAATTGGGTGTGAGATTCTGGCCTTAGCGCATACATGCAACTTTTTAGTGCAAATTTTTTAGTGCAAATATTGCAAGATACTTGCAGCATAGTTCCAAGCCACAGGGTTTGCTGTGTGCATGAAGCCTTAGGCCCAGTTCACATGGCATTTTTGGGCATTGGTTTTGATGCGGAAACCGCATCAGAATAAAAAAAAAACAGCCTCCATTGATTACAATGGGAGATAGAGGCATTTCTTTCCCCGGGCGGTCTTTGACCCAATTCAGGAGTGGGGGAGGGTAAGTGCAAGCATACATACTGCTGGGGCCTTGCATCTAAACCTATCGTGTTTGATACTGACTGCTGGGGCCCTGTATCTAAGCCTATTATGTGTGATACAGTCTGCTGGGGCCCTGTATCTAAGCTTATCATGTATAATTTTGTCTGCTGAGCCGATGTATCTAATCCTATCATGTCTGATACCGTATGCTGAGCCACGGTATCTAAGCCTATCGTGTTATACTGTCTGCTGAGCTGCTGTATCTAATATTATCGCATGTGATACTGTTTGCTGAGCTGCAATATCTAAGCCTATTGTGTGATACTTTCTGCTGAGACAATGTGTCTAATCCTATCCAGTGGTGCAGCTATAGGGGTCGTAATCTTATATGTATTATATTGAAGACAACATATCTATATTTTTTTTTTTTTTTTTTTGGGGGGGGGGGCTGAGGAAACAAATATCTTGGGTCTTGTGCTTCTGATTTTTTTAAGACTCTAGCAACGCCTCTGGCTGCTAGGGCTGCATCGATGGCTCACTTGAGAGACCCATCGATGGAGCTGAAAGTTGCGGGTTGGCCGTGAAGAGAAATTCAGCTACGCCCCTGGAAGTGACGACTAGACATTGCCTTTGTAGAAGTGTCACCAAGATTTTAATGTACCTTATAAATGTTTAAAAAGCCTTTCCTTTCGCTGTCAGTTCTTCTGTGTGGACAGAATTACAAATTAAAACGGCTAATTGTTTTTCATTATGCAGTTGAATCAACACATTACTTTTGCTTGCAGTGTGCTATGCTAGTGTGTTTTTCTGTACAAACATTACTTACAGGAACAGTCCCCCCTGGGTTCTCTATAAATCAACTTCAATACTGTCACAATTAATCCAACTCTGCGCACAGCATGAAAATCAAAAAAATTCTGTACCACTGTGTTCTCATTCTTATTCTGAGGCAATGCTCACGGATATACCACCGCTGACTACATTCTCTTTGTAATTCTACCTTTCAGTGGTCTTAGTGTACTTCACATATAATACCTGGAGCCCTTACAAACAGCAAAGAGCATGTTCTTAAAACATGTCTGTATGAAGATACTTTTTTTTTTCTGTTAAGGGAAATTAGTGGCAAATATGTTATATTAAATAATTAAATAATCATTTTGCTTTTTACATGTAAATGAAAAACCTGGAAGACCAGCAGAAATAATAGTGAGGACAATGCATTTAAAACATTAAATAGGAGAACGCAAATAATGAAAGAAACAGGCAGACAATTTAGTAAGAAATTACCTGAAGATGAATGGAGAATTCTAGCCCATAATGTGGGCTGGGAGGCAGAAGAAAGAATAGAAAGGTTATGCAAGCACACTTAACCCTGATATAATTTACATCCATAACACAGACTACAAAATGCACAGTAAAGTATACTGAAAATAGTTCTAGCTACGTTTTATCTACTCATATTCCATAGATATATTTTAGTATAGGTACATAGACTGCTTACAAAATGCAAAGACGTGTCTGGTCCAACTAACGTGTGCTAGGTATTCCTTAAAAGATAAAATACCACATAAATATTACTCAGAAGTGCTAAAGTCTTGTACCAGTGACATGTCAAATGACATTGTTTATGTAGATGCACTTAGGGCTACCTGTAGTGTGCCGAGTCTTTCTGTTGCGTTAGGATGCAAAATAAATGATGGACTGTTCACCACTTATACAAAAACATTTAACTGGCACTTAGCACTAAAAATTTGTATCTTGTTGCTGGCTATGTACGTGGAGATTTTCTACATGATCAATGGCTCAAGCAACAGGACTAACATTTGAGTTTATTTGGATCTGCTGATTTGCAGAGATGTGTTTAATCCAGTCCACAATGCAGATTCACAACAAATTTTTGTTACCTGGAAGCAATTTTTTTGAAGATGTCGCAAGCATTTTCCATATTGGGGTTCAAGTCTTTAAGGAAATTATCAAAAGTTGTCTCATAGCGCTTATATATGTCATCACCAATCACAGCTAACTGCTTCCCCAAATTGTCCATTTCTCTGTGGAAAGGGAAAAACAGGAAAATTCATTTCTATGAAGGAAGGATTTTTTTGTTGTTGTTGTTGTTGCTCACAAACTAATGCCTGATAATTATTCCTGATTGATTTGTTACTTAAAGGGGTTGTCTCATGACATACACTGGTGGCATATCACTATGATTGTCATATATCATCAATGTCTGATCGGAGGTCTGCTCACTGTGACCCTTACTTTTAGCTCCAGGTTAGGAAGACAAGAAAAAAAAAAAAAAGTGGAGCTCCCTAGTGAAATATTGTGGCGTCAGGTCATGTAATGGTAAAAAAGGGATCAGCATGCACTAACCTGATGGAGTTGTGCTTCCAATAGGCACGACTCTTTGTGAGCTTTGGTTAGTGCAGCATGTCAAGCCGGCCGTGGCACCATCCAGAAGATTCTCATGTTCCTCTCTTTGAATTGGGGATTATACAGGATAAACACTAATAGTCTAGGGTGAGCTTTGACTCCCAACTTGGGCACTGATGGCTCTATTCAGAATTGATGTTCGTTGGAGCAAGTAGCAAGGCGATATGAAGGTAAAGTTTAAAAGTGATGAGTTATTGTAAAATAAACAGCAATGTGTTTCAATCCCACGCTCGGATCTTCATCAGGAATACCAAATACAATTACACAGTTTATTTTTAAACAAATAGGCGGGTTTAAGGTGAAAGTATACAAGTCTAATGTAATTTAGAAACAGCAGAATAGAATAGCTTTTTTACATTTTTTCGAGTAAAAATAAGAAAAATCTCTTTAAAAAAATCAGTGGTGGTTAAAAAAGTTCACTTGTATGTCACCGCACTATGTCTTATTGTGCAACAAATAGGTAAAAACGTTATAGGCTTTTTCTGTTGATAACTCCCGATATGGATCGCCGTCAGTTGAAGACAGAGTATTATAGTTGTATTGTGTTTTGCTATAGTTACTCATCCTTTTGCAACTACAGAAGCCAAGAGAATCGAAAAAGAGAAAATAAACGTGCCAGAAAGGTGAATGGGTGCGGATAACTCCATTAATGGAAAAGATTTTGTTGCAACGTTACTTATAGTGACTTATTTTTCCTGTGGTACCAGGGAGGGTGCGATGTTGAAAACATCAGGGGGACAGAATGGAACTATCTGGTTAACGTTGGTTTGCTCTTTTTATATCCCCTACCCTCATTTGCAAAAGGACAAGTAACTAAAGCAACACAATACAATTATGATACTCAAAGGCGATCCAGCTCAGGAGCTTTCAATAGAGAACGCCTATAACATTTTGACCTATTCATTGCATCATAGGACATAGCACAGTGACATAAAAGCAAACATTTTTTTAACTGAGTTTTTAAAGAGAATATAAGCAAATTATTTATTGATTGCACAATTTTTTTTTTTACTTAGAAAAAATGTAGAAAAGTTATGTTATCCTGTTCTTTTGAAATAGTGACATCAGGCATGTATACTCACCTTTCAACCTTAACCCGCTTTTCTCAATTACCCTCCATAACAGCACCACAGTAGGTAAGGGCTCCGCGTCTAATTTGGACAGGAAAACGAAAGTGTCATGGCGGCGCCCTGTTACTGCCGTCCGCATAGAATGGGCTACAGTTGCAGAGTTTCCAAGAGCAAGCAGAGGAGGAGTGAGCTACCGATTGGTAGTCATCATCACGCTAGTCCCGGTGATCCAGGTAAAAAGGTCACCCGGAAATGAGGCCTCATTCTCTCAGGTAGGACTGTTTGTATCACTCCTATCTTGCCCGCACCATGTTTGATTCTCAGAAGCCTGCCTCCAAGTCTATTATGGTGGAGCCTAGCGTGTTTCCCAACCCAGTAATTGCCACTATCTGTGGGCCGTAGCGGGATAGCAGCTGGCCAACAGAGTACCAAGTCAATATATAAATAGTCCAAGCACAAGGGTACCTGTAGTTTTTCAGACAGTAGCAATGGCTAGGCACAGATGGGACCTTGACAGCAGACGTGGTGTAACAAAGCAGGCGGAACCGGTGGCAGAGCACGACTCCAACTGGTTTAAGGCACAGGAACAAATAGAACCGTATACAGGGTACAGGTAGCAGGGCACGGGAAAGGATAGCAGTAAGGGACCATTTGCAAGACCAACATAGTCAAACACAACGCTCAGGCAATGAGCAAAGGCGCAGGGCCCTTCTCATAGTCCAGGATGATTATGGGCTAATTAACGATAATTCCCATGTGTGCTCGCTGGCCCTTTATGGCAGGGCACAAGCGTGTGCGCGCACCCTACAGGACACAGCGGACCGGAGGGGAAGTGAGTGCTGGCGTCTCCTGGGGATGAGAGGCAGGCCAGCGCTCACAGATCCATAGCTGCGGCCGCCGGGGTGTGAGTAATCCCGACGGTCCGCGGCCATGGACGCTACAGTAAATATTCTGGTTATGGGAATGTTTATATGGGGATTAGTTACCTAACTATTTCCCTCCTTATTGTTGTTTCAGTGTGAGACATCTAGGAAGCCTAAGAGAGAATCCCTATCTCATAAATGTGCCATAAGTCACAAAAAGCTACCATCTAATAACAAAAAAACCCTATGCCATTCCTGTACAGAGAATATCATCAGGGAGGAGCAACCATCATTTATGGAAGAGATTAAGGGAATGGTCAAGCAAGAAATCCAATCTTCTTTGGCCTCCTCTCAGGCATATTTTCCCTCTCAGCCCCCTCCCACACCTAAGAAAAGGAAAATTGTTGTAGAAAAGGATTCAGGGTCTGAAGGGGGTAGTTACCTTCCCTCTCTATCGGGTGATATCCTAGAGGAAGGAGAATTGCTAGCACCTTCTGCTTCCCAAAAACAAGTAAAGTATTACTTTTCAAATTAAAATATGCAAGAACTTCTTAATGCCGAAGGACGGATATATCCGTCCTCTGCAGCTGCTAGTTCGCGAAAGAGGATGGATATATCCGTCCTGTGATGGCGCGGGTACTGCCACTGTACCCACGCGATCAGCGGCAGGAGCACGGCTGTTATACACAGCCTGGCTCCTGCTGCAACTGCCGGAATCGTAGCGCGCTCCGATTCCAGCAGTTTAACCCATTAAATGCCGCTGTCAATAGTGACAGCGACATCTAATGTGTTTGACAGAGGGAGGGAGCTCCCTCTGTCACCCCATCGGCGCCCCCGCAAAGAAATCGCGGGTCGCCGTCGGGTTTCCATGGCAGCCGGGGGCCTAACAAAGACCCCCAGGTCTGCCTTCAGCAAATGCCTGTTAGGCCATGCCGGAGACATGGCCTAATAGATTGCCTGTTAGTTTTACACTGACAGGCAATAATGCTTTGATATACTAAGTATACCAAAGCATTATATATGCGATCAGCAGATCGCATAGTGAAGTCCCCTGGTGGGACTAAAAAAATAAAATGTAAATCAGTTAAATAAAGCTTGTGAAAAAATAAATTAAAAAATCAAAATCAAAATCAAAAATCAAAATCAAATAAAACGACTCTTTTTGCCCAAAAAGTGGTTTTATTTAGTAAAAATGTCAAAACAAATAACACATGCACATATATGGTATCCCCGCGATCATAACAACTTGAACAATAAAATGAACACATTAATTAAACCGCCGGATGAACGGTGTCCAAAAAAAACTAAAAAAACAACGGCAAAATTATCTCTTTTCTCCCATTCCCCCCATAAAAAATTAAATAAAAGTTAATCTATAAGTCCTATGTACGCCAAAATAGTACTAATGAAAACTACACATTGTCCCGCAAAAATCAAGCCCACATATGACCACATTGACGGAAAAAGAAAAAAATTACGGCTCTTGAAATGCGGCGATGAAAAAACAAGTAATTTTTTCCTAAAAGGCTTTTTATTGTGCAAACGTAGGAAAACATGTAAAACCTTTACATATTTGGTATCCCCGTAACCGTACCGACCCATAGAATAAAGGTAACATGTTATTTATGCTGCATAGTAAACGGCGTAAATTTATAACGTGAAAATTAATGCTGGAATAGCTGCTTATTTTCAATTCTCTCCTAAAATAAAGTTAATCAATATATTATAAGCATCTAAAAATGGTACAATTACAAAATACAACTCGTCCCGCAAAAAACAAGCCCTTATACGGCTATGTCGACGGAATAAAAAAAAAGTTACAACTCTTGGAATACGACCGTGAAAAAACTAAAAATAATCCTTGGTCATTAACGTGCAAAATGGCCTGGTTATTAAGGGGTTAATGCAGTGAGAAGCACTATGGGGGTAGAAGAGATATAAGAGACTCATACAATCTAGGACAAAAGATTTGCTGGACTAGGGGTAAAAAATAAACTATGTTATCCCATCCATGAAAATCTTCAAGCACTCATTGAAGATGAATGGAAATTTCATGAAAAACAGGTCTCTTGTCCAGCGGAAATAAAAGAAAGATTCCCACTGGATGAAGACACGTTGAAATGGATGGAAGTTTAAAAAAATTTACATCCAGGTTGCCAAAGTGGGGAAAAATACTATCTTACCCTTTGAAGATTCTACACAGCTAAAGGACCCACTAGATAGAAAGGCTGACAGCCTATTAAAGTCATGTGAAGCTTCTTCAGCCTTATTACAAGTAAATATAGGGGCGACCTGTGTTGCAAGATCCATCTATAGATGGTTAGATCAGTTAGACGTGCACCTAAGAGAAGGGACCCCTAGAGAGGACATAATCACTTCCATCCCGTTACTAGCTAAGGCAACAGGGTTTCTAGCTGACGCTTCAGCTGAATCCATCAGGATTGCTTTTAGAACAGAAGTACTTTCTAATACAACTAGGAGAGCCCTCTGGCTAAAAATATGGACAGGGGACCCTCTGTCAAAAACAAAATTATGCGCTATCCCTTTCCAAGGGGAATATGTGTTTGGGCCGGACCTACATGACATCTTGGAAAAGGCTTCCGATAAAAGGATAAAAGCAGTCCTATGGTCCCTTTCGTGGTCAGATAGAAAATTATAGAGGGAAAGGCAAAAACCTGCACCATTAAGTGCAAAATTTACCTTCGGCATTACCTGCGATTATCTGCGGTTTTGATGTACCAAATTACACATTGTGTGCATGTAGTTTTAGAAAGGTATGCAGCAGAATTTCTAATACATGTATATTAGAAAACGATGATTTCCTATTCTATAAATAAACAAGGGAAAAAATATAAAGCGGACAACCCCTTTGTAGAAATAAATCAGCACAGAATTTGACCTAAATATTACACTTTAAGGATTATACATTCAGGTCCAGAAGTAATTGTACAGTGACACAATTTTCATAATTTAACCTCGCCACCACAAACCAAGCAATCAAGAAGTGATTAAAGTGTAGACTTTCAGCTTCAACCCCTTAAAGAGGCTCTGTCACCACATTATAAGTGCCCTATCTCCTACATAATGAGATGGGCGCGATAATGTAGGTGACAGCAGTGCTTTTTATTTAGAAAAACTATTTTTACTACGTTATTAGCGATTTTAGCTTTATGCCAATTCGTTTCTTAATGAACAACTGGGCGTGTTTTTACTATTGACCAAGTGGGCGTTGTACAGATGAGTGTATGACGCGGACCATAGTAAAAATACGCCCAGTTGTCCATTAAGAAACTAATTAGCATAAAGCTAAAATCGCTAATAACGTAGTAAAAATCGTTTTTTGAAATAAAAAGCACTGCTGTCACCTACATTATAGCGCCGATCTCCTTATGTAGGAGACAGGGCACTTATAATGTGGTGACAGAGCCTCTTTAAGGACACAGCCTGTTTTAGCCTAAGGCCTTTTTCACACGCGCTAAAAAACCCAACGTGTAAACATGTCATATACGCTAGCGTTTCTTGTGAAGCCCTTTTTAAAATACAGACGTTCTTAATGCGTTTTCGGCGTGTTTTTTTTTTAATGCATTTAGTGCACACTTTCTGCTTCTAATTAGGACTCCCTTTGGCTATGGGGAAAAAAAAATTAAAATCTGATGTGTCAGTTTTTGTGGTAATAACTTTGGAACGCTTTTATTTTTTTTAAGCGATTCGGAGATTGTTTATTGTTTTCTCGTGATATATTATATTTTAGGTTACTGGTAAAATTTGGTCGATACATTCAGTGTTTGTGAAAAACACCAAAATTAATAGAAAATTTTAACCCCTTCGCGCACCCAGACGTGCAATTACGTCTAGGTGCGGGGGGGGGGGGTGATGTTTGGAACGGGCTCACGCGCTGAGTGCGCTCCATATGCTGCGGGTGTCGGCTATATTTTACAGCAGACACCCGGGACTAACAGCCTGGAGCAGCGATCGTGCTGTTCCTGGCTGTTTAACTCCTCAAATTCTGCGGTCAATCACGACCACAGCATCTAATGCATTGAAAAAAGAGGGAGTGGCCCCCTCCGACAGCTTATCGCTCCCCGCAGTGAGATCGGGGGGTGACTACGGTTGTTATGGCAGCCCAGGAGCCTAATGAAAGCCCCCAGGGCTGCCTTCACTCTGCCTCGGTCTGTAAAAATGCAGATTTACTGCAATACCTTAGTATTGCAGTATATTGTACTAGCGATCTAACGATCGCTGCTTCAAGTCCCCTAGGGGGGCTAATAAAGTGTGTAAAAAAAAAGTGAAAAAAAAGTTTTTCGTAGTGAAAGAAAATAAAAAATGAAGTTAAAAAAATCCTTTTCCCATTTTCGCCTAAAGTAATGTAAAAGATTAAAAAAAGTAAAAATTGGTATCTCTGCATCCGTAAAAGTCTGAACTATTACAATATAGCTTTATTTCATGCGCACGGCGAACGCCGTAAAATAATGGGAAACGCCAAAATCGTTTTTTGGTCAACTTCGCTCTCTACAAAAAAAAATGTAAGAAAAAAAGTGATCAAAAAGTTCTTCGTACCAAAAAATGGTACCGATAAAAACCACAGCACGTCCAGCAAAAAAAAAAAACCCTTAAAACCGCCCAATTGGTGAAAAAATAAAAACGTTATGGCTCCCAGAAAGTGGCGACACAAAACATTTTTTTTTTTAACAAGATGTTTATCAATAAAAGTAGTAAAAGAAACTATATAAATTTGGTATGAACGTAATCGTATTGAGCCACAGTATAAAGATAAGTTGTCGTTTTTACCGCACGGTGAAAGCCGTAAAAACGAAACCCAAAAAACATTTGAGGAATCGCAGTTTTTTCCAACTTCAACCCGCAAATAATTTTTTTTCAGTTTCCCAGCACATTATATGGAACTATAAATGTTACCAAAAGAAACTATAACTCCTCCTGCAAAAAATAAACCCTCATACCACTCTGTTGACGGAAAAATAAAAATAAAAAGTTATGGCTCTTGGAATTCGGGGAGTGAAAAACTAAAATTAAAAATCAAAAATTGGCTTCGTCCCGTAGGGGTTAAATGTATCTGCTTGTAAGGCAGATAATGTAGTAATAATTCACAAAATAGTTCCTAGTTAACATTTACCATAGGTCTACTTTATGTTGGCATATTTTTTTTTAAAAGTCCTTTTATTTTGCTAGGACGTTACAAGGCTTAGAACTTTAGCAGAAGTTTCTCACATTTTCAAGAAAATTTCCAAAACCTATTTTTTTAGGGACCAGCTAAGTTCTGAAGTGGCTTTAAGGGCCATATATAATTTTTAAAAAACAAAAACTTAAAGCACCCCTTAAAGTATTCAAAACAACATTTAGAAAGCTCCTCAACCCTTTAGGCATTTCACACGAATTATAGCAAAATGGAGGTGAAATTTACAAATGTAATTTTTTTTTTTGCAGAAATTTCATTTTAATAATTTTTTTTTCTGTAACACAGATTTTACCAGAGAAATGCCACTCAATATTTATTGCCCAGATTCTGTAGTTTTTAGCAATATCCCACACGTGGCCACAGAAGCAAAGGAGAATCTAGTGGATTTTTGGGCCTTATTTTTATTAGAATACATTTTTAGACACCATGTCAGGTTTGAAGAGGTCTTCTGGTGCCAAAATAGTGGAAACACCCCCAAAAAGGACACAATTTGGCAAACTACACACTCAAGGAATTTATAGAGTGGTATGAGGAGCATTTTAACCCCACAGGTGTTTTGCTGAATTTATTGAAATTAGGCCGTTAAAATGAAAATCTAATTTTTTTTCTAATAAAACATAGATATTTTTAATTTTTATAAAGAAAAAAAGGAGAAAAAGCACCCAAACATTTGAAAAGCAATTTCTCCCGATTATAGCAATACCCCATATTTTCAATAAGCAAAAAAAAAAAAAAAAAATTGGGCATGTATAAGGCAAAGACAATCAAATTGTGATATACTACACAAAAAAAATTTTTATTTGAAGCAAATTATACCACATATACATTTAAAAATAGCATAGACACGCTAAACACAATACTCCTTGGGGCTGCCACCTTCATAAGTGGTCACAATATAAACTCCCACAAAACTACCAATCCCCTCAACATTCGTAACCTTTACATGAAAAATGCAGAGAAATCCAAATGTTGCGTCCATCAGATGTGCATGTTACCAAGGAGGGGATAGGGGACAAAGTGCCCCATGCGTATTACCGTATTACCATGATTTGGCTTCCTCAGGGGTGATTAGTGATGTGGTGTATCACTGCTTTATAAAGAACTTGTATCAAGTAAAATAGGTATAAGCCGTGTGCTCAACTAGATGCAGTAAGGGTATGGTCACATGCAGTGTTTTCAGACGTAATTCGGGCGTTTTACACCTCGAATTACGCCTGAAAAAATGGCTCCATTACGCCTACAAACATCTAACCATTGCTTGCAATGGGTTTTACGGTGCTCTGTTCCCACAAGGTGTAATTTTACGCGTCACTGTCAAAATACGGCGCATAGAAAAGACGCCCGCGAAAAAGAAGTGCTTGTCACTTCTTGGGACGTTTTTGAAGCAGTTTTTCATTGACTCCATTGAAAAACAGCTCTAATAACGGCCGTAAAATACGCTGCGAAAAACGCGAATTGCTACAATAACGTCTGAAAATCCGCTGTTTTCGCCTGAAAACAGCTCAGTATTTTCAGAAGTTTTTGGTCACTGCGTGTGAACATACCCTTACCCTTCCTACCCGAGGCAGGGGCCATGAAGGCACTCAGAACGGCACCCTTCCATTGCAGTGCAACAGACGATCGGATCGGCGTCTGTCCATATGCAGTGTGCTGCAACAGCCAGTCCAGCCGCCGGAAATATACATAAAATGTAAATAACATACTGATAGGGAACTTAGATTGTGAGCCCCAATGGGGACAGTAAGTGTGGGCATTTGTACAGTTCTGCGGAAATATGTTGGCGCTATATAAGTAATAGAAATAAATAAATTAGTCCCAGTTAGGCCCTGTTCACACAAAGAAAAGATCTGCCTCAAAATTCCTTCAGGAATTTTGGGGCAGATTTTGACCTGCCTGCACTTTCCTGCCGCAGTTTTCGTGACATTTTTCGTCCACGGCTATTGAGCGCCCGCGGGAAAAAGCGCCAGGAAAAATGCTTCTTCTGCCTCCCTTTAATTTCAATGGGAGGTCAGAGACTGAACCGCGGGAAGAAAGAGCATGTCACTTTTTTTCCTTCAAGTAGCTAAAAGCGCGAATGGGAAAAAAAACGCCTATGTCGCTACCACTGCATGTATGGCCCCCTGTTGTACAATTTTTTTTTTTTATTATTTTCACTTTTTTATTTTTTATAAACATTCTGAGCGTCTGCATCCATTGCACTGCGCATATGCAGGGCGCCGCATCGCGTGTGAATGTTGTCCGCCCCGATGCATGCCCACTGCATATGGACAGGCGACGTTCTGAGTGCCTTCATCAGGCTAACCCTGGGAAGGAAAGTCAAGTGCGTCTAATTGAGCACACAGCTTATACCTATTTTACTTGATCCAAGTTCTTTATAAAGCAGTGATACACCACATCACTAAGCACTCCTGAGGAAGCCATATCGTGCCGATAAATGTGGGGCACTTTGTCCCCTTTCCCCTTCTTGGTAACATCGCTACACGCACATCTGATGGTTTGATGCAACATTTGGATTTATCTATGCATTTTTCATGTATTAGTTACGTATGTTATGGGGATTGGTGGTTTTGTGAGGGTTTATATTGCGACCACTTATCAGGGTAGCAGGCCCCAGGAATATTGTGTTTAGCATGTGTATGCGATTTTAAATATTTTGCATATGTGGTGTAATTTGCTTCAAATAAAATCTATTTTTGTGTAATATATCTTAATTTAATTGTTTTTGCCTTATACACACCCAACTGTTTTTTTTGCTTTTTAAACTGCTGTTTGGACACACTGCTGAGCTCAGAAGGGAAGGAGCACCATTGGTCTTTTGGAGTTCAAGTTTTGCTGAATTGGTTTCAGTGCCATGTCTCATTTGCATAGCCCCTGAGGGACCAAAATAGTGGAAACCCCCCAAAAGTGACCCCATGTGGCAAACTACACCCCTCAAGGAATTGATCTAGTGGTATAGTGAGCATTTTTAACCCACAGGTTTTTTACTGAATTTAGTGGATTTAGGCCGTGAAAAAAAATCAACATTTTTTCTGATAAAACGTAGACATTTTTACAAGGAATAAAAGGAGAAAAAAACACTGCAACACTTAAAAAGCAATTTCTCCCGAGTACGGCAAAACCCCATATGTGGTAAAGAACTGCCGTTTGGACAGACGGTAGGGCTCAGAATGGCAGGAGAGCTATTTGGAATGCTTGGTAGATTTTTGGGTCTCATGTCGCATTTGCAAAGTCCCTGAGGTACCAGTACAAGGGAAACCGTTTAAAAGTTACTCCATTTTGGAAACACCCTCAGGTCATTTATCTGGGGGTGTAGTGAGCATTTTGACCCCACAGGTATGTTTCTTTGATTTTATTAGAATAAGGCACTGAAAAAGAAAAATTTTATTTTTTCCAAAAATATGTAGTTCTAACTCCACATTTTTTTTCACAAAGGGAGATGGGAGAAGAACATCACACAATTGGTTTCTTTATTTCTCCCGAGTATGGCAATACCTCATAAGTGTCCCTAAACTGCTGTTTGACACATGGCAGAGCTCAACTTGGAAGAGCCACATTTGGCTTTTAGAGCGCAAATTTTGCTGGAATGGTTTTCGGGCATCATGTCGCATTTGCAGAGCTCCCGTAGGTACCAGAGTACAGTGGAAACTCCCGATAAATGACCCCATTTTGGAAACTACACCCCTCAAGGCATTTATAGTTTGCCTGGACATGTGACAATGCTTAGAAGTGAAAGAGAACTATGTGCATTTGAGGCCTATTTTAGTTATTTTTTGAGCACTGATCAATAATTGCAGGGCTCTGAGGTCAAATAGTAAAACAAACCCCCAAGTAGTGACCCCCATTTTAGAAACTGCACACCTCAAGGAATTTTTTAAGGGGTGTACTGAGCATTTTGACATCACTGGGTTTTTTTTTCTTTAGAAACTAGCTGTTACCTGGCTTCAGTCTATTTGTTTGTTGTTTGTGTGTGGTTAAAGAGACTCTGTCACCGCATTATAAGTGCCCTATCTCCTATATAAGGAGATGGGCGCTGTAATGTAGGTGACAGTAATGATTTTTATTTAAAAAACCGATCTTTTTTCACAACGTTAGGAGCGATTTTAGTTTATGCTAATGAGCTTTCTTAATGCCCAAGTGGGCGTACTTTTACTTTCGACCAAGTGGGCGTTGTACAGAGGAGTGCATGACGCTGACCAATTGGCATCATGCACTCCTCTCCATTCATTTACACTGCACTAGCGATATAGTTATATCACTATGTGCAGCCACATACACAAGCCCTAACATTACTACAGTGTCCTGATAATGAATACACATGACCATCCAGCCTGGACGTCATGTGTACTCAGAATCCTGACACTTCTGACTCTTTTCTGTGAGATTCCAGCAACGGATACGAAATCTCGCGAGATTACGAGGTAAACGAGATTTTGTATCCGTTGCTGTAAATCTCACAGAAAAGATTCAGAAGTGTCAGGATTCTGAGTACACATGACGTCCAGGCTGGATGGTCATGTGTATTCATTATCAGGACACTGTAGTAATGTTAGGGCTTGTGTATGAGGCTGCACATAGTGATATAACTATATCGCTAGTGCAGTGTAAATGAATGGAGAGAAGTGCATGATGCCGATTGGTCAGCGTCATGCACTCCTCTGTACAACGCCCACTTGGTCGAAAGTAAAAGTACGCCCACTTGGGCATTAAGAAAGCTCATTAGCATAAACTAAAATCGCTCCCAACGTTGTGAAAAAAGATCGTTTTTTTAAATAAAAAGCATAAGGCTGGGTTCACACGACCATGTTACGTCCGTAATGGATGGAACGTATTTCGGCCGGAAGACCCGGACCGAATACACTGCAGGGAGCCGGGCTCCTAGCATCATAGTTATGTACGATGCTAGGAGTCCCTGCCTCTCTGCAGGACAACTGTCCCGTACTGTAATCATGTTTTCAGTACGGGACAGTAGTTCCACGGAGAGGCAGGGACTCCTAGCATCGTACATAACTATGATGCTAGGAGCCCGGCCCCCTGCAGTGAGTTCGGTCCGGGTCTTCCGGCCGAAATACGTTCCGTCCATTACGGACGTAACATGGTCGTGTGAACCCAGCCTCACTGTCACCTACATTACAGCGCCCATCTCCTTATGTAGGAGATAGGGCACTTATAAAGAAGAGGCTGGACGCAGCTGCAGGCTTAAGGGAAGCCGACATGACCGTCCTGGTAGGGAAAGGGTTAATGTTACGAGGTCAGGGAAAGTTGAAGGAGCTGAAGGAGGGACGGGGAGGAGTTAAGGGGGGCGGGGGGGGCCGTTACTGTGCTTCCCGCTGTTTCTCGGCATTGAGCCGGAAGCAGCGGGAGGAGTAACACACAGTAAGCAAAGCTCCCCGTTGCCTGGCTCTTTAGTAATGGCAGAGGCCCTGATTTTAGAGCGGCTGCGTGCCGCTGCTGTGCACCACGGTCCCGGATGGCTGGAGGAGACCGTGGCTGCATTAACGCGGATCCCGGACGCCGTTTCGCCACGCCGGGCACGGCGTTCGGGGTCTGTTGTAAGGGACAGGCTCCCCTCCCCCGGCCCCCTTACGAGCATGGCTATGGCGGCGGGGGGGGAGTCGGCAACAACCGCTCCTGCGCTGGGCAGGCAGAGAGCGGTGCCAGGGGTGACGGCGATGCGGGCTGTGTCGACCCGTCCCTCTCGGCGGTCCCGACCTCCAGAGCGCCTTAGTCCGGAGGTAGTCCCGCGGACACGGCGTCGCAGAGGGAGCCCGATCCCGGACGCTGCAGGCCAGGCAGCTGGGAGGACCGCCCCTTCCCAGGCCCTGCGTCCTGGCAGGAATCCCAGGCCGCGACGGGGTCCGGCGGTAAGCAGGGAGTCGCAGGCTGGGCTCCCTGTCACCCCTCCCCCATCAGATGGAAGATGTCGAGAGCAAGGTACGGCCGCCCCGCATGGTGATGTTCCGGCCAGGGGGCAGGCTTCGTCAGGATCGTCTAGACGGACGACTAGATCTGCAGCGACATCGAGGCAACAGGTCCGGTCGGAAGTCTGGGTCCCGGCGGTCGGGCGGCAGGTTGCCGGCCCATCGGTCAGCGCGTCCTCATCCCCTTTCCGAAGATGTCGTTGGGAGGGACAGTCGTCGGCGAGAGAAGAACTGGAGGAAGGTGAACTGGACGTCTATCGTCGAGGTCAGGATGGTCCGGCTGACGGGAACACAGCGCCTGTGCAGCCCGGTGAGTGTATAACTCCATTATTGTCTTATCCAGCGATTTTTATGTCGGGTGTCGGCGGGGGGGCTGCTAGCATAGCATCGGGGGCCGGTAGTGGCGCGGGCGGACGCGACGGAGCGGGTTTGGCAGATTTAGTGGGTTGCTTACGGGAGCTGGTGGGGCGCCTTGATAGGGCCGCGGCGCCGGTAGTAACGGAAGTGTCCCCTGCGGTAGTTTGGGAAGGCCCCAGGGACGTGGGATCGTTGCAGGCGCGTCCTGTGGTGGCGGTTAGAGAGGCGGTCGCGGTGTCGGTGCAGACTGAGGCACAGAAGGACGGCGATCGAGTGCGCATGGACGATCGTGCTCGGGGGGAGGTGTATGTTTGTTTTGAGGGTCCGTTGGGGGCGCATTTAAAGCAGGAGGTGCGGGATCGGATCTGGAAAGATGAATACGTTGAAATTTTTTCTCTCTTGCCGCTGGCTAAATTCAATTTGGATAAGAGCAAGCGGGATGAGAGTAAAAAGGACGAGGAGGAACGGCGGCGGTATAGGCTTATCCCGCAGACGTTCGTTAATTGGTCGCAGGCGTTCGCCATATTGGCTAGTGTGATAGGGGAAAAGGCGCCGGAAAATTGTTCGGCGTTATTTTGTTATTTTGATGCTATTGGGGAGGCTCATAGGGCGTATGGGGGTCAGGCGTGGCTGCGATATGATGAGCAATTCCGTCAGCGGAAGGCGGTTCGGCCGGCGATTCGGTGGGACCAGAAGGATATTGCTCTCTGGTTACGGGTTACGGCTCCGGTTAGGCAGCCCGTTCCCGGGAGCGGTGGCCAGGGAGGCCAGTCTAGTCAGAGTGGACCAAGGGGCGGCGGAAAGGCGGGGTTTTGCTGGCAATTCAATGAAGGCCAGTGCAAGTTTGGGGCCACGTGCAAGTTCAAGCACGTGTGCTCCGAGTGTAATGGTGCATCACACGGGGCGGCAAAATGTCTGCGAAAAAAGAGGTCCGGGAACCAGCACGGGGCTGGTCAAGGGGGTGTCGCCGGTGAGGGTGGAAAGGATGGCCCTTTATCTAAATGAGTATCCGGATAGGGCGGCAGCTAGGTTGCTTTATGAAGGGTTTAGTGTTGGTTTTGTTATTCCTCCGCCTCCTTATGAGGTTCCGGTTACGGGGAGAAATTTAAAATCGGCTTACTTGCATGTGGAAGTCGTGTCGGAAAAGTTGTTAAAAGAAGTTTCGTTGGGGCGCATGTCGGGGCCATTTGTGGAGTCGCCGGTGAAAGATTTAGTTGTGTCCCCTTTGGGTATTGTCCCTAAACGCGAGCCCGGAAAGTTTCGTTTGATTCAACATTTATCGTATCTCAAAGGTTCGTCGGTAAATGACGGGATTGATCACGAGTTGTGCTCCGTAGTTTATACCTCATTCGATAAGGCGGTGGGGTTAGTGCGGGCTGCGGGTCCTGGGGCGCTGCTAGCAAAAACTGACATCGAGGCGGCGTTCAGGTTGTTGCCGGTCCATACAGAAAGCAACGGCTGTTGGGTTGTTTTTGGAATGGGGCCTTTTACGTGGATCAGTGCCTTCCGATGGGGTGTTCCCTTTCTTGTGCATACTTCGAGGCGTTTAGTAGCTTCGTGGAGTGGGTAAAGAGGGGAGTATCCGGGGTCGACTCGTTGATCCATTACTTAGATGATTTGTTATGCGTTGGCCCGGGGGGTTCGCCGGTTTGCGGTAATTTGCTTCATGCTCTACAGAAGGTGGCGAGGGATTTTGGGATTCCTTTGGCGCCGGAAAAAAAAAAAAAAAAAAAAAAAAAAAAAAAAAAAAAACGGAGGGCCCGGTAGCGACGATTTGTTTTTTGGGAATCGAAATAGACTCGGTGGCAATGGAGTGTCGTCTCCCGGCGGATAAGTTGGGTGCTTTGAGGCTGGAGGTTCAACGGGCTTGTAGAATGAAGAAAGTGACGCTGAGGGAGCTTCAGTCGCTGCTGGGGAAGTTGAATTTCGCCTGCCGGATTATGCCGATGGGGAGGGTGTTTGGTAGGAGGTTGGCGGCGGCAACGGTGGGAGTGCGTGCGCCGCATCATTTTGTGCGGCTCAAGGAGGAGTACCGTGCTGATCTTCAGGTTTGGAATGACTTCTTGGGCCAGTTCAATGGTCGCTCGCTATGGATGGCCCCAGCGCAGGATACGAGTGTTTTGAATATTTTCACGGATGCGGCTGGGGCGGGTGGTTTTGGAGCTTACGGGGGAGGTCCGTGGTGCGCAGGTCAATGGCCGGCTAGCTGGGTGTCCAGTGGACTCACGCGGAATCTGGCCCTGCTCGAGCTGTTTCCCATCGGGGTGGCGGCTACCATTTGGGGGGACAGGCTCAGGGATAAGAAGGTCCGTTTTTTACTGCGACAACATGGGGGTGGTGCTTGCCATTAATAACATCACGGCGTCCTTTCCTCCGGTAGTTCAATTGTTGCGACATTTAGTGTTGGTATGTTTGTCGTTGAACGCGTGGGTGGTGGCGGTGCATGTCCCGGGTGTACGGAATTGTATCGCTGATGCTCTTTCTCGCTCGCAGTGGGACCGGTTTCGGCAATTGGCACCGGGAGCGGAACGTCTCGGTTTGGCTTGTCCGCAGCATCTTTGGGATCTGGTCTCGGTCCTGTAGAACAATTGGTACAAAGGTCTTTGGCGCGCACGACGTGGAGTGCTTATGCTGCTTGTTGGAGGCAGTGGGAGGAGTGGGTAAGAGAGTTGGGTGACGTCAATACGGATAGAGACAGGTTGGTGGCACTTTTGTACTGGTTAGGGGACGCCTGGGAGGCGGGGTTTTCAGTGGCGAAGGTGAACCGGTTCATGTCTGCGGTGGCGTTTGGGTTTAAGTTGCGGGGCTTTCAGGATGTATCGAAGGAATTTCTGGTATCGCAGGCTTTGAAGGGGTTGCGCCCCGGGGTCGGTTATGTGCCCAGTAGAGTGCATGCGGGGTTTTACGCCAAACAGGGGGTCTCCAGATTTGCCTTTGTTACGTCATGTGGACGGGTCGTTTTTGTCCAGGTTTCAGTTTGGAGCTGTATTTAAAAAATGTTTGACGGCGGTTGGTGTCGCGGCAGGCTCATATTCATCTCATTCCTTCAGGATTGGCGCAGCAACAGAAGCGGGGCGCTGGGGGTTGGATGATGAGGGGGTGAGGCGTATTGGTCGTTGGGAGTCCAACAGGTTTAAGTCCTATGTCCGCCCCCATATGTTATGAATTTTGCTGTTAACGCTTTACAAATGTTATATGGTGGTGCCTAATTGTTTTTTCAGTTTCAGATTCGCCTCCGTGTTTGGTGTGGTTGATGGGTCATTCTTACGTGCACTGGGGGGCTTTGAGGGCGGACGTCCGCCCGAATGGTCGCCAGTTGCGCATTCCGCGACAGGATGCGGTTGTGCATTGGCTGGGTTTTAGAGGTATGTCGTGGAGCAGGGTGTTGGCGGAATTCCAGACATATGCTCGGCTTGATAGGGTTCCGGAGGTCTTAGTGTTGCACGTGGGTGGGAATGACTTAGGAGTCCGCCCCTTTCGTGAGTTGGTGCGGGATACCAAACATGATATGTTGTGTTTGTGGGTATCTTATCCCAAGTTGGTGATAGTGTGGTCGGACATAGTCCCAAGAAAGCATTGGCGGTTAGCTAGATCTGTGGAGAGAGTCAATAAGGCTCGCATTAAAGTTAATCGGGCGGTGTCCCGTTTTGTGGCAAAAAACGGGGGCATTTGCGTGAGGCATAGGGATTTGGAGTCAGGAGTGGGGAATTTCTGGAGGAGTGACGGGGTTCATCTGACCGAGGTTGGCATTGATCTTTGGAGCTTGGCGATAGCAGAAGGAATAGAAAGGGCGGTGGTGGTGTGGAGGAACTCACAGGCTTAAGGTGGTCAAGGCCTGTTTCGCTGTGGCGGGGGGAGTCCTTGAGGCCAGTCAGTACAAAATGGTGGGGGGGTCGCATCGGGGGTATGCGTCCCCCAAAAAAGGTACATGGTTGAAGACTTCATCGGGTGGTATCCCTTTGAAGTGGTCTTCTGGTAGAAGGTATATCACTTGAAGGCTTCATCGGGTGTTATCCCTTTGAAGTGGACTTCTAGTGGTCGGTATATCACTTGAGGGCTTCATCGGGTGTTATCCCCTTGAAGTGGACTTCTAGTGGTCGGTATATCACTGGAGGGCTTCATCGGGTGTTATCCCCTTGAAGTGGACTTCTAGTGGTTGGAGCCATCTGCAGAGGTGAACGGTGCTTCCGAGCTGGTTTACGGCTGGAGGTAATTGGTGGTTTGCAGATGGCTAATTCGGTGTGTTCTTTAAAAAGGACTATCTGAGGGGGCTTCAAGGACTTCCTCTGCTCGGGTTAATGTTATGACCCATGTTGGGTCATGTGAATTATTAGGAGGAATTCTCTGGTGGATTCCTAACTAGTTATCCGAATGTTTCGGATTTAAATTGTTTTTATAAAACTGTGAAATTAATAAACGGCTGCTGTGGCCATTTCACATCCAACCTCGGTGTCATGTGTCGTTACTAAATGGGGATGGGGGATAGTATGGTTTAAGGTTAACACACGACTCTACCTAGGCAGGTCAAGAAGAGGCTGGACGCAGCTGCAGGCTTAAGGGAAGCCGACATGACCGTCCTGGTAGGGAAAGGGTTAATGTTACGAGGTCAGGGAAAGTTGAAGGAGCTGAAGGAGGGACGGGGAGGAGTTAAGGGGGGCGGGGGGGGCCGTTACTGTGCTTCCCGCTGTTTCTCGGCATTGAGCCGGAAGCAGCGGGAGGAGTAACACACAGTAAGCAAAGCTCCCACCCTCCCACCCTTGTTTTGTTACTCTTTAGGTCTTATGTACGTCTGGCTATGAGCGTTGTGTTTTTATTTTGTGTGCTTATTTAACATGTTTTTCTTTTTTCCGGAGTAGGTTCTGTTGTCATGGCAGCTGGCGGGGGGAGTCCTTGAGGCCAGTCAGTACAAAATGGTGGGGGGGTCGCATCGGGGGTATGCGTCCCCCAAAAAAGGTACATGGTTGAAGACTTCATCGGGTGGTATCCCTTTGAAGTGGTCTTCTGGTAGAAGGTATATCACTTGAAGGCTTCATCGGGTGTTATCCCTTTGAAGTGGACTTCTAGTGGTCGGTATATCACTTGAGGGCTTCATCGGGTGTTATCCCCTTGAAGTGGACTTCTAGTGGTCGGTATATCACTGGAGGGCTTCATCGGGTGTTATCCCCTTGAAGTGGACTTCTAGTGGTTGGAGCCATCTGCAGAGGTGAACGGTGCTTCCGAGCTGGTTTACGGCTGGAGGTAATTGGTGGTTTGCAGATGGCTAATTCGGTGTGTTCTTTAAAAAGGACTATCTGAGGGGGCTTCAAGGACTTCCTCTGCTCGGGTTAATGTTATGACCCATGTTGGGTCATGTGAATTATTAGGAGGAATTCTCTGGTGGATTCCTAACTAGTTATCCGAATGTTTCGGATTTAAATTGTTTTTATAAAACTGTGAAATTAATAAACGGCTGCTGTGGCCATTTCACATCCAACCTCGGTGTCATGTGTCGTTACTAAATGGGGATGGGGGATAGTATGGTTTAAGGTTAACACACGACTCTACCTAGGCAGGTCATGTGGTGACAGAGTCTCTTTAAAAACTTTGTTGGCAGTGACGCATCTTGTCAGACTGGAGACGAGCTTGGGTCTGCTGGGGAGTCTCTACTGCTCGTCTGTCTCGCTGAGACTGCAGTCGTGCCTCAGTCTGCTGGGAAGTTTTAGCAGCTCGCTGTTGGCTGTGACTTTTTTTTGTCAGCCTGGAGACGAGCTTGGGTCTGTTGAGAGGCATCAGAAGCCCGGGCAGCAGCCATGCGCTTTGCTGCAGGAGCCTTTCATGCAAGTGCAGGGTCCCGTTTTGGAGCCATGACTGGTCTGAAAGGGTTTCATTTATGAGAATGCTGAAATCTAGTATAAGTACAATATAGTATAGATACAGTCCGTTCACGGTGGATTTTTATGGAAACCCGGTGTAAAACAAAAATGACTGGGTGGTTATGGGAACCTGGTGTAAAACTGTCAGTGAGGCTAAGAATGAAAAACCTACAAAATTCTATTGGCTAATACGGGTCATCTGATTTTATATGGAGGAGGACCCATATTTGCTGCAAATAATCACTATTTGGTGCCATATTTGCAATTTTCCACTGATATGCCATTTTAGTGCCAAATATGTGCCACTGCTGACAAATACCTCCAACTGTTAAGCTTGTTCTCCCAGGTATGGGTATACCATATATGTCAAAGTAAATTGCTGTTTGGGCACACTGTTGAGCTCAGAAGGGAACGAGCGCCATTTGGCTTTTGGAGCGCAGATTTTGCTTGGTAGTTGTTCTGTTTGGGGTATTACTGGTATTTCAGTTTATAATGTGGGGGATGTGTAATCTGTGCGTAGTACATCATGGCATAATAAGGTGGTATAATAATGCAGTAAATAAATATTAATCCACAGATATGTGGCCAGTGTCGCACTGACAAATGGTGCCCAGATTTATCCCCCTTTTGGAACACACTCTGCACCTTTTGTGTCGTCATATTGTGAGAGCCAGAACTTTTTAAACGTAGCTGTCTGAGGGATTATTTTTTGCGAGACATTCTGTAGTTTTTATTGGTACCATTTTGGGGTACATGTGACCTTTTCATCACTTTTTATTCCTTTTTTTGCCAAGCAAGGTGACCAAAAAACAATTACTCTTTTTTAATGCAGTGTTCACATTTGGATATAAAATGACATTTTTACTTTATTCTACTTGTCGTTACAATTACGACGATACCATATGTATATAGTTTTTTTTATGTTTTACAGTGTTTGCACTTTTTTATTAAATCATTTATTTTTTGTCTGAGAGCCATACGTTTTTTATTTTTCCGTTAAAACAGCTGTGGGAGGTCTTGTTTTTTGTGAGACAGGCTGTAGTTTTTATTTGTACAATTTTGGAATACATGTGACTTTTTTATCACTTTTTATTCTATGTTTTGGGAGGAGTGTTTTTTAATTCTATTTTCTTACAGTGTTTACCAAGAGGCAAAAAAAAGTGATATTTTTAAAGTTTGGGTCGTTATGGGCGTGGCGATACCAAACATGTGTACTTTTTTTTTTAATGTTCTTTACGGTAATAAAAGACTTATTATGGGAAAAAAGGTGGTTATTGTTTAAACTTGAAACTTATTTTTATACTTTTGTACATAATTTTTAGTTTATTTTTTAACTTTTCTTTCATGCCACTAGGGTATGAGGTATAAGTTATGAAGCCCTGATTGATATTCTAATACACTGCACTACCTATATAGTGTATTAGAGTTGTCAGAAATACACTGGCAGCAAGCCTATTAGGCTCCCCCTCCAGACCGGGCCTAAAAGGCTTCCGCACTTGGCAGACCAGGAGGCCATTATTAGACCTCTGATTGCCATAGCAACCATCGGCACCCCGTGATCGCGTCGCGGGGGTGCTGAACGGCTAGAAACCACCAAGATGAAGCGGTCGCTTTTGACCGCTGCATCTAAGGGGTTAAGCGGCTGAATTGGAGGCTAGCTCCAGGCCTCGCCTTACAGCAGGGTGCCAGCTGATGATGGCGTGGGCTCAGCTTCTGAGCTCGCTCCATCACTGCCACGTACAGTTACGTGCTGTTGCGTTAAGTACCTAACTGCAGCAACGTAACTGTATGTGGCATGTCATTAAGAAATTAATTCAAGGGGGTTTAGCAAAAATATAACATAAACCATTTAGAAATGACAGCCATTTTCTACATAGTCCCTCCATTTTTACAGTCTCAAAAGCAATTGGACAAAATAACAATTATAAATATGAGATTAACTTTAAATATTTGGATGCAAATCTTTGGCAGTCAAAGGGCCTCATTTATCAATACTGTTTAACTGATAAAATGGCCGTGTTGTCTATAGCAATGATTGCCTGAAGTCTGGAAACCATGGGCATCACCAAATGCGGAGTTTCCTCCCTTTCTGCCCTTAGTTTTTCTTTCAGTTAGGCTAGATTCACACGAACGTCGGAAACTCAGACGTGAAAAACGGGCCATTTTTTACGTCCGAGGTGCCCTCGTGCGGGTTCCGTTTCCACGGATCCTCAGACTTGAGTCTATGGAGGATTCTGTGAAAACATAACAAAATAGGACATGTTCTATTTTTCAACGGACTCTTCACATGGTCCGTTGAAACAACGGCCCTGTGAACGCCCCATTGAATTACATAGGTCGGTGTGACGGATGTTATTTTAACGCCCATAACACGGATGTCAAATACGCTTGTGTGAATAGGGCCTAAGCGAAAAGCATGCTCAATAGTGTTGAGGTCAGATGACTTACTCGGCCATTGAAGAATATTAAATGTCTTTGTCTTAAGGATGCAGCCTATTTTGGGTTTTCAAGACAGAGGGATTTCTTTCATTTTCTCATCGGAAACATTTCTAAAGCTATAATTTTCTTATTTTTCTGTCGACAAAGCGCTGTGATTTTATATATATATATATACCACTTCAGCTATTTCAGGCCTTCAGAATACAGCAATTTTGCTAGTTTTCTCATCACTGTTTTCATAACTTTTTCTTTTTTCCGTTGACGTTGCCGTATGAGGGCTTGTTTTTTGCGAGACAAGTTGTATACTTAATGGTGTTCTATTTTTTACGAGGCAAGGTAACCAGTTCTGGCATCGTTTTTTATTTTTATTTTATACAGTGTTCACTATGCATTATTAATGACATGTTAACTTTATTCTGCGGGTCAGTATGAATAAAATTGCTTTTATAAAAAGAACGTGTTGTTTCTTTCGCCATGTTCTGAGAATCCTAACTTTTGAATTTCCTCGTCAACGGATCTGTGCGTTTGCTTGGTTTTGCGGAACGAGTTGTATTTTTAATGGTATAATTGTGGTACATATTATGTATTAAAATACTTTTATTAGCTTTTTTTTTTGGGGGGGGGGACGTCTTTTTTTGTTTCGTTTTTTATGGTGTTCACGTGTGCTAAAAATTATATGTTAAATGTATTCTTATTTTTAAGTTTTACTGCTTTTGAACATTAAAAATTCATTTGTTTTTGTGTTGACACATTCTGAGAGCCCTAACTTTGTTTTCTTACCACCAAGAGAGCTGTATGAGGGCTTGGTTTTTGTGGAGCGCCGAAAGCTATGTAGGGCTGGTGCCAGAAGCAGATGGCTCTGACCACTGTACAGCGGCTGTGCTAGGTTACTGCAGCTCTGCTCCTATTCACTTGAATAGTAGCAGATTATATATTTATGTCCTATACTGATGACCTATCCTGTGGATAGGTCATCAGCAGTGGCGTAACTATCGCGGTAGCAGCTGTAGCGGGGCCCGCGGCTTGAGGGGGCCCGTGCCGCCAGCTGACACGCCACCCCCCAATATGCCCGGAGGCACTGCTAGCAGCCGTTATGGCCAGGGCATATTGGGGGGTGGCGTGTCAGCTGGCGGCACGGGCCCCCTCAAGCCGCGGGCCCCGCTACAGCTGCAAGCCGCGGGCCCAGACATCATGACTGTATAGGGCCCATCAGTAACTTCTGGGCCCTATACAGTCATGATGTCTGGGCCCCCCCCCTCCATTAACGGGGGTGGGCAACGGAAAGTGTGGCGCTCACGTTTGTACGTTATTCGCATTAAATGATTTTGGTGCTGATGTCAATTACAGTGAAGGAAACCATGGAGCCGGCAG
Source organism: Rhinoderma darwinii (assembly GCF_050947455.1). NCBI lineage: Eukaryota > Metazoa > Chordata > Amphibia > Anura > Rhinodermatidae > Rhinoderma > Rhinoderma darwinii. The sequence goes on from NC_134688.1 coordinate 301,677,243, forward strand.
TGACCGGTTCATGCTCCGGATTTTGATCTATTTAGCTAAAACGTATCCGACTGTATGGCATATAGTGGGATACGTCGCCTGGGGAATGGCCCAGGGGAAACTACTGAAGTCACTGTCCATGAACAGGGCTGGAGCCTTCTACTAGCGCTCGGCCCAGGGACTATGGCGCTGCTCCTGATGTCCATATACATAAAGTGACGTCCGAAGCTGCACAAAGCCTGAGTACACGGCCGGAGCGTCGGCAACATTCTGGCCAGGGATTCTGGCCCTGGAGAATCCCCTGATGTCACTTTACATATATGGACAGTGATGTCAGGAGCTCCCAGGGACAAAGTCCACGGATAGAGCACTTGTGATGCTGCCTGGGGACTCCGGAATAACAAAGTTTACTACGCCATTTCATCCTTCAAAAAGAAGCTAAACCGACATCCACCAGCCCGACGGAGGCTAAAAGGACATAATGGAGCCCTGTGAATTATCGTCTACGTTGTTTATACTGTAAGGTAGGAGATTTCCTGACTACACGATAAACTTAGGGCAACAATACGATGTGAAGGGGCCTTAAAGAGGCTCTGTCACCAGATTTTCCAACCCCTATCTCGTATTGCAGCAGATCGGCGCTGCAATGTAGATACCAGTAAGGTTGTTTTTTTCAAAAACAAGCATTTTTGGCCAAGTTATGAGCATTTTTATATTTATGCAAATGAGCCTTTCTTAAGTACAACTGGGAGTGTTTAAAGTTATGTCCAAGTGGGCGTGTATTGTGTGTGTACATCTGGGCGTTTTTACTTCTTTTACTAGCTGGGCGTTGTGAATGGAAGTGTATGATGCTGACGAATCAGCATCATCCACTTCTCTTCGTTAACACCCAGCTTCTGGCAGTTCACAGACACACAGCATGTCCTCGCTTATCCGACGCAATGAAGTTCCTGTGGGAGGAAGTGAGTGACGTCACAGCCTGATCTCGCGAGGACACGCTGTGTGTCTGTGCACTGCCAGAAGCTGGGTGGTAACGAAGAGAAGTGGATGAGCAAACACGAGTTTGCTTAAAAAACTTCTGAAAATCAGGAGCTGTTTTCCCTTGAATATCTCTGTATTTTCAGACTGTTTTTGCTAATTGTGTGAACATACCCTAAGGACTTATTCACACGACAGTGTCCCGCCGTTTTTCCCGGCCGGTGTGCATTAGTTTTGCATCCGTTCCGGGCCGGGCATATCTGGACAGTGACATCAGGGGCAACTCCTGAAGGGGAATCCCCATGTGGCCGGTGATTCCACTTCAGGAAAAGCCCCTGTCGTCTGTGTCCATTTATGGACACTGAACGTTACTGGCTTCTCCTGGTGTGGAATCCCCGGTCACAGAGTGTTTGGGGATTCTGCTTCAGGAGTTTCCCCTGATGTCACTGCCCAGATATGGACAGAGACATCAAGCGCTCTGTCCAGGAGCGGAATCCCCGAACACACAGGGATTCCACTCCTTCAGGGAGCTAAAGTGGGGCTAGCACATAGCAGAGCAGGGACGAAGCTACAGCAGTAGCAGCCGCAGCAGCTGCTAGCGGCGCCATCGGCCATGGTAGGTGTCGCCGCTAGCAGCCGCTATGGCTGCTATAGCTGTAGCGATGCCTGAACAAGCGCCAGGGCGGAAAGGAGGCTGATTCAATGGGCCAGGGCGATTTGGGAAGGGAGCCAGCGCAGCGCCCCCTTCCACCTGCTGTACACCCAAGCCCTGCCACAAAGTACCCCTGCACATAGCAGAGCAGGGACGTCGCTACAGCAGTACCCCCACAGTGTTAACCTCCAGCATAGAGCGCTTCTTCTGAATGAGATACACTCCTCCTCCTCACATGCACTCTGCGCTGTGAGGAGGAGAGAGCGAGCGACGGTAGACACGGCCATCACTCGGGACACATTCCGGTGATGGCCGTGTATTACCCGGCCCCATAGACTTCTATGGGAGCCGGGCGGCCGGGTAAACGGCCGAAAATAGGGCATGTCCCATTTTTTGACGGCCGGTTTTCCCGGCCCGTCCAAAAATTGGTCGTGTGAATAGTCCTTTAGGGGTCTATTGTTCCTACTGCAGCCGGGTGACGGCCGATTTATGAACGGCCGTCACCCGGCCGGGAAACCCTGTCGTGTGAATAAGGGCTAATAGGCATGCAGCTTATTTAAACCCTTCCCTCCTTAGCCTTTTTTTGGATTTTAACTTTTGTTTTTTCCTCTCCACCTTCCAAAAGCTATAATTTTTTTTACTTGAGGGCTTGTTTTTTGCGGTACAAGTTGTAGTTTTTCATGGCACCATTTATTGTACCGCATAATGTACTGGGAAGCTGAAAAAAAATTATTTGTGGGGTGAAATGCTGCACGTGCATAACGTTCTGACAAACCCCATTCACATGAGTTGGGGCTTATTCAGACTAACGTTTTACTCGTCCGTGTGAAGGACCTTTTTTTAATGGCCGTCACACGGCTGCATGTATTTCTATGGGGCTATTCACCTGGTCGTTGTTCTAACGGATCGTGTGAAGGGCCTGTAAAACAATAGGACATGTCCTATTTTTGTGCGTTTTCACGGATCCCTCAATAGACTCAAGTCTATGAGGGATGTGTGAAAACGGGTCCCGCACGGCTGCAAATCGGCCACAAAAAACGGCCGTTCTTCACGTCTGATTTCACACACGTTGGTCTGAATATCGGCTTAGACTTTATTCACACGAACGTGTCCATTTTGCACGCGCAAAAAACGCTGCATTTTGCCCGAGCAAAAGTTCAGTGTGGCGTCAGCATATGGTGCGCGGCTGCATGATTTTCGCACAGCCGGCATCATTATGACACTCTGTTTTGATGTTACAACACAGTAAAGAAGGGGGGGCTTTTATGTTTCCCTTCACTTCTTTACCTACTGTAGCGCGAATCACGCGCGTCACCCGGAAGTGCTTCCGTGTGCCGTGCACGATTTGCACGCACCCAATGACTTCAATGGGTGTGTGCTGCGCGAAACACGGGAAAGTATAGGACATGTCGTGAGTTTTACACAGCGCACACACGCTGCGTGAAATTCACTGACAGTCTGAACGGCCCCATTTACTAACATAAGTCCGTGCGACCTAATAAGTATCACGGACGTATAACACGTTCGTGTGAATAAGGCCTTATATTGTAATTTGTAGTGAATTTTCAGTGCGCAATCCGCACCAAAAATAGGAGGCAAGTAAGTGGCTTAGGCCTCATTTACACGAACGTATTATACGCGCGTGCGACGCGCGTGCTTTGCACGCATGTCGTACGCACCTATATTAGTCAATGGGGCAGTTTAGACGATGCGTGAATTGCGCTCAGCGCGTGTGCGCAGAAAAAAACTCACGACATGTTCTATAATCGTGCGTTTTTCGCGCACTCACGCACCCATTGAAGTCAATGGGTGCGTGAAAACCACGCATGCCGCACGGAAGCACTTCCGTGCGAACTGCGTGATTCGCGCAAGAGCTGTCAAACTCCTGAATGTAAACAGAAAAGCACCACGTGCTTTTCTGTTTACAAACATCCAAACGGAGTGTCAAATTCGAGATGAGCGCACCGAACTTCACCGGGTTCGGCCAAACTCGTTTTGACCGAAACCGGTAAAAAATGTTCGGGTACGCGACGTCAGGAGACAGTCACTGTCCACGGTGCTGAAAGCGTTAAACTGGTTCAGCACCATGGACAGTGACTTCCGCTCCGAAAATCCATGAACCTGTAAAAAAAAAAAAGACGTTCTGACTTACCGATAACTCCGGTCCGACCTCCCGGGATGACAGTTCAGTCAAAGTGACAGCTGCAGCCAATCACAGGCCAAGCACAGGCTGCAGCCAATCACAGGCCAAGCACAGGCTGCAGCCAATCACAGGCTGCAGCGGTCTCATGGACTGCGGCGTCATCCTGGGAGGTGGGGCCGGATGACAAGAGAGGGACGCGTCACCAAGGCAACGGCCGGGAGCCCGGACTGGGGGAAGCAGGAAGTTCTTGGGAAGTATGAAAGTCTTTTTTTATTCACAGGTTGGTGTATATTGTGTTCGGCATTCACTGTCGAGGGTGCTGAAAGAGTTACTGCCGATCAGTTAGCTCTTTCAGCACCTTGGACAGTGACGGGCGTCGACTAGCCTCATCTCTATGATGGCGGCTGCGCGAAAATCACGCAGCCGCGCATCATACACGGATGACACACGGAGCTGCCAAGTGCCTTTTGCGCGCGCAAAACGCAGCGTTTTTTGCGCGCGCAAAACGCACACGCTCGTGTAAATGAGGCCTTATTCAGATGTCCATGTTCGGTCTGTGATATAAGGACCGTGTATCGGCCATATTTCCCGGACCGACCACAGTTCAGGGAGCCAGGTTTCTAGCATCACAGTTATCTATGATCATAGTCCCTCCGTTCCCGTGGGAATACTGTCCCCGGTCCCGTACTGAAAGCATCATTACAGTATGGGACAGTATTCCCGCAGAGAGGCAGGGACTCCCAGCAACACTGATAACTATGATGCTAGGAGTCCGGCTCCATGAATTGTGGTCAGCCTGTGAGATACAGCCGATACACTCTCCGTATGTCACGGACCGAATGCGGCCGTCTGAATAAGGCCTTAGTCTAGTTACACAGTGCGGTGAAATCCCATTTTTTTGCCACAATTTTTGCAAAAACGTGACTTGACCGCACTGTGAGAATATAGCCTAACAGCACTTTTCATGTTTTGTATCTTTTTTTAATGCAATTTTCGTAATTGCGGCACAAATCACGCGGTTTTGCAGCGATTTTTATATAATTGCGGCAAAACTGCGCCATTTTTGCCGCGATTACGAAAATCGCGGCAAAAAACGCTAGGAAAACGAAAAAATACCAAAAAACTTTTTAACCAACTTTATACAATCTACAAATGGGGTAAGGGGGATGGGAAGCAGGATGGATAGGGGAACATACTCACCAGCCTGCAGGTCCGGTCGGCAGTGTAGAGGAGCTGGGGGGCGGGATCTCCATACGCAGCTTCAGCACATGCTGCATCTTCCCCGTCCAGTGAAGCTACAACAGGTATGCAGGGGCTGCCGCGAGTGTTGCTAGGGGAGTGTCGCTAGGGGAGTGTCGCTAGGGGAGTGTCGCTAGGGGGGGGGGGGTCGCTAAGGGGGGGGTCGCGGGCGTTGCGAGGGGGGGCCGTGAGCGTTGCGAGGGGGGCCTGTGAGCGTTGCGAGGGGGGGGCAACAGTCCGAGGGGGGGGGCGACGGCAGCCTGGCGGGCCCCTTTTCTTCATCCATGTGGCCGGGCCCCTGACGGGAGTACCAGTAATACCCCCCTGATGGCGGCCCTGGTTATGGCTGCTACAGCGGTAGCGCCGCTACTATGGGGCCAGCGCCGCCGAGCCTCCAACAAGTATGGGCCGGGGCGACACAGGCCCTCTCATGCCTGTAGGTGTCGCTAGCACCGGAGGGGGCCCCGGTGCTAGCAACATCCAAATACATGCATTAACACTGAATGGCCGGGCCCGACAATTCAGCGCCTTACAATGACGCTGATTGGCTAGCGGCGCAATCACGTAATCGCGGCCCTTTCCTGCTTGAAAGGCGCTGAGTGACGGGGCAAGTCATTCTGCCCCGCCAATCAGCATCATTGGACGACGCTCGTTCAGCTCCTGCAGACCCGCTCAGAAGAGAGCATGTCTGCATCGCCAGCGAACAGCGTGGGAACAGAATCATGTGAGTATGTCAAGTTTTGTTTTTTTTCTCTCATAAAACTGTGAGTGGCATTATATATAGTGGGGGCTCTATCTACAGGGGGGTCGTATATATGTGGGCCACTATATACAGGGGGGTCTATATGTGGGGATGTGGGCCACTATATACAGGGGGTCTATATGTGGGGATGTGGGACTCTATATACAGGGGGGTCTATATGTGGGGCACTATATACAGGGGGTGTCTATATGTGGGGATGTGGGCCACTATATACAGGGGGGTCTATATGTGGGGATGTGGGCCACTATATACAGGGGGGTCTATATGTGGGACACTATATGTGAGTCACTATACAGGGTTGGGCTATATGTTGAGCACTATATATAGGGGAGCTATTTTTAGTGCACTTTCTATAGGGGTGGGCTATATGTGGGACACTATATATAGGGGGAGCTATATGTGAGACTATCTGCAGAGGTGGGCTATACGTGGAGCACTGTCTATAGGAGAAGCTATATGTAGGGCAGCACGGTGGCTCAGTGGTTAGCACTATTGCCTTGCAGCTCTAGAGTCCATATGTGGGCACTATCTACAGAGGGCTGTATGTGGGACACTATCTACAGTGGCTTCTATGTAGGTCACTATCTACAGGGGGCTATGGGGGCACTATCTACAGGGGTCACGGTGTGTGCGTGTGGGACACAGTGTATGGCGCTATTATAGCTAAAGGTGCAGTGTATGGTGCTTTATGATATTTAGAGGTGTTGAGAATTTTAACTTCGTTTATAGGTGCAGAAATGTTTTAAAAGTGAGAAGCTGAAGACATCTGAGCAGAAAACTGCAGAAGTGGGTCATGGCCGGTAGAAATCCATCATAGATGTCTGGACCGGAAGGTGAAGAAAAAGAACTAGAATCTGAGACGTCACCGGTGAGTCACTTAATGTAAATGTTTATTCTGCCTCTAATCGGTATTGTAATCACTGTATGATCTGCAGCGAGATGATGAGTGGTATGATTTTTTGGGTGAAACAGCATCTCCCAGCATATCCTCACCATTGTTCGGGCCATGCTGGGAGCTGCAGTTTTACGTCGTACAAACCTATACGGCAGGGGTTGCACTAAATTGAGCTGTATTTGTTCTGGTGTTGTATATATGTAATGAGTTTTGTTCTGGTGCTGTATATATGTAATGAGCTTGGTTCTAGTGCTGTATATATGTACTGAGCTTTGTTCTGGTGCTGTATATATGTCAATGCTTGGTTCTAGTGCTGTATTTATGTACGGAGCTTGGTTCTAGTGCTGTATTTATGGACTGAGGTTGGTTCTAGTGCTGTATTTATGTACGGAGCTTGGTTGTGGTACTGTATTTATGTACTGAGCGTGGTTCTGGATCTGTATACTGTATATGTACTAAGCTTTGTTCTGGTGCTGTATATATGTACTGAGCTTGATTGTGGTGCTGTATATATGTCAGAGTTTGGTTCTGGATCTGTAGTTATATAGGATATATTTATAATAACAAAAATGCAGGGCATATGGAATTGTTCTCAATTCATTGTATATTTAATGGGAACCTGTCTGGTAGTTTTAACCCCTTGAACCGCTACCATGCGGTAATACATGACCTGACAATATTTCCAAACATTCCCTTGTATGTTTTTCTCAGATGCACCAAAATCCTTAAAATCCAGTTTTAAAACGGCGCACACTATATGCTAATTACTCATTAGAGGGTCATGGTGCGGTGCCACTATCCTGAAGAGTCACGTAGCCATATACAAAAGGGGGAGCGGTGTGGCACTATACACAAGGGGGCGCTGTGTGGCACTATTTACAAGGGGGAGGGCTGTGGCTCTATCTACAGGGGGCTGAGTGTGGCGTAATCTATGAGGGTCTGTGTGTGGCACTTTCTACTAAGGGGGGGGCTGTGCTGCAATTTCTACTAAGGGGGGCTGTGCTGCAATTTCTACTAAGGGGGGGCTGCGCTGCAATTTCTACTAAGGGGGGGGCTGTGTGGCACTATATACAAGGGAGGGGGGCTGTGTGTACTATATACAGTGGGAACTGTATAGCGCTATATACAGTGGAGGCTTTATGGCGATATCTACAGGGGGACTGTATAGCACTTTCTACAAGGGGGAGGTGGGAGCGCTATCTACAAATGGGGTGTGACACTGTCTATAGGTGGGGCTATATAGCACGGTCTACAGGGGGGCTGTATGGCACATTCTACAGGGGGCACGATTTATAAGGGGGGCTGCTTGTGGCACCCGTGGGGGGCCCGGTCAAGAGTTTGCTATGGGGCCTAGTCTTTCCTAGTTACGCCCCTGGTCGTCAGTATATAAAAATCGCCCCCAGCCTGGACAATTCCTTTAACTTTTATTAACTTTTTTTCCACCATAGTTTTTTTGCTTTTTAAATTTACAACGTTCACTGTGCAGTATAATTAAAGCGTTAGCTTTATGCTATAGATCAGTTCCATTACGGAGATACCAATTATGTATAGTTTTATTTATGTTTTACTACTTTTTCACAATAATAGCACATTTCTTAAAAAAAAAAAAAAAAAAAAAAGTTTTTACATTGCCACATTCTAAGAGCCATACAATTTTTATTTTTCGGCAATATTGCTGTACGTGGGATTGTTTTTTGCGGAAAAAGAAATTTTTTAATAGAACCATTTTTAGGTACATATTTATTGATTAACTTTTAAGAATTTTTTTTTTCTAGGGGGGGAGAGAGAGAGACAAAAAAAAAAAAAAGCAATTCGGCTATTGCTTGTTTTTTTTTACGCCGTTCATAGTTTGGTTTAAATAATGTGTTGACATTTATTATAAGAGTTGTTACGATCGCAGTAATATCATATATGTGTTTTGTTTTTATTTTTAACACATGCTAAATAAAACCGCTTTGGGAAAAAAGCATTTAAAATTATTTTTACTGTGAACACTTTTTTCCTAATAAATTTTATGAAACTTTAACTATTTTATTAGATTCACTAGAAAACTGCAAAGCGCGATCTATTGATCTCTTACATAATGCTTTGGTATACTCAGTATACCAAAGCATTATCGACTGTCCGTCTTAAACTAGCAGCCAATCTATTAGACCATGCCTTAAAGAGGCTCTGTCACCAGATTTTGCAACCCCTATCTGCTATTGCAGCAGATAGGCGCTGCAATGTAGATTACAGTAACGTTTTTATTTTTGTAGTTATGCAAATGAGGCTTGCAAAAGTCCAAGTGGGTGTGTTTAAAAGTAAAAGTCCAAGTGGGCGTGTATTAGGTGCGTACATCGGGGCGTTTTTAATACTTTTACTAGCTGGGCGCTCTGATGAGAAGTATCATCCACTTCTCTTCAGAACGCCCAGCTTCTGGCAGTGCAGACACAGCGTGTTCTCGAGAGATCACGCTGTGACGTCACTCACAGGTCCTGCATCATGTCAGACGAGCGAGGACACCGGCACCAGAGGCTACAGTTGATTCTGCAGCAGCATCAGCGTTTGCAGGTAAGTAGCTACATCGACTTACCTGCTAACGCCGATGCTGCTGCAGAATCAACTGAAGCCTCTGGTGCCGGTGTCCTCGCTCGTCTGACACGATGCAGGACCTGTGTACCAAATTGTTAATTTTCCACTCCTAACGTTTCTGCTATATCTCTGATAGGTTTAGGCTTCGTTCACATCTGCATCAGGGCTCCGTTCCGTCTGAACGGAGCCCTGACAGACACAAACGGAAACCATAGGTTTCCGTTTCCATCAACATTGATTTCAATGGTGACGGATCCGGTGCCAATGGTTTTCATTTATCTCCGTTGTGCAAAGGTTCCATCGTTTTGATGGAACCAATAGCGTAGTCGACTACGGAACGGGACCCTGGCACAGGTGTGAACGAAGCCTTATTTCATTTTTTCAGCCTAACGATGGTCTCCTGCACTTGTACGGACATGAACAACAACTAAATGCATATTTAACAGTTGAAATCCGCACCAGACATTTTATCGGCTTAATTTGTCATGAAATAAGAAGGGAACTGGCCACGCCCGGCAATGAAACTGCTTATCAGCCAATAGTCTGATTACTTTTGAATGTGTAAAAATGGAGGATGTATGTAGAAATGGCTATGATTCCTAAATGCTTAATGCAATATTTTTGTTAAACCCCTTGAATTTAAACTGAAAGTCTACATTTGAATGACATACTTATTGGTTGGGTTCAAATAAATTGTGGTGGTATACAGAGGCTAAATTATAAAAAATGTGTCACTCTCTGCATAATACTGGACCAGGCTGTATGACACTAACCTCTTACAGAATTTGCAAACTAGTAGTTAAATGGGTATTATAGCGGCTGTTTAAAGCATTGGGTTCAATTGAGTAGTGGTCAAGGTTGTGAGTGGCTCTTCTTTTTAAAGTCTACGGAGGTTACCATTACTGTAAAAGCTGAGCATGCAGCGCTTGCCTTATTCCATATCTCCCGTAGTCCACCTCCACTGTGGCCACCTCTCCATTGAAGCTGATGCTGTTTTGCTTTGGCAAACCGTGGTCAGGGGTTTTGGTGGGTAAAATAACTTTAATGTTGCAGCATATTATGCTTGATTTTATTATTTTCATTTGTAAATGCTAAATTGTTAGCAATTCTATACCAGACTGGTACCTGTCTCTTTGCCTTGCGTCTTCTATTTCATCACTAAGTGGTGCAGAATCCCCATTTTCATTCCTCATCTCAGTCATGTGAAATGTGTAACTAAGGAAAACAGCCTCTGCCTGCTGCTCTGTAGAACAAAAACGTAATAAAAAAAATATAAGCTTTCAGTTCAGGAACTGAACTACAAATAATGAAGAAATTAAAGAGTAGTCAACTTGCTTCAGGATATAGTTTACATTTTCGTAAAACAACAAGAGAATTAAACACGTATTCATACAATTTCTCCTCATTAAAAATCTGGTTGAGCTGGATTTAAAAATACAGGTCAAGTAGAAACATGGGAGGTTTGTATTAAAAGGGCTTGCAAATGTGTTTGTGTCTACATCTGATAGAACAGCCTGTGTTATGTTGTCCTGAAAAATGACAAAGTGATTAGTATTCACAGAGAAGATGACACACCAGTGCACATGTATACTGTATTATGTGTTCACCCAGCCATGGTTGTCTTCCTGCCTGCATGGTAAAAATTCACCACTCCCGGAAGAAGCTAATGCGAAACGTGCGTCGGAGGGTGAGGTCGTTTTGACACCACACACACACACACACACACACACACACACACACACACACATATGTATGGGTCAGTACAGTATACTGGCTTTTTGGTATTTCCTTTATGCCTCCATTTTTCATTTGTGGCTATCTATCCATGCAATATAGGTCCTATGTAGATTGTACAGGATATTTTCTATATTTCCACATCTGACATATATGTTCCCTTTACTTGTGCCAGGTACTTTACATTGTACTTACTTCCATACGTATATACTGATGTGTGTGTGATATCTAAAACCACCTCTTTGGGTTACCATTTTTACTTACGTCTTGTGTATGTGTGTCTTTTATATTGTGGGCGTTTTTCTAGCCTAAATTTTTGTAATAGAGCATTTTTGCATTTTTTAAGTACATATGCCTCATGGCTTTTTTTTGTATACCTTCCCATTAGTCTAATTGATGTATTTTGGGTTTCACAATACTTCATTACTTTATGGTTCTACCAAGGGATTTCTCTCTGGCATTGTAGGTTATTCTATGGAAAAGATACATCGGTTTATGTCACCAAATCTCAAAGTATTTTTGTCATCGAACCAGACATGTAGCCCACCCTGATCACCCAAAACATATAGAAAGTCATTTCAACACTTTATTTTAGTGTAAAATTACTGCGTTAAATATTCAGAAAATTAGAAACATTTTATTTTTTATACAATTGACACCTAATAAAAAAAAGAAATAAATATTATCATAAGTGATTATTTATAGAAGTGATATAAAAACAGCCCTATAGGTCACGGAAAAAAATACTAAAAAAATTCTGGCTGTCCAACACCAAAAAAAAAAGCCATGGCTAGGATAGAATACTTGTTTGAATGCTGATCCTGTCAGATTAAACCTTCCTTGGGATCAATAGGGGTAAAACAAAGTTGTATCAGTTCTCCCATCCCTTGGTTGGATTTGATGGAATTATGCATTTTTTCAACTGTGCTAACTATGTAAGGCTGATATACCACAATGTGCGCCAAATCGCTATAAAGGGGATGAATATTGTCGTTTAGGTTTTGTTCACACAGCACAGTTTGATGCAGCTTTTGATGGCTTTCAAGAGTGCATCCAGAAAGGAGGACATTTATAAAAGGAATATTTTGCTTCTTCTCATTTCTGGATCCACGTCTGGTTTACAGTTACATAAAATGTCATGAGGATACATCTCTTTGTGTATAAAATGTAGAAGTATATATGACTAATCTAGGCAAACATTTAAAATGCTTTAAATTTGCTATTTTTCCTACTGGGGATTTATTTTTAAACTATAGGCTTGTATAGTAGCACATGATACTTATTATCACTCACCACCACGACGACTTTGTAGATTTTCAGTTGTCGTAAACCTGTCTTTGAGGTTGACTCATCTCAGTGAAGGCCCATTACATGGGCCAATGATCGGGCAAACAAGCTCGTTTCCTATCATTGCCCTGTGTAAACAGGACAACGATCTGCATCGGATAATCTGTTCATTTATGAGGCATAAAATATTATCGTTGTCGGCAGCACAACTCCCTGTGTAAACACGGAGAAGTGCTGCCAACATGATGGAAATGTATGGGTATGAACGATCATAGTAACATTTACTCGTCCCCATACACAACCAATCATTGCTCCTTGTGAAAGGCGCAACCAGGTGCCAATCAACGAGCTGTATCGTTGATCAGCACTCGTTTTCATGGCCCATATTGACCCGTGTAATAGGACCTTAAAGAGGCTCTGTCACCAGATTTTGCAACCCCTATCTGCTATTGCAGCAGATCGGCGCTGCAATGTAGATTACAGTAACGTTTTTATTTTTAAAAAACAAACATTTTTGGCCAAGTTATGACCATTTTTGTATTCATGCAAATGAGGCTTGCAAAAGTACAACTGGGCGTGTTTAAAAGTAAAAGTACAACTGGGCGTGTATTATGTGCGTACATCGGGGCGTGTTTACTACTTTTACTAGCTGGGCGTTCTGATGAGAAGTATCATCCACTTCTCTACACAACGCCCAGCTTCTGGCAGTGCAGATCTGTGACGTCACTCACAGGTCCTGCATCGTGTCGGCACCAGAGGCTACAGTTGATTCTGCAGCAGCATCAGCGTTTGCAGGTAAGTAGCTACATCGACTTACCTGCAAACACCGATGCTGCTGCAGAATCATCTGTAGCCTCTGGTGCCGGCTCGTCTGACACGATACAGGACCTGTGAGTGACGTCACAGCGTGATCTCTCGAGAACACGCTGTGTCTGCACTGCCAGAAGCTGGGCGTTGTGAAGAGAAGTGGATGATACTTCTCGTCAGAAAGCCCAGCTAGTAAAAGAAGTAAAAACGCCCCGATGTACGCACATAATACACGCCCAGTTGTACTTTTACTTTTCAACATGCCCAGTTGTACTTTTGCAAGCCTCATTTGCATAAATACAAAAATGGCCATAACTTGGCCAAAAAGGCTCGTTTTTTAAAAATAAAAACGTTACTGTAATCTACATTGCAGCGCCGATCTGCTGCAATAGCAGATAGGGGCTGCAAAATCTGGTGACAGAGCCTCTTTAACAGAGATGATGTTCTTGATGTTGGGTGTCTATATTTATGCCTTCTCTGCAAAGGTCCTATTACACAGCCCGATATGGGCCGCTAAAACGAGCGCCGATCAACGAGACAGCTTGTTGATCGGTGCTCGTTTGCTCCTTTCACCGGAGCAATGATTGGTTATGTATGGGGACAAGTGATCATTACTACGATTGTTAGTTTCCATACATTTCCATCATGTCAGCATCTCACACAGTGAGATGTGCTGCTGACAGACAAAGATAATATTTGTTGCTGCATAAACTAGCAGATCAGCCGATGGAGGAGCGTTTACCCGATCATTGGCCCATGTAAAAGGGCCTTTAATTTTCATATTAACCTATGTTTTGATGGATGACTCACCATCTTTCTCAGCGACATCATTAGTGTGTTCTCCACCTCCAGTTGCCATGATTGACAGATGCAACTAGGGAAGGTTCAATATAGTCTAAGGATCCTGCAATACATAAGTCATGTAAGTCACAAATAAAAGTTGTGGATCTGAAAAAAAGCCTTGAGCTATAAACAGATGGCTGTAAATAGAATACAGTCTATTTTCAGTAAATGGAGAATTAACAAACAGGATTAAATTACTTTAAAGATACTGCAAGCTGCACTTAATACTACTATATGACAATTATTCTTTTTTTTATATGCTATTGGAACTAAACTATTCTCAAGAAGAAGTAATTCGAATAGTAAGGATATACAGATAAACCAAATTACCTGCTACTTCATCATCAGCAGAATACAGGTGTATTTGTTGGTAGCTTGCATGAAGTGACACAGACAATAACACTAATAATAAGATTGTATTAGCATATTGTCCAGATTGCAATTTCTTATAATATCTGCATGGAGTTTGTATGTTCTCCCTGAGTTTTCTTAGTTTCTTTCCACACTATAAGAAAGAATGGGTTCCTAATAAAATTGGCCCTAGTCCAGTGTCGGACTGGAGTACTTGGGCCCACCCATCAGATATATAGAAATAATGCGACCACTCTTAATTGTGTAGTAAAATATATGTAGTAAACCAAAGTCCAATATTACCGCCACCTAGTGACCATATAGTGGTAGATAACAGTCCTACACAAGCGCTCTGCAGACAATATAACTGAAAGGAGTTTTCCCATCTTAGACATTTATGGCATATCCATAGGAAATGGCAAAAATGTCTGATAGATAGGGTCCCACACCTATATCTAGAACTGGCAGCAGAATCCAGCTGGAGACCAGTGGGGAGAGGGTCACGCATGCGCGCAGCTCTCTCCATTCTGTTCAATGGGCGTTATGGGAAACAGCCGAGCAAAAGCAGTTTCCATGACAGCCATACAACAGAATAGGGAAAGTACACGTGACCCTCTCTCCACTCGTCTCCGCCTGGATTCTGCGGCCAGTTCTAGATATAGGTGCGGACCCCAGAGCTGGGACCCGCATCTATCAGACATTTTTTAGCATTTCCTATGGATATACCATAAATCTCTAATATGGGAAAACTCCTTTTCTTCTTCATCCGGCCCAGATTGCCCTAATGCCTTCTCCCAACTATGAATCGCCTCTGCAAAATTTGAAACACAAACATCTTTGGCTTCTCTCTTTTCTAGCACCTCCCCACCCTCTACAACAACCATTTATAGTACCCAGATGGAAATATTGGCCGCTCGGTGCCACACACTATAATAGTACCCCCTTTACGCCCCACAATAATAATAGTTCCACACACAGCCCCCTGTAGATACTGCTCCCTGTAGATATTACCATGCACTGCTCGCTGTAGAGAATACCACACACTGCTCCCTGTAGATATTGCCACACACTGCTGCCAGTAGATATTGCCACACACTGCTGCCAGTAGATATTGCCACACACTGCTCCCTGTAGATATTACCACGCACTGCTCCCTGAAGACATTACCACACACTGCTCCCTGCAGATAATACCACACACTGCTCGCTGTAGATAATACTACACACTGCTGCCTGTAGATATTGCCACACACGGCTCCCTGTAGATGTTGCCACACACTGCTCCCTGTAGATAATACCACACACTGCTCCCTGTAGATGGTGCCACACACAGCCCCCGCTGCATAGTGCCACACAGCCCTAACCCCTGTATAGTGCCACAAAGCCCTCCCCCAGTATAGTGCTACCCAGCCCTCCCCTGTATAGTGCCACACAGCTCTTCCCCCTGTATAGTGCCACACAGCCCTCCCCCGTATAGTGCCACACAGCCCTCCCCCTGTATATTGCCACACAGCCCTCACTAGTAGATTGTGCCACACAGCCCCTTCAGTAGATAGCATCACACAGTCCCCTCAGTAAATAGCATCACACAGCCCTCCCCCTTAGTAGATATTGCCACATAGCCCCCCAAGTAGATAGTGCCACACAACTCTGTCTGCTGTCTCTAACATCATGTCCTCTCCCTATCTGAAACTGAATCTTTCTAAAACTGAGCTCCTTGTGTTCCCACCATCTACTAACCTCCCTAAATCTGATGTCTCCATCTCAGTATGTGGCACTATCATAACTGCTAAGCAGCACGCCCGCTGTCTCTGGGTTATTTTTGACTCAGATCTTTCCTTTACTCCTCACAATCACTTTCACGCTCCTGTAATTTTCACCTCAAAAAAATCTCCAGAATCCGCTCTTTTCTTACTGAGGAAATTCTCATTGTTGCTCTGATTCACTCTTGTCTTGACTACTGTAACTCATTATTAGTCGGTCTTCCCCTCATTAAACTCTCCCCTCTCCAATCTATCGTGAATTCAGCAGCCAGGCTCCTCTTTATGACCAACCGCTTCACTAACGCCTCTACTCTGTGCCAGTCACTGCACTGGTTGCCCATCCCCTTCAGAATAAAATTCTAACTTATTACTCTCACCCACAAAGCTCTCCACAGTGCTGCACCTCCTTACCTCTCCTCCCTCATCTCTGTCTACCACCCTACTCTGGCTCTATGTTCTGCCAACGACCTTAGATTAAAATTCTCCATAATCCGAACCTCCCACTCCCGTCTCCATGATTTTTCTCGTGCTGCACAAATCCTCTGGAATGTGCTACCACAGACAATCAGATTAATTCCCAATATCCACAGTTTTAAACGTGTCCTGAAAACACATCTTTTTAGACAGGCCTATAACATTCCCTAATCGGATTCCTTCCCATGGCCCCCCTTTGAGATTAGTCATTAGAATAAGATTCCCTCACACTCCTTCTCTTCATGTCCGTCATACACGGATACTGGCAGGTGACCGGCTCATGCAGCTTTATGTGTACCACCCCATGTGTATACAAAAAATGGCTGGACCATTGTACAGAACAAACACTGTTACACTTTGTGTCTCCCTTATTTCCTCATAGATAGTAAGCTCTTGCGAGCAGGGTCCTCACTACTCGGTTTGAATTGTAAATGAGCTTTGTCACTATGTAATGTCTGATATTGTTTGTTTCATGTTCCCTCTAAATTGTAAAGTGCTGCGTAATATGTTGGCGCTATATAAATAAAGATTATTGTTATAACTCTTTGTATATAGCGTTATACAGCGCCCCCAAAAAACAATACTAAAATTGTACGTACCGAGCCTCGTTCCCGCGACGGACAGAGCAACAGGTGGAGTGCTCCACAGTCTCAGACAGCGTAGGCCAGCGTGATGCGATGATGTCATCACACCGGCCTGCGCAGAGACTCCGTCCCAGCATCTTATAGGCTGCAGGCCTAACATCGCCTGTAGCCTATAGTATTCATTTGTATCTGCGTCCGGAGTATGCAAATGCAAGTGAATCTGGCAGTCACTAGCACCGGAGCCCAGGGGCGTAACTAGGAAACGCTGGGCCCATAGCAAACTTTTGACCGGGACCCCCTTCCCTGGGTGCCACACACAGCCCGCCCTTGTAGATAGCGCCATACAGCCCACTCTTGTAGATTGTGTCATACAGCCCCCTGTAGACCGTACTATACAGACCCCCCTGTAGAGTGCTATACAGCCTCCCCATACAGCCCTCCTTGTAGACAGTGCTATACTTTAAAGTATCACAAAGAGGAAAAAACTATGCGGCGCACATCGGCAATATTTTCTTTGCTTTTAAGCCACGCCTCTAATCCCACCCAATCCCCGCTCATAAATACCCAGTTCAGAACACACAGTATCATGTTCCCATAGTGCCCCCATACAGTATAATATAATCATAGTTGCGACCATACATTATAATGCCCCCATATACTATACTGCCCCATAGATGCCCCATACAGTAAAGCCAAAAGAGATGCCCCCATACAGTATAATGCCCACACAGATGCTCCCATGCAGTACAATGCCCAAACCAATTCCCCATGCAGCATAATGCCCCCATAGCTGCCTCCACAGTATAATGCTCCCCATAGCTACACCACACACACCAGTATAATGCTCCCCATAGCTGCACCCCACACAGTATAATGCCCCCATAGCTGCCTCCACAGCATAATGCCCCATAGCAGCCCCCACAGCATAATGCCCTACACAGTATAATGCCCCCCATAGCTGCCTCCACAGTACAATGCCCCCATAGCTGTTCCCACACAGTATAATGCCTCACATAGCTGCCTCCACAGTATAATCCCCCCATAGCTGTCCCCAGAGTATAATGCTCCCCATACAGTATAATGCCCCCCATAGCTTTCCCCACAGTATAATGCCACCCATAGCTGTCCCCACAGTATTATGCCCCCATAGCTGTGCCCACAGCATAATGCCCCCCATAGCTGCCCCCACACAGTATAACGCCCCCATAGCTGTCCCCATAGTATAATGCCCCCCATAGCTGCCCCACAGTATAATGCACCCCATAGCTGCCCCCACACAGTATAATGCCCATCATATAGCAAAATGCTCCTATATCTGCCACCACATCAACTCCCCTTCCCTACCCTAAGAACGCAGACACTATTTAATGTGGCGTCGCTACCGCTGTACAGGCCATAGCCTCCGGGCATTGGGGGGGGGCCCTGTCCAGCTCGCGGCACAGGCCCCTCATGCTGCGGGCCCCGTAGCAGCTGCTATAGTTGGCAGGGGGCCCTAATGCCGGCCCTGCCTACAAAAGTAAGCAGCGAGGCAGGGAGAAAATGTCTCTCTGCTCCACTGCTGGATAAAAGCAGCTCGTTGTCTGGGCCCATCAGAGGATCCTCCTGTCCTCCGATGGGCCAGTCCGATGCTACCCTAGTCTGTGTGTGTCTAAAATAGGGGGAAAAATTGTGAGCCGCATTGTGATGACAATCTTTGTACAGCACTGCAGAATATATTGGTGCAATATAAAATAGCAGAAAATAAATAATTGGTCCGATTGCAATTTTTTTTTATATTACAGCCAGAGACCTAACTGAAAGGAGCAGTTAAACCATTAAGGCCGGATTTATACGAGCGTGTGCGTTTTGCGCGCACAAAAGGTACTTAACAGCTCCATGTGTCAGCCTCGTAGGATGCGTGGTTGCGTGATTTTCGCGCAGCCGCCATCATTATGACACTATGTTTGTATATTCATACTTTTTACTGCTGTTGCGCGAATCACGCGCGTCACACGGAAGTGCTTCTGTGTGCTGCGCATGATTTTCACGCACCCATTGACTTCAATGGGTGCGTGATGCGCGAACAACGCACAAATATCGGACATGTCGTGAGTTTTACGCAATGGACACGCTGCGTGAAACTCACGGACAGTCTGCACGGCCCCATAGACTAACATAGGTCCGTGCGAGGCGCGTGAAAGTCCATTGCACGGACGTATATCACGTTCGTCTAAATAAGCCCTAAGGATGTGGACTAGTTGGCAGGTTCAGGGCGCAGCCACATTTTTCAAATCCGAAATGTGTCACTTTATGTGGTAATAACTTTCGAATGCTTTTACCTATCCAAGCGATTCTTTGATTGTTTTCTCGTGACACATTGGACTTTATGTTACTGGTAAAATTTGGTCGATACATTCAGTATTTAATTGTGAAGAACACCAAAATTTAGCGAAAAATTTCAAATATTTGCATTTTTCTTAATTTAAATGTATCTGCTTGTATGACAAATAGTTATACCACACAAAATAGTTGCTTATTAATATTTCCCATATGTCTACTTTATATTGGCATAGTTTTTTGAACATCCTTTTACTTTTCTAGGACGTTACACGGCTTAGAACTTTAGCAGAAATGTATCATATTTTCAAGAAAATTTCAAAAGGCTATTTTCACAGGGACCACTTCAGTTGTGAAGTGGCTATGAGGGGCCCATACAATACAATCCCCCATAAAATCACCCCATTCTAAAAACTACACCCTCAAAGTATTCAAAACAGCATTTAAAAAGTTTAACCCTTTATTTGTTTTATAAAAATTAAATAAATTTGAAAAGTGAAACGAAATCCCGCGAGATTACGGAGCTAAACGAACTTTCGTTTCATTTGCCGGAATCTCACAAAAAAGATTCAGAAGTGTCAGGATTCTGAGTACACATGACGTCCAGGCTGGATGGTCATGTGTATTCATTATCAGGACACTGTAGTAATGTTAGGGTTTGTGTATGTAGCTGCACATAGTGATATAACTATATCGCTAGTGCAGTGTAAATGAATGGAGAGGAGTGCATGATGCCGATTGGTCAGCATCATGCACTCCTCTGTACAACGCCCACTTGGTCGAAAGTAAAAATACGCCCACTTGGGCATTAAGAAAGCTCATTAGCATAAACCAAAATCGCTCCTAACGTTGTGAAAATAGATCATTTTTTTAAAATAAAAAGCATTACTGTCACCTACATTACAGCGCCGATCTCCTTATGTAGGAGATAGGGCACTTATAATGTGGTGACAGAGTCTCTTTAATTTAAATTAGCCTCAGAACCACAATCTACAAAAGGTTGACCAGAAACACAATTATTATTAAACCATACATTAACAGGCAAAATTACTTTTTTAGAAAATGTGGGAAAAACCTGGACTGCCCAGGTCGCATTCCCGGGGACCATCTAGGCTCGGATGTTTTTCCGGAGCTGGACATTCTGCACACTTGGAACAGTTACGGAGTGTATGACCAGCATCTCCACAATGAAAACACAGCCCCTTGCGGTTCCGAAAAAGTCTCCGTTCTTGAGAAGACATAGTGGAGCCCAAGTGCATGGGCTCTTGTGCATCAGATGAAGGGCTCTCAGCGCAGGGAAGGGGAGCGGCCATCACAGATCTTTCATTTTTGAGCTCACATAGTCGTCGGACAAGATGCACTGCAAGGGTCATGGTATCCTCCAGAGTTAGGGGTGGAGGATAATTTATTAAGAGATCTTTCAAGGTTTCTAAAGGCCTCAGCGGTATTAACAACGGAGTGCAGCATCATTCCACTGTGAAGAAATGGACCATCGTCTAAACTCCGAACACTAATCCTCGACAGGACGCAGTCCTTGCTGGAGAGATAACAGCTTGGCCTCAGAGCCATGGCAGTGACATCTGGTTCTCCATAAATTAAACCCAGGGCCACAAAGAAGGTCTCCACAGAAAAAAATTCCGGGGTCAACAGTTCCAAATGAAAAGGTCTGAGGATCACCTTGCAAAAGTGAAATGACGATACCCACTCACTGTTGCTTAGTCGAAAATACAATTTACAAGTCTCTCGAAAACTAGCAAAGGACTTAAGATCACCAGGGAAACGATCAGGTAAGTTCACTTTAGGTTCCACCAGAGATGCGTCTGGGATGACTCATTGGGCCTGCACAGTTTCATGCGGTTGAATCCTAACAGCCAGACCTCATACCAGCTGAGTCAGATCATGTATTTGTTCCCCCAGGGCCTGCATACGTTCCATCTTGAAAAAATTATATAAATGGGCTTGTGATTATGATATGGAAATGCTGGGAGAGTGATTCCCCAAAGGCTGCTGGAGACTGCTGGGGAGAGAGCGTGCATATAAATCCGCAACCTCAAATCCGCCACCTCAAATCCGCCATAACTTTGATCGAGTCTAAGGCTATTCTATGATATTCACGAGAGCCCACCGTAAGGCGGGAGGGTTTTTGCTGCATAGAACAGAGGTTGCTTCAGCAGAGTTCAATGTTGGACAAGAGGTGCAATGCAGGCAAACCTAAAAAGGAAACCAGACAGCCAGAGGTTAAACAGAAAGTCCAAATCAATATGCAAGTGTATACCAGGTAAAGCAGAGGTCAGAGCCAGTCGGGAGCAAATAATCCAAATCAGCAAACAAAGGGTTAACGAGAGACAAGCCGAGGTCAGTATTCCAAGTCCAAAAGTCAGAGGTATGGGGTTGAGTCAGAAGCTTGATCAAGACACCTAAAAGGTAAGGAAAATCAGAAGCAAAGACTGAGTGAGAAGGACAGGTATAAATACTAAACCAATTCTGTCAGAAAGACAGAAAAGAGATAGGCTCAAGGAAAAACCAGAACAGTAGTCAGAGAGATCATTAAATGAATTAGTGTTTCCGAACACTACCTCCCTTTCTACGAGGGGCCACTGGACCCTTAAACCTCGGCCTAGGTTTTAATGGAAACTTTAAATAAAAGATCTTAACCAACCGACTAGCATGCACTGAATGGGCAGGAACCCAAGTTTGTTCTGGGCGTTTCCTAATATTAACGCAATGACATAATAGTACATCTCAGTTCGCGTTAACAGGCCAACACCCTTGACTTAACAGTACTGCAGTATGCGAGTACACTGCTAATATACATTCCGGTCCCTAATCTGGAACACCTCAATAAGTTTGCCAAGTTTGCGAAAGAAGGGAACATCAGTTCTCCTCTAGCAACCAGGAGAATGTCTGCTCCAATAAGGGGGGGGCCGGAGTATAGGAAAGGATAGTCAGGTTCTGCTAGCGGGAGACTTCATTATTAGGGGGACAGATAGGACAAAGACCAGGAATATCGAACAGTTTGCTGTCTTCCGGGTGCTCAGATTCGGCATATAGCGGATTGGGTTGACAGATTAAAGGGATGGGCTGGTTAAGACCCAGCCGTCATGTATACATTAGCACCAATGACAAAGTTAGAGGTAAGTGGAAGGTCCTAAAACATGATTTCAGGGCTCTGGGCAAGGACCTATTAGTGAGGTGAACAAGTGGCTAAAGAATTGTTGTAGGAAGGAGGCGGTTTGGGTTCTTGGAGAACGGAGACGACTTCCCTGTTGGCTACAGACTCTTTGATAGGGATGGGCTGCACCTAAATAGGGAGGGTGCAGCTGTGTTGGGAGAAAAGATGGCTAGAAGGTTGGAGGAGTTTTTAAACTAGAGAATGGGGGGGGGGCAATTACTGTATAGAAGGGGAGGACAGCCTAGCTAGTGAGCTGGGGCTTATAAATGAACATGGGGTGGAATAGAGGACTAGGTTAGAAAAGTTAAGAGGAATAAGAAGAAAAGGGATACAGATAAACATATAAAGTGCATGTATGCGAATGCCAGATTGAGAAATTAGAGTTGATAATGCTGGATGAGAATTGTGACATAGTGGATATAAGTGAGACATGGCTGGATGATAGCTATGACTGGGCTGTTAATATAAAGGGTTAAAGTCTGTGTAGAAATGATTGTACCAATAAGAAAGGGGGAAGGGTTTGCTTACAATTCCTGCCTAAAACCCAACCTGAATCAGTGATGAGGTCTATGAGGGAAATGATCATGTGGAAATAAGGGGAAGGAGAAAGAATAATAGAATACAGATAGGGATTTGTTACAAGTCTCCAAGTATAATGGAAGAAGCAGAAAATCAACTAATAAAGCAAAAAGATGAGGCAGCAAATCATAATGGAGTCATTATTATGGGGAACTTTTACAACCCTGATATAAAATGGGGGGGGGGGGGGCAGAATCTTGCAGGTCCAACAAAGGGAACAGGTTTTTGACAATAATTAAGGACAATTAATTTTCACAATTGATGCAGGACCCAACAAGAGAACAAGAGGGGGGACCCAACAATTAGACCTAATTTTAAGCAATAGGCCGGACAGAATACCAAAAGTACAGGTTGGGGTTCACCTAGGTAATAGTGACCACATCAGTTTTCATGTATCATTTAATAAGAAGTTTGGTAGAGGAGCTACAAAAACATTAAATTATTATTCAGAACTGCCGATTATCATGGGCTAAGGGATGACCTTAATGGCATAAACTGGTCCTGTGAAAAAAATTATATATATATATATATATATATATATATGTATATATTGTGAGGGTTTAGCATCAGGAGAGGTTGGTACAGCGGTTTCTTTGTAGCCAGAGACAGGGACACCGTGCATTAAAAGTCATAACAGGGCTTTGCCTGTGTTTTTATTCTTGTCAAAGAAACAGCCTCTTGTACAACAAGGCAAAATACAAAATAAATCCTGCTCGTCTGAGCACTAACTAAACAAGATATTATCTAACTATACCGAGTGCCTTCCTACCAGGCACTGGACACAAAGTAACACAGGTCTTTACTCACATAGAATACAGGCTACTCCAGCCTTAGTAGTCTCCAGTCTGAGTCAGGGGTGAGACTCCCACACACTGTGTCTGCACCTTTTTATACACAGGCTACAGGTGCAGCTAATTGAGCAGCAGCCTTGTCCTACAAACAGAGATGAACTAGGGATTGGGGAACCCGCCCTGCTCTTCTCCAATCCAACTCCAGGTCCTTTTTTCCGGCTTTTCCTTAAGCCGAGATTGGAAAACTAGAGCTTTCTATTGCAAGAACTACTCATTCCCTGGAGCCTAGGATACATATGACAGGATTCTAGGGGAAATATACCTTCCCTCAATGACTTTACCTGTCACTGTCTCACATACCCTCTTCCTCTGTTCGAGCCCGTGGGATCGGACACATTTAGCTACAAGGCAGTGTGTCTTAGACAAAGCGTCAGAATTGCCCTGCAGTTTTCCTGCTCTGTGTTCCACAGTATATTTGAAGTTCTGCAAAGTAAGAAACCACCGTGTAACTCTTGCATTTCTCTCTTTAGCTTGACACATCCACGTAAGAGGAGAGTGGTCTGTAACCAACCTAAACCAATAAATAATATCTCAGGGACTCAAGTGACCACTTAATTGCCAAGCACTCCCGTTCAACTATGCTATAGTTTTTCTCAGCCGGGGTAAGTTTTCTGCTCAAATAGGTCACAGGATGTTCCTCACCACCCACCTCTTGTGACAGAACTGCTCCGAGCCCCACATTAGAAGCATCAGTTTGGACAACAAACTCCTTTTTGAAGTCAGGAGTGACTAAGACTGGTTGGTTACACAGGGCCAGTTTCAACTCTTGAAAGGCGCTTTCAGCCTTCGTGTCCCACTTGACCATGACAGACTTACTTCCCTTGGTAAGATCTGTCAGGGGCGCTGCTGTGCTGGCAAAGTTTGGAATGAACCTGCGGTATTAACCTACAATTCCAAGAAAAGCTCTGACCTGTTTTTGGTTGAGGGCTGGGGCCAGTTTTGGATAGCCTCAACTTTGTTGACCTGTGGCTTTATCACCCCTCTCCCAATTATGTACCCCAGATACCGTGTTTCCTCCAAGCCTAAGGAACATTTCTTTGGGTTTGCTGTTAACCCCGCGGCTCTGAGGGAGTTTAGTACTGCTTGTACTTTTGGTAAGTGGCTTTCCCAGTCATCACTAAAGATTATAATGTCGTCCAGATATGCCGAAGCATACCGACGATGGGGTTTGAGGACTATGTCCATTAACCTTTGAAAGGTCGCTGGAGCCCCATGTAGCCCAAATGGTAAACAAATATATTGAAACAGACCATCCGGGGTGATGAACGCAGTTTTCTCTTTGGCGCCCTCCGTGAGGGGTACTTGCCAATAGCCTTTGGTTAAATCAAGTGTTGAAAAATACCTTGAATGGCCCAGTCTCTCTATTAACTCGTCAACTCTTGGCATTGGGTATGCGTCAAACTTTGATATCTCATTTAACTTGCGGAAGTCGTTAAAGAAACGCAATGACCCATCTGGTTTCGGAATCAATACAATGGGACTTGACCATTCACTTTTTGACTCTTCAATAATCCCAAGGTCTAGCATTTTCTTGACCTCCTCAGATATGGCTTGTCTACGAGCTTCATGGACTCTGTAGGGTTTCAAGTGGACCCGAACCTGAGGCTCGGTCACAATGTCATGTTTTATTATACTGGTCTGTCCTGGCAGTTCTGAAAATACGTCTGTGTTTCTCTGCAGAAACTCATTTGTCTCCTGTTTCTGTGGCTTTGCGAGGGATTCTGACAAATACACATCTGGGTTAGGACTATAGGGGGTCCTTACTGCCACGGGGGTCTCTCTTTCTTTCCATGGCTTAATTAAGTTTACATGGTATAACTGCACTGTCTTCCTTTTACCTGGTTGGTAAACTTTATAATTTACATCCCCCACCTTTTCAATTATCTCATACGGCCCTTGCCATCTAGCAAGAAATTTGCTTTCTACGGTTGGCACTAAGACCAACACTCGATCACCAGAGTTAAAATTTCTAACTTTAGCCGTTCGGTTATACACCCTGCTCTGAGCATCCTGAGCTTGCTCCAAGTGTTCCTTAACTATCGGCATGACTGCAGCGATTCGGTCTTGCATCAACGTGACATGCTCAATTACACTCCTATAAAAGGTGTGGACTCTTGCTCCCAGGTTTCCTTGGCTATGTCCAGGAGACCACGGGGTTGTCTGCCGTATACAAGTTCGAAAGGAGAAAACCCTGTGGATGATTGAGGAACTTCACGTACAGCGAACATCAAATAGGGCAGAAGACAGTCCCAATCCTTCCCATCCTTACTAACCACCCTCCTCAACATGCCTTTTAATGTCTTATTGAATCTTTCGACAAGACCATCAGTTTGAGGGTGATATATAGAGGTACGCAGGTGTTTAATTTTCAGCAGTTTACATAATTCCTTGGTGATTTTGGACATAAAGGGAGTTCCCTGATCGGTAAGGATTTCCTTAGGTAAACCAGTACGGGAAAACATGTAAAACAACTCTCTTGCAATGGCTTTTGAAGAGGAATTTCGCAAAGGGACTGCCTCAGGGTAGCGTGTGGCATAGTCCAATACCACTAGGATATATTGATGTCCTCTAGAGGATTTGACTAAAGGGCCGACCAGATCCAGAGCAATTCTTTCAAAAGGGATCCCAATGATAGGCAAAGGCATCAGCGGACTCCTAAAATGTGGCATAGGAGCCGTTATCTGACACTCCGGGCAGGACTCACAATACCTCTGAACTTCCGTATATACCCCCTGCCAGAAGAATCGTTGTAAGATACGCTCTCTGGTCTTTTCGCAACCTAGATGTCCACCCAGCACGTGTTTATGAGCCAGGTCCAACACTGTTCTACGATACGGTTGGGGTATCACCAGCTGTTCAACATCCTCCCCACGTACGTTATCTATCCGATACAGCAAATCCTGGTTAACCGCCATGTGTGGAAACACCTTATCAGCCCCTGGATGTTGAGGCACTCCATTTAATACCTTAGTATTTTCCCTGGCTTTTACCAATGTGGGATCGCTAAGTTGAGCGGTCCCAAAATTGTTACGTGATACATTTAACTCTGGTATCTCAGAAATTTCCTCCTGCTCATCTGTTTCGCCACCAAAAACAGACAGAGGAAATTTATCAGGCTCAGTGGTCACCCCTACTGCTGGCACCTCAGCATCTTCGTTAAAGGGTTCTGGGCTAATCACAGCGCACACATTAATACCATCATTAACATTTACAGTGGAGGTTACATCTTTCTTCCTCCACAAGTCCCAGAACACTGGGAAGTCTCTCCCCAGGATCACACTGTGCATCAGGGACTTGACCACACCCACTTCATGGCAAGCAGTTCCACAGGAAGTCTCTAGAGTGACCAAAGCGGTGGGGTATTCTTTAGTGTCCCCATGTATGCACAGGACCCCTATACTATGTCCGCTGAATGTTCCAGGGTCTATCAGGCTGGCATGCACCAGGGTAACCAGACTCCCAGAATCCAGCAAGGCACTCACAGTACACCCTTCCACTTTTACGACACACATTTGTTGCTCAGTCTCGTAAACAGTCTCAGCAGAAAAAACAGGACGTGCAAACAAGGATATTCGCCTTGCTGCATCACAGTCCATTGGCTCAGTAGTCCTCTCCACTGAGGCCTGAATTTGGTCTGGCAAATAGCGATTAATTTGCTGCTGTTCTTTTAAAGCCAGTCTGTGGGCTTCACCCAGCAGAATATTGGTTTCAGCCTGTGCACGCATGGCTTCCTCATGCACCATTCGCTGAGTCGCGCTGGCTTCTTGCAGAGCTGTGCTTATCTTCCCCTGGTTGATATTAGCCTGAATCAGCTGTTTAAGTATTTCATCCATTTTAACAGTCTCTTTTAGCCCTGTTGCCGCCTTCACCCAAAACATACACTTCCAAGCACTCTCGGGGAGAAAAAATTGTGTTGTTGCCCCTAGCAACGATTTTCCACTTTTTAGCAGCAAAAAGTCCTTTTAAATAGGTGTATGTCTCTTTAAGACCGCGCCCGCATCGGCCACCATATGTGAGGGTTTAGCATCAGGAGAGGTTGGTACAGCGGTTTCTTTGTAGCCAGAGACAGGGACACCGTGCATTAAAAGTCATAACAGGGCTTTGCCTGTGTTTTTATTCTTGTCAAAGAAACAGCCTCTTGTACAACAAGGCAAAATACAAAATAAATCCTGCTCGTCTGAGCACTAACTAAACAAGATATTATCTAACTATACCGAGTGCCTTCCTACCAGGCACTGGACACAAAGTAACACAGGTCTTTACTCACATAGAATACAGGCTACTCCAGCCTTAGTAGTCTCCAGTCTGAGTCAGGGGTGAGACTCCCACACACTGTGTCTGCACCTTTTTATACACAGGCTACAGGTGCAGCTAATTGAGCAGCAGCCTTGTCCTACAAACAGAGATGGACTAGGGATTGGGGAACCCGCCCTGCTCTTCTCCAATCCAACTCCAGGCCCTTTTTTCCGGCTTTTCCTTAAGCCGAGATTGGAAAACTAGAGCTTTCTATTGCAAGAACTACTCAATCCCTGGAGCCTAGGATACATATGACAGGATTCTAGGGGAAATATACCTTCCCTCAATGACTTTACCTGTCACTGTCTCACAATATATATATATATATATATATATATATATATATATATATATATACACACACAGTGAAGGAAATAAGTATTTGATCCCTTGCTGATTTTGTAAGTTTGCCCACTGTCAAAGACATGAACAGTCTAGAATTTTTAGGCTAGGTTAATTTTACCAGTGAGAGATTATATATATAAAAAAAAAAAACAAAAAAAACCAGAAAATCACATAGTCAAAATTATATATATTTATTTGCATTGTGCACAGAGAATTAAGTATTTGATCCCTTTGGCAAACAAATCTTAATACTTGGTGGCAAAACCCTTGTTGGCAAGCACAGCAGTCAGACGTTTTTTGTAGTTGATGAGGTTTGCACACATGTTAGATGGAATTTTGGCCCACTACTTTTTGCAGATCATCTGTAAATCATTAAGATTTCGAGGCTGTCGCTTGGCAACTCGGATCTTCAGCTCCCTCCATAAGTTTTCGATGGGATTAAGGTCTGGAGACTGGCTAGGCCACTCCATGACCTTAATGTGCTTCTTTTTGAGCCACTCCTTTGTTGCCTTGGCTGTATGTTTCGGGCCATTGTCGTGCTGGAAGACCCAGCCACGAGCCATTTTTAATGTCCTGGTGGAGGGAAGGAGGTTGTCACTCAGGATTTGACGGTACATGGCTCCATTAATTCTCCCATTGATGCGGTGAAGTAGTCCTGTGCCCTTAGCAGAGAAACACCCCCAAAACATAATGTTTCCACCTCCATGCTTGACAGTGGGGACGGTGTTCTTTGGGTCATAGGCAGCATTTCTCTTTCAAAAACGGCGAGTTGTGTTAATGCCAAGAGCTCAATTTTAGTCTCATCTGACCACAGCACCTTCTGCCAATCACTCTAAGAATCATCCAGATGTTCATTTGCAAACGTCAGACGGGCCTGTACATGTGCCTTCTTGAGCAGGGGGACCTTGCGGACACTGCAGGATTTTAATCCATTACGGCGTGTGTTACCAATGGTTTTCTTGGTGACTGTGGTCCCAGCTGCCTTGAGATCATTAACAAGTTCCCCCCATGTAGTTTTCGGCTGAGCTCTCACCTTCCTCAGGATCAAGGATACCCCACGAGGTGAGATTTTGCATGGAGCCCCAGATCGATGTCGATTGACAGTCATTTTGTATGTCTTCCATTTTCTTACTATTGCACCAACAGTTGTCTCCTTCTCACCCAGCGTCTTACTTATGGTTTTGTAGCCCATTCCAGCCTTGTGCAGGTCTATGATCTTGTCCCTGACATCCTTAGAAAGCTCTTTGGTCTTGCCCATGTTGTAGAGGTTAGAGTCAGACTGATTAATTGAGTCTGTGGACAGGAGTCTTTTATACAGGTGACCATGTAAGACAGCTGTCTTTAATGCAGGCACCAAGTTGATTTGGAGCGTGTAACTGGTCTGGAGGAGGCTGAACTCTTAATGGTTGGTAGGGGATCAAATACTTATTTCTCTGTGCACAATGCAAATAAATATATATAATTCTGACTATGTGATTTTCTTTTTTTATATATATATAATCTATCTCTCACTGGTAAAATTAACCTAGCCTAAAAATTCTAGACTGTTCATGACTTTGACAGTGGGCAAACTTACAAAATCAGCAAGGGATCAAATACTTATTTCCTTCACTGTATATATATATATATATATATATATATATATATATACACACACACACACCTTATTGGAATAAACAAGCTAGAAAAAGGATAGAAACGGTGTAATTAAATAAAACAGTGAGGGGGACAATAAATGATAAAACACAATAGAGGAGATGGACAAGATTGTTGTCTTTACTTGTGATTTACCTTGTAATGTGTCAGTAAAGGCCCTTTTACACCGGCCGACACTCGGCCGATGCAGCGAGCGCCGGTCAACGTGACATTATTGATCGGCGCTCGTTTGCTCCTGTCACACAGAGCTATGGATGGGGACGAGCGGTCGTTACTCCGATCACTCATCCCCATACATTATCATCATGTCGGCAGCGCATCTCCCTGTTTACCCAGGGAAAAGTGCTGCCGACAACGATAATATTTACGACCAGCAGATGATTGAGCATTTGCTCGTTCATCTGCTGATCATTCCCTTGTTTACATAGGGCAATTATCAGCAACGAGCGTTCTATGAACGCTCGTCTGCCCGATAATTGCCCAGTGTAAAAGCCCAGTAAGGTGTCGTTCACACCTACGTCAGGGTTCCGTTCAGGCATTCCGTCTGAGCTTTCCTTCAGAACGGAACCCTGACTGAAACAAACGGAAACCTATGGTTTCCGTTTGCATCACTACTGATTTCAATGGTGACGGATCCGGTGCAAACGGTTTCCATTTGTATCCATTGTGCAAGGGTTCTGTCATTTTGACGGAAGCAATACCGTAGTCAACATGTTCTTTCACACACTTTATGGCCAAAAGTGTATAAACCCCTGACAATCACACCTATATTAGCTTGCTAGACATCCCATTTTAAAACCATGGGCGTTAAATTGAGTTTACAGCTTAACAGTTTTAACAGCCTTCACCACCCTTCTGGGAAGGCTTTATCCAAGATTTTGGAGTGAGTGTGGGAATTTGTGCCCCTTCAGCCGAAAGATAATTTGTGACTTCATCAACTCAGCAAGCATGGAGAGAGAAAATTAACATTTACAAAAACAAAAAAAACTATATAGTTAAATAAACAGCGGAGGGAAGTAAAAAAAGATCCACAATTCATAATATACAGTTGGGTCCAGGAGTATTTGGATGAGACACAATCTTCATAGTAGCCTCAATCCAAATGGTGTGTAGAAGCAGCACAGTAGTTGGAATACAAATACAGGACGGTGCTAAGCCTTAGAGAGTTCTGACCATAAACTCTTCCAATAAATCCATGCACAAGTCCAAGGAGAAAAAAGAAGGAAAAAAGGCAGCACTTCAAATGAAATGAAGTTTTTCACCCAGTGTGTAGGCAACGTAATATATTCATTGCTTTAAAATGCCTTCAATGAAAAGGTGAAATGTTGCCTACATACTGGGTGAATAAAACATCTTTACATTTCATTTGGAGTGCTGCCATTTTTTTCTTGGTTTTTCCTCCTTGGACTTGTGCATGGATTCATACTAGCCTCTGTACACCAAACCACAATTTATCTGAAACAAAGCAATGAAGATGTAATTGAAGTTTAGACTTTCATCTCTAATTAAAGGGGTTTTACAAAAATATTACATTAACCGTTTAGGATTTACAGCCAAATTTTATATAGTCTCTCCATTTCCACAGGCTCAAAAGTTATTAGACAAAGTAACAATTATAAATTAAAGGTTCATTTTTAGTACCTGGATGAAAATCCTTTCTGGAAGCCCTGAACCCATGAACATCACCATGACTTTCCTCCCTTGAGATACTTTGCGATGCCTTTAATGCAGCCGCCTTCAGTTGTGGCTCGTTTGTCTTTCTGCCTTCAGTTAAATGAAAAGCATGCCCAATCGGGTTGAGGTCAGATGACCATTTATATATCTTAAGAAGTTCTTGAGTTGCTTTTGCGGTATGCTTTGGGTCATTATCCATTTGTGCTATGAAGCACCGTACTTATTTGTTTTTCAGTACTTGACTGAATCTGAGTAGAATGTTTAGTTTTATGAAGTTCAAAAATCATTCTGCTACTTTGATCCGCAGTAACATCATCAATAAACATCAGTGACCCAGGTTTGTTGACAGTCATACGTGCCAATGCCATAACACGGACTCTACCATGTTTGGTATGCTTCGGATCATAAGCTCTTCCTTTCCTCCTCCATACAGTTTACTTTCATTCTGGCACAAGTTTAAACTTGGTTTCATCTGTCCACAGAATCTTGTTCCAGAACTGGGCGTCTCTTTTTTTTTTTTAGATGTTTTCCAGCAAAGTCTAATCTGGCCTTTCTGTTCCCGAGTGCTACCAGTGGTTTCCATCTTGAGATAAACCCTCTGTATGTACATTCATGAAGGCGATTATACACTTTGACAAAGATACGTCTACCGACCTCTAGAATGTTCTAAACTTTAAAATGGATTATTGCAGTTTTTTTTCCTTGGTAAAGGAAAACTCCTTCACATCTTGCAAAGGTCTCCCATTGTCTTCCAGGCTTTTTGGTGTTGCTGAGCTCGTCAGTGCATTCCTTTTGTTTAGGAATGTACCAAATAGTTTATTTTCCACTCCTAACATTTCTGTTATCTCTGATACTGTATCTTCTGATAGGCTTGTCTTGTGTTTTTAGCCTAATGATGGCCTTCATCTGCACGGACACCTTTTTAGACCGCATATTGAGAGTTTCTATGAACAGCAACCAAACGTAAATTCAACACTTGGAATCAATTTCAGAAATTTTATCTGCTTAATTGGTCATTAAATAAATAGGAAATAGGCCACGCCCGGCCATGAAACTGCTTTATAGCCAATTGTCTGACTTCTTTTGAGTCTGTGAAAATGGAGGATATATGTAAAAAATGGCTATAATCCCTAAATGGCAATGTCATATATTTGTTAACCAGTTCAGGACCGGACTATTTTGAGCCTTCAGGATCAGACACCGTTTAGCCATTTTTAGCATGCGTTAGTTAAATGGCTATAACTTTTTTATTTTTTGTGCTAGCAACATGATTTTTGCGATGTTTTTTTCCGTAGACAATGCAGGTTTCTTTTTTATCATTTTTATACACATCCTTTTTGACATTTTTGAATTTTTAGGCTTAAAGTTTGAAAACAATACTAAAAAAATAAGCGGTTTTACTTTTCAGCTATTTTTTTGGGGTAATAACATAGTTTTACCCTAAACTATACCTTTTATTTGTGATAGTCATTGTCTACCATAAATTGTAATATATTACATGTCTATATTAGGGTAATTGGCTCAGGGCTAGCGTTACGACAATGATTGGCGGGGGGGCGACTTTTTTTGGGGTGGGTATTTTATGTGTATTTATTGTTCATTTTTTTGCACTTTACTTTTATTTTTTTATTACTATGGTCTGTCCGTCAAAGGTCAAAAAAGACCCTTGGGGGACTTTACATATTTTTTTTCTTTCTTTTACACCATCTTTTTCCACTGTAACTGGAGCTGCACAGGCTGCTGTAACCATGAGAGGGCTGATCTCCCCTGTAACTGGAGCTGTCCAGTTACAGGGGAGATCAGCCCTCTCATGGTTACTATTGTCACTAATAGGGCTGTGCTGGGTCTAGTAAGACCCAGCAGCAGTCTGCCACTAACGGCACCCAGCGATCATGTGACCAGTCACATGATCACCGGTACCAATAGACACAGCGGCGCGGCCGCTGCCTCTATTCCTATACACAGCGCTCATTGAGAGATCAGGGAAGACAGAAGCAGCTTCTATCTTCTCCTCAGGGTCCCCGGCAGTCACTGACTGCCGGAGACCCGTCATTCAGCTGCCCGATTGCTCGGGCAGCAAGTTAAATCCCGTGCTGTAAATAGTCTATGGCACGGGTTTAAAGAC
Source organism: Rhinoderma darwinii (assembly GCF_050947455.1). Taxonomy (NCBI): domain Eukaryota; kingdom Metazoa; phylum Chordata; class Amphibia; order Anura; family Rhinodermatidae; genus Rhinoderma; species Rhinoderma darwinii. Next base: position 301,711,322 of record NC_134688.1, read on the forward strand.
CCTGACCGCTGGCCGTAAATACACAGCCAGCGGTCGGGAACCAGTTAAACCCCCGTGGATTAAAGCTGAAAGTCTACACCTCCATCACATCTTCGTTGTTTTATTTCAAATCTATTGTGGTGGTGTACAGAGGCTGAATGCTGAAAATTGTGTCACTTTCCAAATACTTTCAGACCTAACTATATATTATAATAGGTACACTTTAATTTGTCACAGTCCTTCAATTTAAAATTATACAATTTGATTTGTTTAATCTGCCACAATTTGTGGCAATTTATCCATCTGTCACCTTATCTGTCATATTTCCGATTAGATTCTCCAATGCTTTTGCATAGGTAACCTTAGGCTGGGTTCACACGAGCACATTAACGTCCGTAATGGACGGACGTATTTCGGCAGGAAGTCCCAGACCGAACACAGTGCAGGGAGCCGGGCTCCTAGCATCATAGTTATGTACGATGCTAGGAGTCCCTGCCCCTCCGTGGAACTACTGTCCCGTACTGAAAACATGATTACAGTACGGGACAGTTGTCCTGCAGCGAGGCAGGGACTCCTAGCGTCGTACATAAGTATGATGCTAGGAGCCCGGCTCCCTGCACTTCATCCTTGTATTCAATATTTTCATAAATAAGTATAACTTTGAAAATGTAGAAAAATAATCTCGAAACCGATCTGTTCCTACTACTACCACCTTAAAACAATTGCGTTACTTAAAAAGAACACTGGTGTATAACTTTGTACAGTTTAGAAGTATAGCAGTAGACTACACACGATGGTAGTAGAATATGTCACAGATTTTATTCGTAAATGGAATGATTTTGGACTACAGGAGTAAAGTAAACGGTCTACATAACATTAATAGTGTCAAATATAGATTTAGAGTTATAAGACACAATAACTAGTTTTCCATTAGCAGTGATGCATGTAATTGATTTCCACCAAGCCATGTTCCGTTAGTAATCCATCATAGTTATGTTACAGCCACACCGTATAAAGATCTAATGATAGATCCATTATATCTAAGGTCCCCATAGAAATGTGTGCTCCACAGACATAAACCTATCAACATGAACAGACAAGCTTACAATAACCAATTATTGTTGAAGGTCTAAAGCAGATAAACCTGTTCTATATTGCTGAAGTCATTTCTTTTTATAAATTCAGATTTTATCTGCAAAAACAAAACAATGTATAGGATGCTACACCGTGCAGATGCAGAAAAAGTCAAAGGACACACACATATGAACAGTATTTGCAATATGGCAAAGTGCCAGGCCGTCAGTCGTCACATTCAAGTAGTAGGCATAGATTACAGGTTTTAATATTTAATAAACCTATTTAATTATGTAACAAGTTAGTAGAAATAACCTGCAAAAGGTGTTCTGAAAACAACAGTCATCTGAATTAACACACAGAATTTTTTTTTAGAAACAAGGACATTAGTCATCAATTCTTCATATGCTCATTGTTGCTCAATAATTCTAGAACAAAATGTAAACTGTAGTCACGGTTACATAAGGTAATTGTAGGATGAGTAATTCCTTGATAGAATTCTATTTCTCAGAATCAGTTCCTTTGCAAACAGGAGCTATTCCAACTTTAAGCCAACAGGGCTGCAGGAAATAAAAATACCCTGCAGGTTATGTTAGCAGAATACAAGCACTGTTTATACCGAGCCGTAGATATTCTGGGATATTAATTCCTTTTAGAGGTTGCGAGAAGTTCACCTATGTACTGCTGAAAAAGCCTGCAGGGGAGTGTTGGAATAATTGTTACCCCCAGTCCGGCAGAAATGTTATTGATATAGCTCCCACTTGTGGTGGGTGGGATTCCAATACTAACGTTATAAGGCTAGGTTTACACGTGGCAGAAATCTACCAATAATCCGCTTGCGGATTTCACGGCATATCCATGTCAAGATTGATTTTTCTGTGGAATTTGTTGCGGATTTCACCTCGGTCATTGAAAGGAGTGAAATCTGAAGTGAAAGTCTGCATCAGATATTCCCATAGTTAAAGGGAACCTGCCATCAGCATTTTACCTATTGAACTCTACTCACCCCTCGCTGGCTGCTGCTGGTAAAAGTTCATTGCCATCATCCCCTCTCCTAAACTCCTCCTCCAACCGTAAATAAGGGTCTGCAAACATATTGCGCCTTTTATGGTAATAGACTTTCTCATTCGTTCCACTTCTTATGCCTGCCCACCCCCAAAATCTGACCCGCCCTGAATGCCAAAATCTTGTCTGAGGTAGCACGCATGTGCTTGTCATGCATGGTCCGATACCTTTCCCTTTTCATCCTGGCCTCAAGTCTAGTTACTGCGCATGTGCCGCTATAGTGTCCCGTTGGGTGCATGCACTACAACAGGACATCAATCGGCAAGCATGGGATTTCGTGTGTGCTGGGGGGAGGCGAGGAGCAGTCAGTCAAAAATAAGGGAGGCGGGGTGTCATGTCCATGGCTGCGGGCCGTCAGGTTCACTCACCTCCTGACGGCCGCAGCCATGGATCGGCAAGCGCTCGCCCCAGTCTCCTCCTCAGGAGACGCCAGCACTCAGCTCGGCCGGGTCACGTAGGGTGCGCGCGCACGCTCGTGCCTGCTCTTACAGGACTTTAATGCTAATTAGCCCATGAGCACCCTGGACTATAAGAAGGGCCCAGCCCCTTCCTGAAATACCTGAGCGTTGTTTGTCGTATTCTAGTTTGTCTAAGCAAATGGTCTCCTAGTGTTTTCCAGTTCCCAGTGTTCCCTGTTCCTGTATCCCGTGCTATCCTGGTCAAGTACCGTGCTGAGCTGTAGTCGTGCTGTGCTGTATCTACGCCTGTCCTGCTACTCCACGCCTGACGCCTACCAGCTGCCTAGTCCCAGCCGAGCCTGCCTTGCTTCTATCCGAGCTGCCCAGGTACCCTATACGAACTATAGACTGTGACCTGCGCCCTGTTGGCCAGCTGCCATATCGTCAAGGCGATACGGCCCAGTGCGTCCACGAACCCAACGTGACACAGGGATACTTGAAGAATGTAGATATGACTCTTATGACTCTTATGCTCATTAGCATACGTGTGGGAATACTAAAAAGTGATGGAATACTAAAGGTAGAGAGCCTACTTAGATAATTATAGGTTACATAAAAATTATTTTTTTACTCACTTTCACCTGGTATTGCTGGTTTAATAGGTGAAATGCTGGTGACAGGTTCCATTTAAAGACACAGGCCCATCAAGTTCAACTTTTCAGCGTCTCTGCCTCTTTCTTGCTGAAGACGTCAGAAAATGCAGAATAATGACCATGCAGTCCTGCCAAGGACCGAGGCAAAGGAGGCTAAACCTAACTAATCTGTAACAGGCAACGGTTGAGACACTCGGAGCCCCGCCGGAGAACCTCTCCAGAATTCCAGTGCAGGACTGGGGCATGTAATCGGAGCCAAGGCAAACCCAGCAGCACGGGGTTGACGGCCTTGGGCAGGACAAAGAACGAGAGCAGCTCGGAGTGGAGTGCTCCCACTTGGAGCACCAGCGGCTTGGTCACAGCTATAACTGGGTCTGGCAGAGGTAGTCCATTGACCAATGCAACCATCAATGGCCTCTCAAGAGGGGTAGTGGGCAATTGAAGATCCACCAGGTCTCCACGAATGAAATTAGCAGAGTTCAGATACACAGAGACTCGGTGACTTTTCTCGCCGGACACTATGTCCATTCCTGTGACCAATCTAAACGAACGTCCGTCTTTACCCAAGGTTGTCTCTCCCACCAACCCTAGGCTCTAGCTCTTTTGGGGACACAGATGCACAAGATGGCCTCTGAGGCCACAATATAGACAGAGCCCCGAGCTGCGTGTGCGTTGTCTGTCCTGGGTAGATAGCTTAAACTGGTCCATCCTTACAGACTCCTTAGGAGGATCGGCATGTGAGGACAGCCGGGGTTGCTGCACAGTAGGGACCGGACTAGGGAGTCCTTTCTCCTGACGAGCTTCTAGGAGTCGTTCTTGAATCCTTATATCAATCCGGGCGGCCAGAAGGATGCGGTCATCCAGGGTAGATGGTAGATCTCGGGCGGCAGGCTCGTCCTTAATCCTAGGAGACCGTCCCTGCTAGAATGTAGCCACTAGGGCCTCATTGTTCCACAACAGTTCTCCCGCCACGGTGCGGAGGTGGATGGCATACTCGCCCACGGAGGAGTCACCTTGGCGTAGGTTCAGCAAGGAGGCGGCTGCAGACGAGACTCGTCCAGGCTCGTCAAACACCATGCGAAATGTCCGGAGGAACCCCTGGAAGTCACGGGTCTCTGGTCCTTGTCTCTCCCAGATAGGATATGCCCATGCAAGGGCCCTGCCAGTGAGGAGAGAGATGATTAAAGCGACCCTTGTGCCATCAGATGAGAATGCCCTTGCATACAGGCTGAGGTGGATCTGGCACTGGTTCAAAAATCCACAGCAGGTCCCTGCGTCTCCATCATAGCGGTCAGGGAGTGGCAAAGAAAATCGAGGATCAACACTGCCAGGAGGTGTAGTAGGAGGAACGGCAGCTAGCACCTCCTGCCGATGTGCGATAATGTTCGAGGCCAGGAAGAGTTGGTCCTATCGAGACCGGAGTTCTAGCATATCCGCCCGCATCTCTTGTGACGTCATCTTGGTCTTGGATCAACCAGTGGGGTCCATGGCCTGAGCGTACTGTCACGTTGGGTATGTGGACCCACTGGGCCGTACCGCCTTGACGGTATGGCAGCTGGCCAACAGGACGCAGGTCACAGTCTATAGTTCGTATAGTGTACCTGTGGCAGCCCGGACAGTAGTGAGACAGGCTCAGCTGGGACTAGGCAACAAGCAGTTGTCAGGCGTGGTGTAGCAGGACAGGCATGGTATACAGCACAGCACGACTTCAGCTCAGCTTGGCACTAAATCAGGATAGCACGGGATACAGGAACAGGAAGGGGGAACACTGGGAACTGGGAAACACCAGTAGACCATTTGCTTAGACAAACTTTGGGTACGACAACAACGCTCAGGCATGGGTGGAAGGGGCTGAGCCCTTTTTATAGTCCAGGGTACTCATGGGCTAATTTTGACATGAACTTCAGGTGCGCGGCCTACGGGACCCGGCCGGGAGAAGCGGAAGTGAGCGCTGGTGTCTCCTGAAGAGGAGATGGGGACCAGCGCTCACAGTTCCATGGCTGCGGGCGCCAGGAGGTGAGTGAACCTGATGGCCCGCAGCCATGATCATGACAATAGGGTACTTATAATATGGTGACAGAGCCTCTTTAATGAAATATTTATCAATGCTTCATATTACAAATGTATGTTTTTACTTTCTTTGGGGTAATAGTTGGATGAAACATGCTTTCACCTATTCCGTGTATATATATATATATATATATATATATATATATATATATATTCAGGATCTGCATCAGGCTCACAACACATGATTATCTCAGCAGGAGAGCACTTAGTCTATTTTTAAACCCTAAGGAAAGAAAGAAAACCAAATAACCGCACCAGGAAGTGCTTTTACTCTCAACAGTTTTCTAGACGCAGTTCAAGAATTATTGCCCGATAGCAAATCGGCCAAAACAAAATTGTTTAACATTTTGCCAATAATACTACTGTATTACATTTGTTATTTGCAAGTGATAATGTGTGAGCTAATGTGCATAGTTTCAGACTATATAAGGCTTCATGTCCTATGTCCTATGTGAGGTGCCCCCAAGTTGTTTGGTAAGGTGCAGCTGGCGAGGCAATATTGACAGAAATGATCACAAGCCTCTCTCTTGCCGCATAAATCCTGGGTTTAGACTTAATTTAGATTAAAATTTTATACTAGATTCAGAATAAAAGATAAACTAAGAATTATTTTCATACTTGGCATGAATATTTACCTTTTCTACGGTCATCATCCAGTGGAAAAGGTTGATAAGCTCTTCTCTATAGAGTATCCTGTTTGGGTCTTCAGGGTTATGTTTATGTCATTCATACATTGGGGCAGATTTACTAATGCGGTCTAACATTTAGACAGCGTAAACTTAGACCATGCAGTCAAAAGATCCACCAAATTTATCACAGCAGTGCACACTATATGATCAATTTGGCACATCTTGCTAGACACTTTTCACTTCCTTATACCAACTCTTGGTTTTCTTAGTTTACGTTTGGCGCACGTCGGTGCATACTAAGTCACACCCTTTTTTCCAAGCCACGCCAATTTTCTAGGCACTTGAAAAGTGTTTAGTGAGGCACAAACATCTGTTCTTCTTGATGCATTCGCTTCATAAAAAGTTGATGTGACATTATGAGCCAGAAATGCTCCACATTTTGGCGCATTTTACGACAAAGTCTAGGGCAATCACATTAGTAAATCTGCCCTTTTGGTCATATTTTGAACAGCTTATTTTGGTCAAGACTATTTTCCCTCATTTTGGTTTATGTTTTTTATCCATAGAAATATTGCTATGAGTAAGGGCATGTTTGCCTGGAATATTTAAGTGATCTTCTCTGATGGATTTTATCTGCTAAATAAATATTTTGTACCCAACTTACCTGCCCAATGCTGGATTTTTGTTTTCCTATACTTGTGTAGATTTTTTTTCTAGGTCTTTAAACTCTTAGCGCCAGAGACAGTTTTAGTATTTTTATTTTTTTTCATTTTTGTTTTTTCTGTCCCACCTTCCAAAAGCCATAACTTATTTTCTTTTTCTTTCGGCGTAAAAGGGCTTGTTTTTTTTGTTGGATGAGTTGTAGTTTTTAATTTAAAGTTTTTAATATAACGTACTGGAAAACTGAAAAAGAAACATCTTTGTGATGTGAATTGGAAAAAAAAAAATTCTCAATTTTTTGGGGGTTTCGCTGTTACGGAGTTCACTTTGTGTTAAAATGACATGTTAACTGTATTCTATGGATCAATCGATTATGGTGATACCAAATTTATATATTTTTTCTAATGTACTACTTTTAGCAAGAAAAAACTATTAGTCATAAAAAAAAAAATTGTGTCGCCATATTCTAAAACTCATAACTTTTTTTTGCAGGCCGAGCTATAGTTTTTATTGGTAAAATTTGGGGGTACATAGAGCTTTTTGATCACTTTTTATTCCTTTATTTTGTAAAGTGAAGTGACCAAAAAACAGCAATTTTGGAATTGTGAATTTTTTTTCCTATGGCATCCAGCAGGTTAAATAACGTGATATTGTAATATTTCAGACTTTTACGGACACAGCGATACCAATTAGATTTACTTTTTTACATCACTTTAGAGGAAAAATGGGAAAGAGGGTTTTTGAGCCTTTAAAAAATGACCTGTCAGTTCTTTTGGCATGGTTGTTTAAGTAAAGAATTGTATTGTGCTATTCCTGCCCCTGTCCTTCATTAGGCCCTGAGGTTGCCATGACAAACATCGGCATCCACTTCTTTTTATGGGGCGTCTTTTTACGTGCCATTTTTTGAAAATGAGGCATAACAAAAACACGATGTTTGAACAGAGCGCCGTATTTCCCATTGAAATCAATGGGCAGATGTTTGTAGGCGTTCTGCTTCCGATATTTCAGCCGTTTTTTGGGACGGTTACAGCCCGGAAAACGGCTGAAAATAGCCTGTGTGAACATACCCTTACACTTATGAATGAAAGAGCACAGGGTATAGTAGGATAATGTCAGGTAGCAGTTGCTGGGAATTGCATTTCAGTGCTGCTTATCCCTATTAGGCAACTTTCAAACAGGTGTATAGTGATGAGTGATTTAAGTCAGTTTTTGTGAGACAAAACCAAGAGTGGAATGTAAAAAGCGAGCCCCATCCTCTCAGGTTTTATCAGAAAAATTCATAGAAATCATATAAAAAAATGTTTTCCTTGCAAGATACCGTCTTGACCAGCCAAAATCACAATGCAAGCAGGGTTTTCTTTAGATTTCACCCATCACATTAGAATGGGTGAAATCTGTGGCATTTCTGTAGAAAAAAATCCACAGCAGACACACTATAAAGGAAATTATTAAACGTTCTATGCCAGTTTTCTGGCGTAGAAAAATCACAATTGTAGCAAAAGTTGCAATTTGCTCAGCTCACTGTTCTAGAGAAGTGGAAGGACGGGCCACCAAGAAAGTGGCATAATTTATAGCACAAATTTACTTCATCACACAGAAGAAGTAGATAACGTTTTCTAGCGAACAGATAGCCAAAGATCCGCCTAATTTATTAAGAGGTGTGCGCTTCTTAATAAATTAGACACATCTTTCTCTCTCTTTAGATTAAGACTGGCATATGAAATGCTAATCTTAATAAATTACCTCTGGTTTGCCAAAAGTCGGTGAACACCTGAAAATCACACCGAAGGCTTGTTGGGCATAGTGTTCTAAAATGTAGGCATTAAAGTGGAGTTGGCTACTTTTGCAGCTATAACAGCCTACACAACTCTTCTGGGAAGGCCTTCCACTAGATTCTGGAGTGTGTCTATGGCCATTTGTGCCCATTTAGAAAAAGAGTAAGTAGGTAATACTGTGGATTTTCAAAATCTGCAGAATACCTTCAGATCTACAACAACTTTTTGTACACAATAGTCCATGTTTTCTAATGCTGTCTGTTAGACAACGCAAACCTAAATTTGGTGCATTTTGCGCATACCTAGTCTATCACAGTGGTACATTGCCATGCCCATCACAGGACAGACAGCGGTAGCTCAGGGAGTTAAATGCACAGCTTAAGTCTTGGTGTAGAGGAGAAGGCTTTGGGTTTCTAGAGCACTTGGCTGACTTTTCATTGGGGTACAAACTGTATTCTGCAGAGGATTTGCACCTAAATTCTAGCTGGGGTGGCGGAGTATTTAAACTACGGCTGAGGAGGGGGGGGCAATGTAGAAAATAAAGGGGTAGTCAGGTTAGAGAGGGGTCAGACTATATTGGTGGGGGGAGAAACAGCCTGTGGGGAGAGGACTAGACAACAGGATAGGGAGTTCCTTTTGTTTCAATACAATGAAGATAAAAATGCCCAGATAATGTCAAATAATCAAATTTCTGATAATGAAAGTGAAAAACTGAAAGGAAAGTTAAAGGAACAGTGTCATCACAATTTTTTTTTTAATATGTTAAAGATGTTAGTGCTTTATTAAAAACGTTTATATTTATTTGTGTGTTTGTGTTTTACTTTTTCTTATTTTTACACTTTTTCTTCCCTATGGGGGCTGCCATTTTTTGTTCCATTTCTGTATGTGTCAATTAACGACACATACAGATATGGAATACGGCAGCCACAGTCCCATAGGGACTGCGAATGGGTCCCGTCCCATCCACTTGTGTGTACGCCGTCTGTGTGGGAACTGCACATGCGCCGCTCCCACACAGTCCAATTTGAAATTGGCGCCGTCCGGCGCCATTTTCCTGTGGACCGGAAGTCGCGGCCGGACAGTAATATTACTACTTCCGGTCGCGGCTTCCGGACTTTTGCACTTGGACCAGCGGCAGCAGACGGAGCGGACGGGCCGGAGGGAGCCGCGGCGGCAGGAGCAGGTAAGAGATTTCAATGTATGTTCGTGTTTGTGTACGTTTACTACTGTATGTAAACCTACTACACTGTGTGTTAGCTCAAAAAATGGCGACACACAGTGTAGGAGGTTAGACCGTTCAAACCCCTCGTTTATCCCGGCACTAGCCAGGATAAAGGAGGGGGTGATGCTGAGAGCTCACTAGAGCGAGGGCTTTTTACCCAATTTTGCAATGCTGCAATTTTGGGAATAGCTCCATCTAGTGACCAGCAATGGGAAATATTATAAATTAGAATTAATTTATAATATTTCCTGACTCGTGAAAAAAATAAAAAAAATTAGAACAATGTTTAATCACCTACACACTAAATGTTTAATTAAAAAAAAAAAAAACATGTTTTTCTGGCAACACATTCCCTTTAAAGTGTATGTTCACAAATGCCAGAAGTCTAGCAAACAAAATGGGGGAGCTGGAGGCCTTGGTACTGGCAGAACATATTGATATAGTTGGTGTTGCTGAAACATGGCTAGACTCTTCACATGACAGGGCTGTAAATCTACAACGTTTTACACTGTTTCGGAAAGATAGGACAAATAGGAAAGGCGGTGGTGTATGTCTGTATGTGAGAAGCGATATGAAGGTGAGTGCTGTTAATATATCAGTTAATATACTGAATTGGATGAATGTAGATATGGTGCAAGCTAAATAAAATAAAATAAAATGTACACAAGGCCCCGGGACCAGATGGGTTACACCCTAGAGTTCTTAAGGAGCTTAGTTCAGTTATTTCTGTCCCCCTCTTCATAATATTTAGAGATTCTCTAGTGACTGGTATAGTGCCAAGGGACTGGCGCAGGGCAAATGTGATGCCTATTTTCAAAAAGGGCTCTAGGTCTTCCCCAGGTAATTATAGACCAGTAGGCTTAACATCCAAAATGTTCGAGGGGCTATTGAGGGACTATATACAGGATTATGTGACAAAAAATAGTATTATTAGTGACAGCCAGCAAGGTTTTACTAAGGACAGGAGTTGTCAAACTAACTGGATATGTTTTTATGAAGAGGTGAGCAAAAGCCTAGACAGAGGGGCCGCTGTGGATATAGTGTTTTTAAACTTTGCAAAGGCAGGCATTTGACACTGTCCCTCATAGACGTCTAATGGGTAAATTAAGGACTATAGGTTTAGATAATATAGTTTGTAATTGGATTGAGAATTGGCTCAAGGACCATATCCAGAGAGTTGTGGTCACTGATTGCTACTCTGAATGGTCCCCGGTTATAAATGGTGCACCCCAGGGTTCAGTGCTGGGTCCACTATTATTCAACTTATGTAATAATGATATAGAGCAGGGTTCTCAAGCACGCGGCCCGCGGGCCGCATGCGGCCCCTGGGGCTGTCATCTTCGGCCCGCGGGACACAGAGCCGCTAGTATCGGCTCTGCTCCGAGACTCTGGAATTCCCTGACATCGCTGTCCACATATGAACAGCGATGTCTGGGGCTGTCTGGGACAGTGTATCAGGGTCTTCCCCATAGCGGAGTCCCGGGCAGAGCGCTAGTATAGGCTCTGCTCCGGGACGCTGCGGAATTCCCTGACATATCTGCCCATATATGGACAGTGTGTCAGGGTCTTCCCCAGAGCGGAGTCCCGGGCAGAGCGCTATTATCGGCTCTTCTCCGGGACTCTGGGGAAGCCTCTGACATCGCTGTCCATACATCGACAATGATATCAGGGGCTTCCCCAGAGCAGGAGTCCCAGTGATGTCAGGAGCACAGCTGGAGTCCCAGGAAGTGCCTACTAGTGCTCTGCCTGGGACTCCAGCTCTGGGCAAGCCCCTGACATCACTGGGGCAGCCTCTACAGAGGGCACTGGGGCAGCCTCTACAGAGGGCACTGGGGCAGCCTCTACAGAGGGCACTGGGGCAGCCTCTACAGAGGGCACTGTGGAATTATCTACAAGTGGGTGTGTGACAGTATCTGAAGAGGACACTTGCATTATCTAGGGGTGTGTTGCATTATCTACAGAGGGCACTGTGGCCTTATCTATAGAGGGCACTGTGGCCTTATCTACAGAGGGCACTGTGGCCTTATCTACAGAGGGCACTGTGGCCTTATCTACAGAGGGCACTGTGGCCTTATCTACAGAGGGCACTGTGGCCTTATCTACAGAGGGCACTGTGGCCTTATCTAGGGGTGTGTTGCATTATCCACAGAGGGCACTGCGGCAGCATCCACAGAGGGCACTGCGGCAGCATCCACAGAGGGCACTGCGGCACTATCTAAAAAGGGGCTGCCCAATCTTGACATGTGTGCTAACTGAGCCGCCGGACTGCATTTGGCGACACTTAAACTGGAAAGCTGGATTGTTGAAATAGTGTTATAGTAGTTCAAATAACTAATTGATTAACAATAATTTTGTATTGTATCAAATTTGAAAGTAATGCGGCCCGTCAACTTCCCATTTTTTCTATATGCGGCCCACTTACCCGGCAGAGTTTGAGACCCCTGATATAGAGGATGGGATTAATAGCACTATTTCTATTTTTTGCAGATGACACCAAGCTATGTAGTATAGTTCAGTCTATGGAAGATGTTCGTGAATTGCAAGCGGATTTAAACAAACTGAGTGTTTGGGCATCCAGTTGGCAAATTAAGTTTAATGTAGATAAATGTAAAGTTATGCATCTGGGTACCAACAACCTGCATGCATCATATGTCCCAGGGGGAGCTACACTGGGGGATTCACTTATTGAGAAGGATATGGGTGTACTTGTAAATCATAAACTATATAACAGCATGCAATGTCAATCAGCCGTTTCAAAGGCCAGCAAGATATTGTCGTGTATTAAAAGAGGCATTGACTCGCGGGACAGGGATGTAATATTACCACTTTACAAAGCATTAGTGAGGCCTCATCTAGAATATGCAGTTCAGTTCTGTGCTCCACTTCATAGAAAGGATGCCCTGGAGTTGGAAAAAATACAAAGAAGAGCAACAAAGCTAATAAGGGGCATGGAGAATCTAAGTTATGAGGAAAGATTAAAAGAACTAAACCTATTTAGCCTTGAAAAAAAGACGACTAAGGGGGGGACATGATTAACTTATATAAATATATGAATGCCACATACAAAAAATATTGTGAAATCCTGTTCCATGTAAAACCCCCTAAAAAAAACAAGGGGGCACTCCCTCCGTCGGGAGAAAAAAAGATTCAACCTGCAGAGGAGACAAGTCTTCTTTACTGTGAATTTATGGAATAGTCTACCGCAGGAGCTGGTCACAACAGGGACAGTAGGTGGCTTTAAAAAAGGCTTAGATAATTTCCTAGAACAAAAAAATATTAGCTCCTATGTGTAGAAATTTTTACCTTCACTTTTCCCATTCCTTGGTTGAACTTGATGGACATTTGTCTTTTTTCAACCGTACTATGTTGTCGCATGATAATTTTGGCACATCTTGCATGACCTGTTAGATGCTTTTGAATTGACTTATTTTACGCCAGAATTTTGTGCCAGTTTTTTTGTGCACATTGACATATTTAAGCAGTGCCCCCTTTCCCGGCAAACAACACCTAGTGAAAAAAAGTGTCTTTTGAGGTGTAAACATCAATTTGTGCCAAAATTAGGTACATTTTCCAAAACTTTTTAGGCCCAGACACAATAGTAAAATCTGCCCCAATGTTAATTGATTTTTAAAAGTTTCATTTACAATGTTAAACACATTTTGGTTGCAGAAAGCACGTAGGGGGCCATACACCTGCAGAACATAGGGGCTGACAACCCACTCCATAGCTCACAGGGCCCAAACAAATCATACCTTCCATAGCAACACTACACATGGTCCTGAACCTCTCACTCCTAGCTGCACAGACTGAGTGTATGTTCTCCAGTGGAAATACTGTAAAGGTGCCATTTTAATGTCTGCCCCCACGATCATTACTTCATTGCATATATTTTTAGTTCTAACAACCTTCAGAAACATTAACGAGTACCTTATGACAGTATCAGTCTGTGTAGGGATGGTATCGCCCAGTTGTCAATTTATTCACTTATTTCTAGGAGGAATAACCGAGAAACTGCACAATTCTAACAAACGGTGCTCCAGTATTATTGTTTCAAGGGGAAAACAAGTATAAATTAATGACCTTGTAGAGGGCTTTACAGAGTATAATTTCAATATCTAGGAAAGCTGGAGATGTGAGCAGAGAAATAGCAAATTAAGTTTAATGTGGATGAATGTAAGGTTATGCACTTGGGCCAGGAAACAAATGCTATAATTATGCATTAAATAGTAAAACACTGGATAAAACTGCTACTTAAAAAGACTTATGTGGACAGTTAACTTAACTTTAGCAACCAGTACCAGGCAGCTGCTGCCAAGGCAAATAAAATCATGGAATGCATCAACAGAGGCATAGATGCTCATGACAAGAACATAGTTTTTCCTCTATACAAATCACTAGTCAGACCACATATGAAATATTGTGTACAATTTTGGGCACCTGTGTATAAGAAGGACATAGCTGAACTAGAGTGGTGCACTCTAAAAACAGGGCAACCAAGGTAATTAAAGAAACGGGTGGATCGCAGTAACAAGAAAGGTTATCAAACTTGGGGTTATACAGTTTAGAAAAAAGGCAGCTTAGGGGCCTATTACAATGTACAAATATATAATTGGACAGTACGGAGATATTTCTAATGATCTTTTTACACCTAGGCCTGTTACCGTGACAAGGGGGCATCCTCTACGTCTAGAGGAAAGAAGGTTTTACCATAATCATAGACGGGGATTCCTTACTGTAAAACCAATGAGACTTTGGAAGAAATACCCCACAAGACCTGCTGTGTTAGAGACATTCTCTCATATAGATCTGCTTCCAACTCATCAACTTTAAAGAACGGACTGTACACTTGCTGCCTAATACATCCCACATTTTGACAGGCACCACTGTAACAAGATAATTATCTGACAGGTGTTATTCACTTCACCTGTCAGTTGATTACATTTTATAGCTGATTAACGTGTAAAATGTTATATATATATATATATATATATATATATATATACACTCATACATACACACACACACATATATACATACACACACACACACACACGAGAAAGTAAGAAACCTGTCACAATCTGTGGGTATGTGTCGTTTTTGGCCGACTGGAGATAGGGTGAGCAGCGCCCTCTAGCAGATGTCTCCCCTCCTCTAGGCCAGTAACTCACGATCCCCAATAGAGTAATTGCGCTCTGCGACAGAGAAAAGTCTAGAATAATAGCCACACACTACAGTCTTTCCTTTAAAGCTTCTCTGGAACAGAAGTGCACCTGCACCAACAGAGGAAGCGTCCACCTCCAACAAGAACTGTTGAGACACATCAGGATGATGGAGGATCAAGGCTGAAATTAAGTAATTGTTGAGGTTATTAAACGCCGATTCTGCCTCTGGAGTCCACATATTGGCATTCATACCTTTCTTGGTAAGGGTAGAGGTGGGAGCCATCAGTGATGAGAAATTTGGGATAAACTGCCGGTAGAAGTTAGCGAATCCCAAAAAACGCTGTATGGATCATAGACCCTGAGGATGTGGCTATTCCAGGACAGATTTGACTTTCTCAGGATCCATCTTGAGGCCCTGGTCCGAGATGATGTAGCACAGGAAGGGCAGGGAATTTTTTTCAAAAATGCACTTCTACAACTTAGCATACAGGCAATTCTCTTAGTCGCAACAGAACCTGGCGGACATGCCTCCGATGTGTTGTCGGATCTGGGGAGAAGATCAAAATGTCATCAAGATAGAAAACCACACAGACATAGAGGAGATCTCGGGAGATATTCACAAATTCTTGGAAGACCGCGAGAGCATTACACAGGCCGAAGGGCATCACCAGGTATTTATAGTTCCCGTCTCAAATGTTAAATGCCGTGTTCCACTCGTCACCTTGACGGATTCGGATCAAGTTGTAGGCCCCACGCAAGTCTAGTTTAGAGGAGATCCTGGCTCCTTGTATACAAATCACATAATTCAGAGATCAGTGGCAAAGGGTATTTATTTTTGACCGTGATCTGGTTGAGACCACGGTAGTCAATGCAAGGTCGAAGAGATCCAACTTTTTTCTTTACGAAAAAGAAACTGGCCCCGGCCGGGTAGGAGGATTTTCGTATGAAACCCCTCTCCAGATTCTCCTTGATATAGACCGACATGAGCGGAGTCTCTGGAGAGGAGAGGGCGTATACCAACCCACAGGGAGGTGTAGCGGTGCAGTGGAAGCATCTCATCCTCCTTCTTGCTGAAAACGTCTGCAAACTGCGCATAATAAGTGGGTAATCCCGTTAATGAATGAGACATAGGAGGCAGGACAGAATGGATTTGTAACAGGCAGCGGTGGAGACATTTGGAGCCCCATTGGAGAACTTCTCTGGAATTCCAGTCTAGGACTGGGACATGAAGCCGGAGCCAAGGCAGACCCAGCAACACAGGATTGACGGCTTTGGGCAAGATGAGGAATACAATTTGCTCAGAGTGAAGAGCTCCAACTTGGAGCCTCAGTGGCAAGGTCTCAGACAGGATCGGGGAAAGGAAGTCCATTCACCGAGGCAACAGCCAGTGGTGTTTTCAAGGGAATTGTCGGCAACTGGAGCTGATCCACTAGGTCCTGTTGGATTTAGTTTGCTGTGGACCAGGTAGGCAGAGACCCATTCTGTCTTCTCACCAGACACTATGGTCATGGGAATGGACAGTTTGGGAGAGAGTTTACTATTTAGACCTTTTCCACCTAGGGTTGTCTCTCCAACCAATCCTAGGAGCTGGAGTTTTTTGGCTTTTGGGGACACAGACGCACAAAATAGCCACTGAGGCCGCAATACAGACAGAGTCCCGAAATGTGTCTGCGTTGTTTCTCCTGAACAGACAACTTGAGACGGTCTACTTGCATATGCTCCTCTGGTGGAACAGCTGATGAGGGCAGTCGCGGTTGCTGGAATGTAGGAGCCAGCCTAGGAAATCTTCTGACTCGGCAAACCTCTTGAGACCGTTCCTGGATCCTCATGTCAATCCGGGTGGTTAGAAGAATGAGGGTCATCTAGGGTAGAAGGCAGATCTCGAGCGGCAAGCTCGTCTTTAATATTGGAGGACAGACCCTGCCAGAATGTAGCCACCAAGGCCTCGTTGTTCCAGGTCAGTTCTGCTGCCAGGGTATGGAACTGAATGGCGTACTCGCCCACGGAGGTGTCTCCCTGGCGGAGGGTCAGCAGGGATGCAGCTGCAGAAGAGACTCACCCAGGTTCCTCAAATACAGTGCGGAAAGTCTGTAGGAAAAAATGTAAGTCACAGGTCTCTGACCTTTCCAGATGGGGTTTGCCAGGGCCTTGCCAGTAAGAAGAGAGGCTATGAAGGCGATCCTTGTTTCATCAGAAGGAAATGCTCTGGCATGTAGACTGAAGTGTATCTGACATTGGTTCAGTAATCCCCTGCAGGTCCATGCGTCTCCATCGTAGCGAGGAGGTAGTGGCAGAGAAAATTGGGAATCGGTACTGCCAGGCGGTGTAGTTGGAGGAACAGCAGGAGCCATAGGTGCAGGTGCCGTGAAGGCTGCAGCTTGCGTATCCAGCCGATGTGCAATAGCGCTCACTGCCTGGAAGAGTTGGTCCTGTCGTGACCAAAGGTCTCGCATATCCGCCTGCATGACTTGTGATGTCGTCAAAGGCTTGGTTTTACCAGCGGGGTCCATGAGCGTACTGTCACTATCTGTGGGTATGTGGACCCACTAGGCCGCACCACCGTAGCGGAGTAAAAGCTGGCCAAACAACAGTGTACACAAATCTATACAAAGTCCAAGCACAAGGGTACCTTTAATAGTCCAGACAGTAGAAGCGGCTTAGGCACAGATGGTACTTTGACGGTAGGGGATGCAAAACGTGGCAGGAGGTACCAAGCGTGGCAGATGACACCAGACGTGGTGTACGAGAGCAGGTGGAGAAGATGGCACAACACGACTCCAACAATAGAGAGGGCACAGGAACAAATACAGCACGGGATACAGGATACAGGTAGCAGGGCATGTGAACACTGGGAACAGACTACGACTAAGGGACCATTTGCAAGACTAACATAGAAATACAAACAACGCTCAGGCAAGGAGTAAAAGGGCAGAACCCCTTTTAGAATCCAGAGTGATTAGGGCTAATTAATAACATTTTTCATGTGCGCGCACTGGCCCTTTGGGGCCGGGCACGAGCGGGCGCACCCTAGAGGCCACAGCAGAGCGGAGGTGAGTGCTGGCATCTCCTAGGAAGGAGATGCCGGATGGCACTCGGGAGTCTGCGGTCACGGCCGTCGGGGGTTGAGTAGGAACGACCGGCCGCGGACGTTACAAAACCCTTTGAAATTACCTGAATCTCTGCATTGATTACTAATAAAACATGGTCTGATTGTTATCCCAGTCACAATTATAAACAAACACAATCTAATTAACCCCTTAGTGTCTAAGCCTGTTTTGGCCTTGTGGACACAGCAGATTTTTGCAAATCTGACATGTGTCCTTTTAGGTGGTAATAACTCCAGAATGCTTTTGCCTATCCAAGCGATTCTGAGAATGTTTTCTCGTGAGATGTTGTACTTTATGATACTGAAAAAATTTCGTCGTTAAATTCAATACTTATTTGTCAAAAACACCAAAATTTAGAGAAAATTTGCAAAAATCTGCATTTTTCTAAATTGTAATGTATCTTCTTGTAAAACAGATCGTAATACCACACAAAATACTTACTAGTTTATATTTCCCATAGGTCTACTTTATGTTTGCATCGTTTTTTGAACATTCTTTTATTTTTCTAGGAAGTTACAAGGCTTAGAACTTTAGCTGCAATTTCTCGCATTTTCAAGAAAATTTCAAAAGGCTATCTTTTCAGGGACCAGTTCAGAAGTGGCTTTGAGGGCCTTATATATGAGAAACCCCCAATAAAACACACCATTTTAAAAACTGCACCACTAAAAGTATTCAAAACAGCATTCAGAAATTATTTTAACCCTCTAGGCATTTCACAGGAAATAAAGCTAGAGGTGAAATTTACAAATTTCAATTTTTTTTTACGAAATTCATTTGTAATACAGTTTTTCCTGTAACACAGAAGGTTTTACCAGAGAAATGCCACTCAATATTTATTTCCCAGATTCTGCAATTGTTAGAAATATCCCACATGTGGCCCTAGTGTGGTAATGGACTGAAGCACCGGCCTCAGAACCAAAGGAGCACCTGGTGGATTTTGGGGCCTCCTTTTTTTAGGAATATATTTTAGGCTCCATGTCAGGTTTGAGGAGGTCTTGTGGTGCCAAAACAGTGGAAACCCCCCAAAAGTGACCCCATTTTGGAAACTACACCCCTCAAGGAATTTTTTAAGAGGTATAGTTAGCATTTTTAGCCCACAGGTTTTTTGCTAAATTTATTGGAACTGGTCTGTGAAAATGAAAATCTACTTTTTTTCCTGAAAAAACATATGATGTTTTAGTTTTTACAAGGAATAAAGGAGAAAAAGCCCCCCAACATTTGTAAAGCAATGTCTCCCGATTACGGCAATACCCCATATGTGGTAATAAACTGCTGTTTGGACCCACGGCAGGGCTCAGAAGGGAGGGAGGGCCATTTGGATTTTGGAACGCAGATTTTGCTGGATTGGTTTTCGGTGCCATGTCATGTTTGCAAAGCACTGGAGGGACCATAACATTGGAAACTCCCCAAAAGTGACCCCATTTTGGAAACTACACCCCTCAAGGAATTTTTCTAGTGGTATAGTTAGCATTTTGACCCTACACGGTTTTTCCTGAATTTATGGGAATTATGCCGTGAAATTGAAAATCTACATTTTTTCTAATAATGTCATTTTAGCTCAGATTTTTTCATTTTTACAACAGATAAAGGAAAAAAAACACCCCAATATTTGTAAAGTAAACTCTTCTGAGCACAGCAATACCCCATATGTGGTAATAAACTGCTGTTTGGACACATGGCGGAAGTTAGAAAGGACGGAGCGCCATTTGACTTTTGGAGCTCAAGTTTTGCTGGAATGGTTTGCGGCCTCATGTCACATTTGCAAAGCCACTGAGGGGCCAAAATAGTGCAAACCCGGCAAAAGTGACCCCATTTGGGAAACTATACCCCTCGTGGAATTTATCTAGCGGTATAGTGAGCATTTTGACCCCAGTTTTTTTGCTGAATTATTGGGATTATGCAGTGAAAATGAAAATCTACATTCTTTCCACTAAAATGTTGAATTGTTTTCATTTTCACAAGGAATAAAGGAGAAAAAGCGCCCCAACAAATGTAAAGCAATTTCTCCTGAGTCTGGCAATACCCCATATGTGGTCATAAACTGCTGCTTGGATACACCGCAGGGCTCAGAATGGCAGGAGTGCTAGTTGGCATGTAGATTTTGGTTGATTGTTTTTTGGGCGCCATGTCGCATTTGCAGAGCCCCTGAGGTACCCGTACAGTAGAAACCCCTGAAAAGTGACTCCATTTTGGAAACTTTACCCCTCAGGGTAATCATCTAGGGGTGTACTGAGCATTTTGATCCCACAGGTGTTTCATAGATTGTATTAGAATGAGGCAGCGAAAATGAAAAATTATTTTTTTCCCCAAAAATATGTCGTTTTGCACCCATTTTTTTCCCACGAGGGGTAATAGGAGAAAAAATAACACATAATTTGTTACCCAATTTCTCCCGAGTACAGCAATACCCCATGTGTGGCCCTAAACTGCTGTTTGGGCACATGGCAGAGCTCAAAATGGAAGGAGTGCCGTTGGGCTTTTAGAGCGCAGATTTTGCTGGACTGGTGTACGGGCACCATGTCGCATTTGCAGAGCTCCCTTAGGTACCAGAGTAGAGTGTAAAACCATGAGAAGTGACCTCATTTGGTAAACTACACCAACAAGGCATTTATCATTTGCCTGGACATATGACAGGGTTTAGGAGTGAAAGGCGCATGTGAGGCCTATTTTGGCGATTTTCACAGCATTAGCCCATAATGGCAGAGCTCTGGGGTCAAATAGTAAAACAAACCCCCAAGTAGTGACCCCCATTTTGGAAACTGCACCCCTGAAGGCATTTTGACCACACAGGTTTTTTCTATTAGAAATGAATGCTCAGTGGATGGTGCAAAGTGAAACAGGTATGTGCCATTTTAGTGCACAATATTTTGTGCCCAGTTCGTGCCACTGAAGACAAATACCTCAAACTGTTAAGCGGGTTCTCCCGGGTATGGCGATGCCATATATGTGGACGTACACTGCTGGTTTGGCACGCTGCAGGGCTCAGAAGGGAGGGAGCACCATTTGGCTTTTGAAGCGTGGATTTTGCTCGCTAGTTGTGCTGCTTGGGGTATTACTGGTATTTCAGTTTATGATGTGGGGGTACATGTAATCTGTGCGGAGAACATCAGGTTATAATAAGAGGGTATAATATTTGGGTAAATAAATAATCCGCAGACATGTGGTCGCTGTCGCACTGATAAATGGCGCCCAATCTTATCCGCTTTTGGACACTCTGCACATTTTGCATCGCCATATTCTGAGAGACAGAACTTCTTTATTTTTTCTCCACCGGAGCTGGCTGAGGGCTTATTTGTTACGGTACAATCTGTAGATTTCATTGCTACCATGATAACTTTTTTATTTTTCCGTCAAAAAAACGGTGGGAGGGCTTGTTTTTAATGGTATAATTTTGGGGTACATGCAACTTTTAGATGCCTTTTTTTATTCTGTTTTGCGAGGGGTAGCGACTAACAAACAGCGATTCTGGAATAGTTTATTTAATTTTTTTACGGTGTTCACCGTACGGGTAAAATATGATCTTTTTATAGTTTGGGTCGTTACGGACACGGGGATACCACATATGTGTACTTTTTTAATGTTTTTTGGTTTTTCCTATAATAAAAGTACTTATTATAGGAAAAAAGGCTGTTATAGTGTCTTTTAACATGAAACTTATTTTTTTTTAACATTTTGACAACATTTTTATTAACATGTTTTAACTTTTTCTTTTGTCCCACTAGGGAACTTGAAGGCATGAAGCCCTGATCGCTATTCTAATACACGGCACTACCTACATAGTGCAGTGTATTAAAGCTGTCAGCTATTCACTGACAGCAAGCCTATTAGGCTTCGCCTTCCGGCGGGGCCTAATAGGCTTTCGTACTAGGAAGCGATTGTTAGGCTACGGTTGCCATAGCAACCATCGGAACACCTGCGGGTGCCGATGGTTGTCATTAGCAACCATAGGGTATGATCTAATCACTTAGATGCAGCCAAAGCTGCATCTAAGGGGTTAATAGGCCGGATTGGAGCCTAGCTCCGGTCCTGGCCATTAGGGCACGATGTTAGCTGTGACAAACAGCTGACACCCGCGCCCGTGGCAACCATCGTGGTTGCCGACAGGCTACAAGACACTTCGATGCATCGATCGCGTTGATCGATGCACCGAAGGGGTTAATAGGCCGGATCGGAGCCTAGCTCCAGTCCTGGCCGTTGCAGAGGGGCGTCGGACAGCTAATTACAGGAGGTGATACGTCATGGAGCTGTGATTGGTCAGTCTGCTTTGACTGACCAATCACAGCGATCGCCGGCAGGAGACCGCTGTGAATGGTCCCCTGCCATCTTAATGTGCCGATCAACTGTCATGAACAGTTGACGGCACAGTTCTGTCACCTTGTCCTTTGACAGGGTGACAGTTTTTAGCCAGGACGCACCGGTACGTCCCTGTGCCTTAAAGCACTTCAATGCAGGACATACCTGTGCGTCCTGGTGCGTTAAGGGGTTAAACTAGTAACACGCAAACACGTATGTCTTTTATTGAGCACATTGTAAAGTAAAGGCCTGTTCACACCAGCTTTGGTTTCCGTTCATGAGTTCCATTGCACCTTTCCGTTGGAGGAACCCATGGACAAAATGGCAAACGGAAACCATAGCTTCAGTTTATTACCTTTGATTGTAATGGTAATGCTTGTATTGCAAATAGTTTCCGTTTGTCTCCGTTCCGTAAGGTTTCCGTTTTTTGGGCGGAAACAATAGCGCAGCCGACTGTGCTATTGTTTCTGCCAAAACAACAGAAAGTTTGTGTTTCCCATTGAAATCAAAGGGAAGATATTAGCAGGCGTATTTTAAGGGCACGTTCAGACGTGGCAGAGTTTTTCCGCTGCAAATGTTGGTGCAGATTTGGGGCAATTACGCAATGAATCTGTACCACCATTTGCATATTTGACAGGTAATTCAGACATTGCAGAAAAGACAGCGGACTTGCCACAGATTTCAGGTTTTGCATCGCATAGGCTGAAATACGCAGTGAAGTTCCGCTTCTTTTTCGCAACAGACAGAGCATGCTGCGGACTGAAAATTCCGCACCACAGCCTATGGTCCACAGCTGAGTTTTCCACAACATCTGAACTAACTTGCCTAAAAATGTATTGAAACAAATGTAAAAAACGGCTGCTGGAGAATTCCACTGCGGACTGTCCGCAGTGGAATTCCACAGCAATTCCGACACGTGTGAATGTGCCCTAAGTGTATTATGGAGCATAATATGAGAACTTTACGCTCTGAAATACTCCTAAGAATAAGCCGTCTTAACACGCCCTAAGGACTCTTGCGCACCAAGTTTGTCAAGGTATACTTTTTTAGTGTAAACAAAACGTATCCTGATGTATTGCGCAAAAGCAAATGCCAAAGCCTGGCAGTTTAAGGCTTATTTCAAAGAAAAGTTTCTACAAGTTAAGGCCTTTTTACATGGGCCAATTCATAAATTCATAGAACGCTTGTTATCGATAATTTCCCTGTGTAAACAAAGCAGTGATCAGCAGTTGAACGAACAGATGCTCGTTCATGTGCTGATCGTATAGTTTTAAAAAAGAAAAAAATATTAAATCGCTGTTGTCAGCACATCTCCCTGTGTAAGCAGGAAGACGTGCTGCCGACATGATAATAGTGTATGGGGACGAGCGATCGGAGTAACGAGAATCGGCCCCATACATCGCTACTTGTGAAAGGAGCAAACGAGCGCCGATCAACAAGCGATGTCGTTGATCAGCGCTCGTTTACACGGCCCAGGACGGATGTAAGAAGACCTTAAGTTATGTTTTCTAAAGGTTTAAAAAAAACAAAAACATGGTGTGCATGGTGGCTTAAATCCCTTTCTCACTTTGTACTGAATTCAATTTGCTGGGAAATGTGGATAACCATGAGGGAGTGGTGACAGCCATATTAGTTGTTACCTAGCCTTCCTAGAAACAAATAAAGCTTAAAGAGGCTCTGTCACCAGATTTTGCAACCCCTATCTGCTATTGCAACATATAGGCGCTCCAATGTAGATTACAGTAACGTTTTTATTTTTTAAAAACGAGCATTTTTGGCCAAGTTATGACCATTTTTGTATTTATGCAAATGAGGCTTGCAAAAGTCCAAGTGGGCGTGTTTAAAGTAAAAGTCCAACTGGGCGTGTATTATGTGCGTACATCGGGGCATTTTTACTACTTTTACTAGCTGGGCGTTCTGACGAGAAGTATCATCCACTTCTCTTCAGAACGCCCATCTTCTGGCAGTGCAGATCTGTGACGTCACTCACTTCCTGCCCCAGGTCCTGCATCGTGTCGGCCACATCGGCACCAGAGGCTACAGTTGATTCTGCAGCAGCATCAGCGTTTGCAGGTAAGTAGCTACATCGACTTACCTGCAAACGCTGATGCTGCTGCAGAATCAACTGTAGCCTCTGGTGCCGATGTGTCCTCGCTCGTCCGACACGATGCAGGACCTGTGAGTGACGTCATAGCGTGATCTCTCGAGAACACGCTGTGTGTCTGCACTGCCAGAAGCTGGGCGTTCAGAAGAGAAGTGGATGATACTTCTCGTCAGAACGCCCAGCTAGTAAAAGTAGTAAAAACGCCCCGATGTACGCACATAATACACGCCCAGTTGGACTTTTACTTTAAACACGCCCACTTGGACTTTTGCAAGCCTCATTTGCATAAATACAAAAATGGTCATAACTTGGCCAAAAATGCTAGTTTTTTAAAAATAAAAACGTTACTGTAATCTACATTGCAGCGCCTATCTGCTGCAATAGCAGATAGGGGTTGCAAAATCTGGTGACAGAGCCTCTTTAAAGGCTGAGCTAACCTGCTCTGTGGCTTGAAAAAACAAGTGGGTTGTAGATCAAGTGGAGTTCCAAAAACCGGAGTTGAAAAGAGGAGTTAAAGCCCCAGTAAGTACTCTTCTACTTTTTCTTTTTGATTAACACCTGTTCGCTGTTTTTTTTTGTAACTTCGATAATGGATAGCAAGATTGAAGGTTTTCTTCAGTGCACAGTTTGCCATATGTATGCACGACTGGAGCCGGAGTTCCAGGGTCAATACCTCTGTGGCAGATGTGAGCATGTTGGTCACCTGGAAGCTCGTATTAGAGATCTGGAGGAGCAGAATGCAACACTGAGGAGGATAGACAATCTTGAGCTGAGCTTGCTGCTCACGGAGCATGCAGTTAGTGGGTTAGAACTGGAGGGTAAAGACATGGGTGAGCAGGATCAGGTAAGTAGCTGGGTTAATGTAGTTAGGGGCAGTAGAAAGGGGTCAAAGAAAAGAAAGGCCGATCCGGTTTCTGACATTCCAGGCAAAATTGCCAAGTTGGGTGATGATGCGAGGGTGTCAGTCTCAGAAATGGCAGCCCTAGTGTATACTGATCTCTCTAACAGCCGGGAGAACAGCCCATCTAGTAGTCGGTGGGATGGTAATGCAGGTAAGCCAAGACAATTGATAGTCGTAGGGGATTCTATAATCAGGAAGACGGATAGAATAATTTGTCGCCAAGACCACCTCAACCGAATGGTTTGCTGTCTCCCTGGTGCCAGGGTTCGGCATGTGGTGGAACGGGTGGACAAATTGCTGGGAGGGGCTGGTGATGATCCAGCTGTCGTGGTCCATGTCGGTACCAACGACAGAATAAATGGTAGGTGGAGGAGCCTTAAGAATAATTTTAAAGAACTAGGCTACAAGCTGAAGGGAAGGACCTCCAAAGTAGTATTCTCAGGAATACTGCCTGTGCCATGCGCATCACAGGAAAGACAGCGGGAGCTCAGGGAGTTAAATGCATGGCTGAAGTCTTGGTGTAGAGGAGAAGGATTTGGGTTCCTAGAGCACTGGGCTGACTTTTCATTGGGGTACAAACTGTATTCTGCAGATGATTTGCACCTAAATGGAAGGGGGTCCGCTGTGCTGGGGGAGAGAATTCTAGCTGGGGTGGCGGAGTATTTAAACTAGGGCTGAGGAGGGAGGTCAATGTAGAAAAAAAAGGGGTAGCCAGGTTAGAGAGGGGTCAGACTATATTGGTGGGGGGAGAAACAGAATGTGGGGAGAGGACTAGACAACAAGATAAGGAGATCCTTTCGTTACAAAACATCAGTGTAAATAAAAAGGCCCGATTAATGTCAAATCACATTTCTGATAATAAAAGTGAAAAACTCACAGGCAAGTTAAAGTGTATGTTCACAAATGCCAGAAGTCTAGCAAGCAAAATGCGGGAGCTGGAGGCCTTGATACTGGAAGAAAATATAGATATAGTTGGTGTTGCTGAAACATGGCTGGACTCTTCACATGACTGGGCTGTAAATCTACAGGGTTTTACACTTTTTCGGAAAGACAGGACAAATAGGAAAGGCGGTGGTGTATGTGAGAAATGATATGAAGGCGAGTGTGAAAGAGACAATAGTGGGTGAATACTGTGAGGAGGTTGAAACCTTGTGGGTGGAACTAGAAAGGGAGGTAAACACTGAAAAAATTACTTTTGGTGTAATCTATAGACCCCCCAATATAACTGAGGAGATGGAAGTTCAGCTATATAAACAGATGGAGCGGGCTGCACAGGCGGGTACTGTAGTGATAATGGGAGATTTTAATTTCCGGGATATTAATTGGTGTCATGGTTCGGCTTCAACTGCAAAGGGGAGACATTTCCTCAACCTGTTGCAGGAAAATTTTATGGGCCAGTTTGTGGAAGACCCGACTAGAGGTGAATCTCTGTTGGATCTGGTCATTTCTAATAATGCAGATCTTGTTGGGAATGTCAATGTTCGTGAAAACCTCGGTAACAGTGATCATAATATAGTTATATTTTACCTATACTGTAAAAAACAAACGCAGGCTGGGAGGGCAAAAACATTTAATTTTAAGAAAGCCAATTTCCCCAGGATGAGGGCTGCAATTCAGGATATGGACTGGGAAGAACTAATGTCAAATAATGGAACAAATGATAAATGGGAGATTTTCACATCTACTTTGAGTTATTATAGTGCAAAATTTATTCCTGTAGGTAACAAGTATAAACGACTCAAATTAAATCCCACATGGCTTACACCTTCTGTAAAAGGGGCAATACACGACAAAAAAAGGGCATTTAAAAAATACAAATCTGAGGGTACAGCTGTAGCCTTTGTAAAATATAAAGAGCTTAATAAAATCTGTAAAAATGTAATAAAATTACCAAAAATACAAAATGAAAGGCAGGTGGCCAAGGATAGTAAAACAAATCCCAAAAAATTCTTCAAGTATATAAATGCTAAAAAGCCAAGGTCTAAACATGTAGGACCCCTAGATAATGGTAATGGGGAGTTGATCACAGGGGATCAAGAGAAGGCAGAGTTACTAAATGGGTTCTTTAGCTCTGTATATACAACAGAAGAAAGAGCAGCTGATGTAGCCGGTGCCAGTGCTGTTAATATATCAGTTGATATACTGAATTGGATGAATGTAGATATGGTCCAAGCTAAATTAAATAAAATAAATGTGCACAAGGCCCCGGGACCAGATGGGTTACACCCTAGAATTCTTAAAGAGCTTAGTTCAGTTATTTCTGTCCCCCTTTTCATAATATTCAGAGATTCTCTAGTGACTGGTATAGTGCCAAGGGACTGGCACAGCGCAAATGTGGTGCCTATTTTCAAAAAGGGCTCTAGGTCTTCCCCGGGTAATTATAGACCAGTAAGCTTAACATCCATCGTGGGGAAAATGTTTGAGGGGCTATTGAGGGACTATATACAGGATTATGTGACAATAAATAGCATTATAACTGACAGCCAGCACGGTTTTACGAAGGACAGAAGTTGTCAAACTAACCTAATCTGTTTTTATGAAGAGGTGAGCAGAAGTCTAGACAGAGGGGCCGCTGTGGATTTAGTGTTTTTGGACTTTGCAAAGGCATTTGACACTGTCCCCCATAGACGCCTAATGGGTAAATTAAGGACTATAGGTTTAGAAAATATAGTTTGTAATTGGATTGAGAATTGGCTCAAGGACCGTATCCAGAGGGTTGTGGTCAATGATTCCTACTCTGAATGGTCCCCAGTTATAAGTGGTGTACCCCAGGGTTCAGTGCTGGGACCACTATTATTCAACTTATTTATTAATGATATAGAAGATGGGATTAATAGCACTATTTCTATTTTTGCAGATGACACCAAGCTATGTAATATAGTTCAGTCTATGGAAGATGTTCATGAATTGCAGGCAGATTTAAACAAACTAAGTGTTTGGGCGTCCACTTGGCAGATGAAGTTTAATGTAGATAAATGTAAAGTTATGCATCTGGGTACCAACAACCTGCATGCATCATATGTCCTAGGGGGAGCTACACTGGCGGATTCACTTGTTGAGAAGGATCTGGGTGTACTTGTAAATCATAAACTCAATAACAGCATGCAGTGTCAATCAGCTGCTTCAAAGGCCAGCAGGATATTGTCGTGTATTAAAAGAGGCATGGACTCACAGGAACAGGGATGTAATATTACCACTTTACAAAGCATTAGTGAGGCCTCATCTAGAATATGCAGTTCAGTTCTGGGCTCCAGTTCATAGAAAGGATGCCCTGGAGTTGGAAAAAATACAAAGAAGAGCAACGAAGCTAATTAGGGGCATGGAGAATTTAAGTTATGAGGAAAGATTGAAAGAATTAAACCTATTTAGCCTTGAAAAAAGACGACTAAGGGGGGACATGATTAACTTATATAAATATATTAATGGCACATACAAAAAATATGGTGAAATCCTGTTCCTTGTAAAACCCCCTCAAAAAACAAGGGGGCACTCCCTCCGTCTGGAGAAAAAAAGGTTCAAGCTGCAGAGGCAACAAGGCTTCTTTACCGTGAGAACTGTGAATCTATGGAATAGCCTACCGCAGGAGCTGGTCACAGCAGGGACAGTAGATGGCTTTAAAAAAGGGTTAGATAATTTCCTAGAACAAAAAAATATTAGCTCCTATGTGTAGAAATTTTTCCTTCCCTTTTCCCGTCCCTTGGTTGAACTTGATTGACATGTGTCTTTTTTCAGCCGTACTAACTAACTATGTAACCTTTGAACACTTTTAAAAAAAAATAAAACAATGTTTTATTGTGCTTTAAGCCATTTTGTAATTGTTTTTTAACCCCTTCCCAACATTTGCCGTAATTATACGTCATGGAAAGCTAGTGCTTCCCGCATTTTGCCGTATCAATACGACAAATGGTGGGCACCGGCTCAGAATTTTACAGCTGATGTCCGGCTGTAATGGCAGGGACCGAAATTAGCTTAGATCCCCGCCATTAACCTCTTAAATGCAGCGCTCAAACGTGATCGCTGTATTTAAGCGGTTTGCAGCTCATCGGAACCCCAGCAACCCTAATACTGGCCTAAAACTTCCAGCCTCCACCCGGCAGCGGGGCCTGAAAAGCTTCCGTAGCCGACGGCAAGATGGCGCCGGCTCAGGAGCTGAGCCGGCGTCATCAGATGTGGATGTCAGCTGTATGTTACAACTTGGCGACAGAAAAAATTACAAAAGTAATTTTATTGTGCAAAAAGTTGTAAAACATAAAAAGTTCTATAAATTAGGTATCGCCGGAATCGTACTGAGCCACAGAATAAAGTTAACATGTAGTTTTATAACGCATGGTGAACGCTGTATAAAAAAAAAAAAAAAAAAAAAAACTATGCCAGAATTGCAGTTTTTTGGTCCCTTGCCTCCCAAAGAAAAAGGATAAAAAGTGATCAAAAAGTCGCAAGTACCCCAAAATGGTACCAATAATAACTACAGCTCGTCCCTCAAAAAAACAGCCCACATACCACTAAGTCTATCAAAAAATTTAATAATTTAAGGCTTCCATAAGTCAGGAAATAAAAAATATGCAGTTGTGTCGGCCCGAGGGAAACATTTCTTCTGTTTCAAGAGGCGAATTATCAAGGCCCTAAAATTAGGGAACCAGGAAGAGTAGGGCCCAAACATCTGCTGGAAGCAGGACAACACTTCCCAACAAAATTCCCCAAACTGCAAAGGTGCAGAGTGTGGACCAAAAGGGGGATAAGGAAGGACCTTTATCAGTGCGACACCAGCCTGTGCAGAAAGGATTGAGCACAGCGTAACACACATCTATGGATTATTTTATTGTTTTTTTTTAACCCAATTATTATACCACCTGACTATGCCCCTGATGTACTCTGCCCGGTTTACATGTGCCCTCACATTATAAACGGAAACACCAGCAATATTCAAACAAATCTACTACCAAGCAAATCCACGCTACAAAAGCCATATGGTGTTCCCTACACTCTGAACCCTACAGTGTGCCCAAACAGCAGTTTACTTCCACATATATGGCATCGCTATACCCGGGAAAATCCTTTTAACAATTTTTTTGGGGGGTGTCTCCAGTGGCGCAAGCTGGGCACTACATATTTGCCACTGAAATAGCATATCTAGGGAAACATTTTAATTTTTACTTTGCACCATCCGCAGCGCAATAATTTATGGAAAAGACCTGTGTGGTGAAAATACTCACTACGCCCCTTAATAAATGCCTTGAGGGGTGCAGTTTCCAAAATGGGGTCACTTCTCAGGGTTTTTTTTTTATTATTTCACATCAGAGCTCTGCAATAGTGAACCAATACTTTGTAAATCGCCAAACTAGGCCTCAATTTTACATGGTACATTTTCACTCCTGAGCCCTGTCAAATGTCCAAGAAAAAAGAAGATTAGGGCCACATGTAGGGTGTTTCTAAAACCGGGAAACACAGATTAATAATTAGAGAGCTGTCTTGTTATGGTAGCACAAGCTGGGCACCACAGATTGGCACATCTATGGAAAAAATGCCATTTTCACTCTGCAACATCGAGTGCGCAGTAATTTCTGCAAAACACCTGCGGGGTTATCATGCTCACTACACCCCTAGGTGAATACCTTGAGGGGTGTCGTTTCCAAAATGTGGTCACATCTGGGGGGTTTACACTGCTTTGGTCCCACAGGGGCTTTGCAAATGTGACATAGCGCCCAGAAACCAATCCAGTAAAATCTGCACTATAAAAGCCAAATGGCACTCCTTCCCTTCTGAGCCCTACTGTGTGCCCAAAAAGCAGTTTATTACCAGATGTAGGGTATTGCCGTACTCGGGAGAAACTGCTTAACAAATTTTGCAGTGCTTTTTCTCCTTTAGTCTTTGTGGAAATGAAAAATAGCTAAACCTACATTTTCTTTGAAAAAATGTAGAGATTTTAATTATTACGGCCTAATTCCAATAATTTCTGCAAAAAACCTGTGGGGTCAAAACGCTCACTATACCCCTAGATAATTTTCTCAATGGGTGTAGTTTCCAAAATGGGGTCACTTGTGGGGGTGTTTCCACTGTTTTGTCACCTCAGGGCCTTTACAATTGCGACATGGCCTCCGCAAACCAATCCTGCTAAATTTGAGCACGAAAATCCAAAGAGCGCGCTTTCCCTTCTGAGCCCTGCCGTGCGTCCAAACAGCCGTTTATGACCACATGTGGGGTATTGTTTTACTCGGGAGAAATTGCTTTACTAATTTTGCAGTATTTTTTTCCTTTAGTCCTTGTGGAAATGAAAAAAAAATAGCTAAACCTACATTTTCTTTGAAAAAAACGTAAGATTTTCATTTTTATGGCCTACTTCCAATAATTTCTGCAATAAACCCGTGGGGTCAAAATGCTCACTATACCCCTAGATAATTTCCTTGAAGTGTGTAGTTTCCCAAATGGGGTAACTTTTGGGGGATTTCCACTGTTTTGGCACCGCAAGAGCCCTTCAAACCTGACATGGTGCCTAAAATATATTAAAAAGAAGGCCCCAAAATCCTCTAGGTGCTCTATTTTTCTGAGGCCTGTGCTTCAGTCTATTACCACACTAGGGCATGTGGGATATTTTCTAAATCTGCAGAACCTGGGCAATAAATATTGAGTTGCGTTTCTCTGGTAAAAGCTTCTGTGATAGTGCGTGTGAACATACCCTATTTACGGACACAATTCAGGCGTTTTACGCCTGGAATTACGACCGAAAATTGTGCTTGAAAGCGTCGGCAAACATCTGCCCATTCATTTGAATGGGTTTTACGATGTACTGTGCAGACGGTCATTTTTTTTACGCGCCGCTTTCAAAAGACGGCGCGTAAAAAAGATGCCCGCGTCAAAGAAGTGCATGTCACTTCTTGGGATGTAATTGGAGCCGTTTTACATTGACTCCATAGAAAAACAGCTCCAATTATGTCCGTAATGGACGCTGCGAAAAACGCCTGCACATGCCATTATGGCTGAAATTCAGGAGCTGTTTTCGCCTGAAAACAGCTCCGTAATTTCAGGCGTAACGTACGTGCACGTGTGAACATACCCTTCCAAAAAGATGGATTAAAAATGAATTTCTACAAGAAGAAATGAAATTTGTAAAACTTTCTAAATGATGTTTTGAATACTTTGAGGGGTGAAGACTTATTGGGGGTTTCTCTTAGGTAGGGCCCTCAAAGCCACTTCACAACTGAACTGGCCCCTGTAAAAATAGCCTTTTGACATTTGCTGCTAAAGTTCTAAGCCTTGTAAAGTCCTAGAAAAATAAAAAGATGTTCAAAAAACGATGACAACATAAAGTAGACATATGGGGAATGTTAATTAGTAACTATTTTATGTGGTATAACTGCCTGTCTTACAAGCAGATACATTTAAATTTTGAAAAATGCTAATTTTTGAAATTTTTCGCTAAATGTTGGTGTTTTTCACAATTAAATACTGAATGTATCGAGCAAATTTCAATGTGTCACGAGAAAACAATCTCAGAATCGTTTGGATAGGTAAAAGCATTCCGAAGTTATTTCCACATAAATTGAAACATGTCAGATTTGAAAAATGAGGCTCTGTCAGGAAGGTCAAAAGTGGCCAAATAGGGAAGGGGTTAATAAACCAATGTTTTACCTTTTCAGATACAGCTTTTATGTATCCCGGATACATAGAAGCTCTATCTTGCGCTCAAACCCAAATCCGACAGGTCAGCAGGACTGACGGCTTCAGTGACAGCGGGTCCTGCGTGATCCAGCTATAATCGATCACATCTAAGCGATGAACTTAGATGTGATCGAGAACAGGTGGATCCTGTGGGTCTCTCACCCGCTATCACAAAAGCCTACAGTCCAGCTGACCAGACATATTCGTTTTTGAGTGCAAAATACAGCTGCTATGTAAACCAATTAAAGTTGCTTAAAACACCATAATACATTGATTTATTTTTTATAAAAAAAAAAAAAATTGTTCAAAGGTTTACATAGCCTATAAGTTGAGTATACAATTTAGCTGTTTTGTTCGGCCATTATTCTTCCCAACTCCACTATAAACACATTTTGTCCATGACCTGCCTAGGTAGAGTCGTGTGTTAACCTTAAACCATACTATCCCCCACCCCCATTTAGTAACGACACATGACACCGAGGTTGGATGTGAAATGGCCACAGCAGCCGTTTATTAATTTCACAGTTTTATAAAAACAATTTAAATCCGAAACATTCGGATAACTAGTTAGGAATCCACCAGAGAATTCCTCCTAATAATTCACATGACCCAACATGGGTCAGAATCATAAATAACAATTAAACGTTAACATTAACCCGAGCAGAGGAAGTCCTTGAAGCCCCTTCAGATGTTCCTTTCAAGAACACACCGAATTAGCCATCTGCAAACCACTAATTACCTCCAGCCGTAAACCAGCTCGGAAGCACCGTTCACCTCTGCAGATGGCTCAAACCACTAGAAGTCCACTTCAAGGGGATAACACCCGATGAAGCCCTCAAGTGATATACCGACCACTAGAAGTCCACTTCAAAGGGATAACACCCGATGAAGCCTTCAAGTGACATACCTTCTACCAGAAGACCACTTCAAAGGGATAACACCCGATGAAGTCTTCAACCATGTACCTTTTTTGGGGGACGCATACCCCCGATGCGACCCCCCCACCATTTTGTACTGACTGGCCTCAAGGACTCCCCCCGCCAGCTGCCATGACAACAGAACCTACTCCGGAAAAAAGAAAAACATGTTAAATAAGCACACAAAATAAAACACAACGATCATAGACAGACGTACATAAGACCTAAGGAGTAACAAAACAAGGGTGGGAGGGTGGGAGCTTTGCTTACTGTGTGTTACTCCTCCCGCTGCTTCCGGCTCAATGCCGAGAAACAGCGGGAAGCGCAGTAACGGCCCCCCCCGCCCCCCTTAACTCCTCCCCGTCCCTCCTTCAGCTCCTTCAACTTTCCCTCACCTCGTAACATTAACCCTTTCCCTACCAGGACGGTCATGTCGGCTTCCCTTAAGCCTGCAGCTGCGTCCAGCCTCTTCTTGACCTGCCTAGGTAGAGTCGTGTGTTAACCTTAAACCATACTATCCCCCACCCCCATTTAGTAACGACACATGACACCGAGGTTGGATGTGAAATGGCCACAGCAGCCGTTTATTAATTTCACAGTTTTATAAAAACAATTTAAATCCGAAACATTCGGATAACTAGTTAGGAATCCACCAGAGAATTCCTCCTAATAATTCACATGACCCAACATGGGTCAGAATCATAAATAACAATTAAACGTTAACATTAACCCGAGCAGAGGAAGTCCTTGAAGCCCCTTCAGATGTTCCTTTCAAGAACACACCGAATTAGCCATCTGCAAACCACTAATTACCTCCAGCCGTAAACCAGCTCGGAAGCACCGTTCACCTCTGCAGATGGCTCCAACCACTAGAAGTCCACTTCAAAGGGATAACACCCGATGAAGCCCTCAAGTGATATACCGACCACTAGAAGTCCACTTCAAAGGGATAACACCCGATGAAGCCTTCAAGTGACATACCTTCTACCAGAAGACCACTTCAAAGGGATAACACCCGATGAAGTCTTCAACCATGTACCTTTTTTGGGGGACGCATACCCCCGATGCGACCCCCCCACCATTTTGTACTGACTGGCCTCAAGGACTCCCCCCGCCAGCTGCCATGACAACAGAACCTACTCCGGAAAAAAGAAAAACATGTTAAATAAGCACACAAAATAAAACACAACGATCATAGACAGACGTACATAAGACCTAAGGAGTAACAAAACAAGGGTGGGAGGGTGGGAGCTTTGCTTACTGTGTGTTACTCCTCCCGCTGCTTCCGGCTCAATGCCGAGAAACAGCGGGAAGCGCAGTAACGCCCCCCCCCGCCCCCCTTAACTCCTCCCCGTCCCTCCTTCAGCTCCTTCAACTTTCCCTCACCTCGTAACATTAACCCTTTCCCTACCAGGACGGTCATGTCGGCTTCCCTTAAGCCTGCAGCTGCGTCCAGCCTCTTCTTGACCTGCCTAGGTAGAGTCGTGTGTTAACCTTAAACCATACTATCCCCCACCCCCATTTAGTAACGACACATGACACCGAGGTTGGATGTGAAATGGCCACAGCAGCCGTTTATTAATTTCACAGTTTTATAAAAACAATTTAAATCCGAAACATTCGGATAACTAGTTAGGAATCCACCAGAGAATTCCTCCTAATAATTCACATGACCCAACATGGGTCAGAATCATAAATAACAATTAAACGTTAACATTAACCCGAGCAGAGGAAGTCCTTGAAGCCCCTTCAGATGTTCCTTTCAAGAACACACCGAATTAGCCATCTGCAAACCACTAATTACCTCCAGCCGTAAACCAGCTCGGAAGCACCGTTCACCTCTGCAGATGGCTCCAACCACTAGAAGTCCACTTCAAAGGGATAACACCCGATGAAGCCCTCAAGTGATATACCGACCACTAGAAGTCCACTTCAAAGGGATAACACCCGATGAAGCCTTCAAGTGACATACCTTCTACCAGAAGACCACTTCAAAGGGATAACACCCGATGAAGTCTTCAACCATGTACCTTTTTTGGGGGACGCATACCCCCGATGCGACCCCCCCACCATTTTGTACTGACTGGCCTCAAGGACTCCCCCCGCCACCGCGAAACAGGCCTTGACCACCTTAAGCCTGTGAGTTCCTCCACACCACCACCGCCCTTTCTATGCCTTCTGCTATAGCCAAGCTCCAAATATCAATGCCAACCTCGGTCAGATGAACCCCGTCACTCCTCCAGAAATTCCCCAATCCTGACTCCAAATCCCTATGCCTCACGCAAATGCCCCCGTTCTTCGCCACAAAACGGGACACCGCCCGGTTAACTTTTATCCGAGCCTTATTGACTCTCTCCACCGATCTAGCTAACCGCCAATGCTTCCTTGGGACTATGTCCGACCACACTACCACCAACTTGGGATAAGATACCCACAAACACAACAAATCATGTTTGATATCCCGCACCAACTCACGAAAAGGGCGGACTCCTAAGTCATTCCCACCCACGTGCAACACTAAAACCTCCGGAACCCTATCAAGCCGCACATATGTCTGGAATTCCGCCAACACCCTGTTCCACGACATACCTCTAAACCCCAGCCAATGCACAACCGCATCCTGTCGCGGAATGCGCAACTGGCGACCATCCGGGCGGACGTCCGCCCTCAAAGCCCCCCAGTGCACGTACGAATGACCCATCAACCACACCAGACAAGGAGGCGAATCTGAAACGGAAAACACAGTTAGGCACCACCATATAACATTTGCAAGCATAAACAACAAAATTACAACATATGGGGGCGGACATAGGACTTAAACCTTTTAGACTCCCAACGACCAATACGCCTCACCCCCTCATCATCCAACCCCCAGCGCCCTGCTTCCGTTGCTGCGCCAATCCGGAAGGAATGAGATGAATATGAGCCTGCCGCAACCCCAACCGCCGTCAAACATTTTTTAAAAACAGCTCCAAACTGAAACCTGGACAAGAACGACCCGTCCACATGACGTAACAAAGGCAAATCTGGAGACCCCCTGTTTTTTGTAAAACCCCGCATGCACTCTACTGGGCACATGACCGACCCCGGGAGAGCGAACAAAACTATCAGTTTTCCCTTCCCTAATTGGTCAGTTTTTGATCTACGCAACCATACCTCCAACCGATCTGCAAAGCAAACGACACCGGCCTTCTACTATCCGCCTCCACCCTACCTCTGCGCAACCCCTTCAAAGCCTGCGATACCAGAAATTCCTTCGATACATCCCGCAAGCCCCGCAACTTTAAGCCCAAACGCCACCGCGGATATAAACCGGTTCACCTTCGCTACTGAAAACCCCCCCTCCCAGGCATCCCCTAACCAATACAAAAGTGCCACCAACCTGTCTCTATCCGTATTGACATCACCCAACTCTCTTACCCACTCCTCCCACTGCCTCCAACAAGCAGCATAAGCCCTCCACGTCGTGCGCGCCAAAGACCTTTGTAACAGCTGCTCTACGGGACCGATACCAGATCCCATAGATGATCCGGACAAGCCAAACCGAGACGTTCCGCTCCCGGGGCCAATTGCCGAAACCGGTCCCACTGCGAGCGAGAAAGAGCATCAGCAACACAATTCCGTACACCCGGGACATGCACCGCCACCACCCACGCGTTCAACGACAAACACACCAACACTAAATGTCGCAACAATTGAACTACAGGAGGAGAGGACGCCGTGATGTTATTAATGGCAAGCACCACCCCCATGTTGTCGCAGTAAAAACGGACCTTCTTATCCCTGAGCCTGTCCCCCCAAATGGTAGCCGCCACCACGATGGGAAACAGCTCGAGCAGGGCCAGATTCCGCGTCAATCCACTGGACACCCAGCTAGCCGGCCATTGACCTGCGCACCACGGACCTCCCCCGTAAGCTCCAAAGCCACCCGCCCCAGCCGCATCCGTGAAAATATTCAGATCACTCGTATCCTGCGCTGGGGCCATCCATAGCGAGCGACCATTGTACTGGCCCAAGAAGTCATCCCAAACCTGAAGATCAGCTCGGTGCTCCTCCTTGAGCCTCACAAAATGATGCGGCGCCCGCACTCCCGCCGTTGCCGCCGCCAACCTTCTACCAAACACCCTCCCCATCGGCATAATCCGGCAGGCGAAATTCAACTTCCCCAGCAGCGACTGAAGCTCCCTCAGCGACATTTTCTTCCTTCTACAAGCCCGTCGCACCTCCAGCCTCAAAGCACCCAACTTATCCGCCGGGAGCCGACACTCCATTGCCACCGAGTCAATTTCGATTCCCAAGAAACAAATCGTCGCTACCGGGCCCTCCGTTTTTTCCGGCGCCAAAGGGATCCCAAAATCCCTCGCCACCTTCTGCAGGGCATGAAGCAAGTTACCGCAAACCGGCGAACCCCCCGGGCCAACGCACAAAAAATCATCTAAGTAATGGATCAACGAATCGACCCCGGATACTCCCCTCGTTACCCACTCCACGAAGCTACTAAACGCCTCGAAGTATGCACAAGAAAGAGAACACCCCATCGGAAGGCACCGATCCACGTAAAAGGCCCCATTCCAAAAACAACCCAACAGCCGTTGGCTTTCTGGATGCACCGGCAACAACCTGAACGCCGCCTCGATGTCGGTTTTTGCTAGCAGCGCCCCCGGACCCGCAGCCCGCACTAACCCCACCGCCTTATCGAATGAGGTATAAACTACGGAACACAACTCGTGATCAATCCCGTCATTTACCGACGAACCTTTGGGATACGATAAATGTTGAATCAAACGAAACTTTCCGGGCTCGCGTTTAGGGACAATACCCAAAGGGGACACAACTAAATCTTTCACCGGCGACTCCACAAATGGCCCCGACATGCGCCCCAACGAAACTTCTTTTAACAACTTTTCCGACACGACTTCCGCATGCAAGTAAGCCGATTTTAAATTTCTCCGCGTAACCGGAACCTCATAAGGAGGCGGAGGAATAACAAAACCAACACTAAACCCTTCATAAAGCAACTTAGCTGCCGCCCTATCCGGATACTCATTTAGATAAGGGGCCATCCTTTCCACCCTCACCGGCGACACCCCCTTGACCAGCCCCCTGCTGGTTCCCGGACCTCTTTTTTCGCAGACATTTTGCCGCCCCGTGTGATGCACCATTACACTCGGAGCACACGTGCTTGAACTTGCACGTGGCCCCAAACTTGCACTGGCCTTCCTTGAATTGCCAGCAAAACCCCGCCTTTCCCCCGCCGCTTGGTCCACTCTGACTAGACTGGCCTCCCTGGCCACCGCTCCCGGGAAAGGGCTGCCTAACCGGAGCCGTAACCCGTAACCAGAGAGCAATATCCTTCTGGTCCCACCGAATCGCCGGCCGAACCGCCTTCCGCTGACGGAATTGCTCATCATATCGCAGCCACGCCTGACCCCCATACGCCCTATGAGCCTCCCCAATAGCATCAAAATAACAAAATAACGCCGAACAATTTTCCGGCGCCTTTTCCCCTATCACACTAGCCAATATGGCGAACGCCTGCGACCAATTAACGAACGTCTGCGGGATAAGCCTATACCGCCGCCGTTCCTCCTCGTCCTTTTTACTCTCATCCCGCTTGCTCTTATCCAAATTGAATTTAGCCAGCGGCAAGAGAGAAAAAATTTCAACATATTCATCTTTCCAGATCCGATCACGCACCTCCTGCTTTAAATGCGCCCCCAACGGACCCTCAAAACAAACATACACCTCCCCCCGAGCACGATCGTCCATGCGCACTCGATCGCCGTCCTTCTGTGCCTCAGTCTGCACCGACACCGCGACCGCCTCTCTAACCGCCACCACAGGACGCGCCTGCAACGATCCCACGTCCCTGGGGCCTTCCCAAACTACCGCAGGGGACACTTCCGTTACTACCGGCGCCGCGGCCCTATCCAGGCGCCCCACCAGCTCCCGTAAGCAACCCACTAACTCTGCCATACCCGCTCCGTCGCGTCCGCCCGCG
Organism: Rhinoderma darwinii; assembly: GCF_050947455.1. Lineage (NCBI taxonomy): Eukaryota > Metazoa > Chordata > Amphibia > Anura > Rhinodermatidae > Rhinoderma > Rhinoderma darwinii. The sequence continues at coordinate 301,750,988 of NC_134688.1, forward strand.
CCACTACCGGCCCCCGATGCTATGCTAGCAGCCCCCCCGCCGACACCCGACATAAAAATCGCTGGATAAGACAATAATGGAGTTATACACTCACCGGGCTGCACAGGCGCTGTGTTCCCGTCAGCCGGACCATCCTGACCTCGACGATAGACGTCCAGTTCACCTTCCTCCAGTTCTTCTCTCGCCGACGACTGTCCCTCCCAACGACATCTTCGAAAAGGGGATGAGGACGCGCTGACCGATGGGCCGGCAACCTGCCGCCCGACCGCCGGGACCCAGACTTCCGACCGGACCTGTTGCCTCGACGTCGCTGCAGATCTAGTCGTCCGTCTAGACGATCCTGACGAAGCCTGCCCCCTGGCCGGAACATCACCATGCGGGGCGGCCGTACCTTGCTCTCGACATCTTCCATCTGATGGGGGAGGGGTGACAGGGAGCCCAGCCTGCGACTCCCTGCTTACCGCCGGACCCCGTCGCGGCCTGGGATTCCTGCCAGGACGCAGGGCCTGGGAAGGGGCGGTCCTCCCAGCTGCCTGGCCTGCAGCGTCCGGGATCGGGCTCCCTCTGCGACGCCGTGTCCGCGGGACTACCTCCGGACTAAGGCGCTCTGGAGGTCGGGACCGCCGAGAGGGACGGGTCGACACAGCCTGCATCGCCGTCACCCCTGCCACCGCTCTCTGCCTGCCCAGCGCAGGAGCGGTTGTTGCCGACTCCCCCCCCGCCGCCATAGCCATGCTCGTAGGGGGGCCGGGGGAGGGGAGCCTGTCCCTTGCAACAGACCCCGAACGCCGTGCCCGACGTGGCGAAACGGCGTCCGGGATCCGCGTTAATGCAGCCACGGTCTCCTCCAGCCATCCGGGACCGTGGTGCACAGCAGCGGCGCGCAGCCGCTCTAAAATCAGGGCCTCTGCCATCACTAAAAAACCGGGCAACGGGGAGCTTTGCTTACTGTGTGTTACTCCTCCCGCTGCTTCCGGCTCAATGCCGAGAAACAGCGGGAAGCGCAGTAACGGCCCCCCCCGCCCCCCTTAACTCCTCCCCGTCCCTCCTTCAGCTCCTTCAACTTTCCCTCACCTCGTAACATTAACCCTTTCCCTACCAGGACGGTCATGTCGGCTTCCCTTAAGCCTGCAGCTGCGTCCAGCCTCTTCTGTCTGGGGCTCATTTCCTGAATGAATTAAGGACTGGGCATGTTAAAAGTAAGGAATCCCCCATACAAATTAGTCAGTCAATCCCATCTAAGGCCTGATTTACACGAGCGTGTGCATTTTGCGCACGCAAAAAACGCGGCGTTTTGCGTGCGCAAAATGCACTTAACAGCTGCGTGTGTCATCAGTGTATGATGCGCGGTTGCGTGATTTTCGCGCAGCCGCCATCATTATGACACTCCGTTTGGATGTTTGTAAACAGAAAAGCACGTGGTGCTTTTCTGTTTACATTCAGAGTTTGACAGCTGATGTGCGAATCAATGCTTCCGTGCCACCTGCGTGGTTTTCACGCACCCATTGACTTCAATGCGCAAAACCCACGGACTGTCTGAACTGTCCCATAGAGTAATATAGGTGCGTACGACACGCGTGAAAAGCACGTGCGTATATTAGGCTCGTGTAAATGATGCCTAAATCAGAGAGTTTGAATGACTTCTAACAGTATGACCTACTTAGGAAACTGCAGAATTAAGTGTTTAACAATTTTGCAGAGCACAACTCAAGAACTTATATTTAGGCCTTATTCACACGCAGGGACCTATGTTAGTGAATGGGGCCGTTCAGACAGTCCGTGATTTTCACGCAGCGTATGTCCGCTGCGTAAAACTCACGACATGTCCTGTACTTGGCCGTTTTTCACGCATCACGCACCCATTGAAGTCAATGGGTGCGTGAAAATCGCGCACGGCACACGGAAGCACTTCCGTGTGTCGCGCATGATTCGCGGAACAGTAGATAAAGAAATGAACGAAAAAATGAATTTTATTTTAAAAATTTATTTTTCTAAGCTTCAAAACCACGTGTTATAAGCATGTCATATGCGTGAAAATCACGCAGCCCCGCAGCAAACACTGATGACACACGGAACTGCAATGCGCAAAAAACGTAGCGTTTTTTTGCGCGCGCAAAATGCACACATTCGTGTGAATAAGGCTTTACTGGTGACGGCTCATGCACATGGCAATGCTGTGTATACGAACGCTGTATGGAGGTCCCGCCTAATGCAGATTCTGTGAAGCCCCATATTGTGTCTTATAAGTAATACTTCTACGAGAGACTACCTCTATAATTTGGCATGCAATGGAGTAGGCCATTTCTTTTTCACGTATTGATACAGAATCTATGAGAGGAAAACCTGAAGGCTACAGTATGGGCTTCCAGAATTCTTCTGCTTTCCTACAAGGACAATACATCATGCCACTCTCTGGAGGTCAATTATGATGACTGCAATTTATATACAAACTAATGCATTTACATTTAATTATATTTTTTTCTTTTAAAATAAGAGAAGAGAAACGTAGGGGAACATACAGTGTTTAAAAAAAAAATAGGCATTTTTTGAATGTAGCACATTTTTGATACAGTGCAGTCAAATACAGTATCCGTTATGCCATAATCTATCGTTTACTGAATTGTTACCTGACAGCGACAACAACTGGAAATCACCCTTGTAAGATTCTAAAAGGAAGTGGTCTGGAATGGAATGTGTGTGAGCAAGACCAAGTATACAGCCAGAGAAGGAGAACGCCAACAAACTGGAGAGGAAATGTCTCACCGGGGAGCACAATCTAAACCAACCACCCTGCACCATCCCCAGTAATATCAGATCCATTAGTTATTGCCAAGTTCACCTTCATTTACCCTTCCATCCTTCACATTTTTTATTGAATGTACAGATGTAGCCATCTTTATCTTGACTCTGATAACTTGCTGCAGCGTGATATCACACAACAAAAGCCATTGAAAAAGTTGAGATAAGAGATCCAGCCACTGTTTATTTAACGTGTTAAAAGTCAAGGTAAACACGGCTACATCTGTATACTAAACCTAAGGCCTCATTTACACGAGCGTAATATACGCGCGTGCGACGCGCGTGCTTTTCACGCGTGTCGTACGCACCTATATTACTCTATGGGGCAGTGCAGACGATGCGTGAATTTTGCGCAGCGCGAGTGCGTTGCGTAAAACTCACGACATGTTCTATAATCGTGCGTTTTTCGCGCATCACACACCCATTGAAGTCAATGGGTGCGTGAAAACCACCGTGCGAACTGCGTGATTCGCACAAGAGCTGTCAAACTGAATGTAAACAGAAAAGCACCACGTGCTTTTCTGTTTACAAACATCCGAACATGAGCGAACGGAACTTTACCGGGTTCGGCCGAACTCGTTTTGACCGAACCCGGCAGGAGACAGTCACTGTGCATGGTGCTGAAAGAGTTAAACTGGTTCAGCACCCTGGACAGTGACTTCCGATTCTAATATATGTGAACGTGTAAAAAAAAAAAGTTCTGACCGATAACTCCCGGCTTCTTCCTCCAGGCTGACCTCCCGGGATGACAATTCAGTCCAAGTGACAGCTGCAGCTAATCACAAGCCAAGCACAGGCTGCAGCGGTCACATGGACTGCCGCGTCATCCAGGGAGGTGGGGCCAGATGTCAAGAGAGGCGCATCACCAAGGACGCGTCACCAAGGACGCGTCACCAAGGCAACGGCCGGGAAGTTCTCGGTAAGTACGAACCTCTTTTTTTTTTAAACAGGTTACTCGATATGGTGATCGGAATGCACTGTCGAGGGTGCTGAAAGAGTTACTGCCGATCAGTTAACTCTTTCAGCACCATGGACAGTGACTGACGTCGACTAGCCTCATCTCTATGATGGCGGCTGCGCGAAAATCACGCAGCCGCGCATCATACACGGATGACACACGGAGCTGTCAAGTGCCTTTTGCGCATGCAAAACGCTGCGTTTTTTGCGCGCGCAAAACGCACACGCTCGTGTAAATAAGGCCTAAAAGTATATACATTTAATAAAAAAAGAAAAGCTAGTATGAATCACACCTTTGATTATTTGTCATTTCACTTGTTAGTTGCTTCTCCCATTGTAAAGCGCTGTGGAATATGTTGGCACTAAATAATCAAATATTAATATTATGATTGGGGCAGAAATTTTTCTAGTCTTCCTGTCAGTGACATAGTTATAATAACCTTTAAGTTTAGTGTCTCTTTACGTATTTACAAATGCAACAGCCAAAGATTTTCATTACTGTAAATGTTTTCCAAGAAAAGAATACGTGTCCATACTAATGCAGAAGCATATTTGAAATATTTCTCCAAGTAAACGGAGAGAGTCCATAATCCTGAGAAGTCCCTACCCTTGGCCACACTCATTACACTTATCAGTATCAATAACTATTAATCCGATCTGGAGGCGCTGTCGTTACTATAGTCATTGCATACTTGTAGGTTGCCACCAGCAATTGTGCTGTATGCAGATGTCTCCTGTTACACCGCAGCTGTATAAGCTTGTACTGGAAGTCATTCACATGTTGCAGTAATACACTCTACGGATATATAGGAAACCTCTACAGAAAGGAGCGGATCACTTTACAAGTTTCATTCGGATCACAAGACCACTGACACTTGTCCACATATTAAGCCCAAGTCACTCACCCTGAGGGTCCTTCCCTCCTTCCACTGGGCTGGCTGCTGGCACTAAGGCAGAAGGCAGAGTCTTGTAGATCTAGCTGTGACTCCTTCCTGGAGGATGGATAAGGGCTGGGCCCAGAATTAACTAGTTCAGGTCAGTGTCAGTGTGACAGCTGTACAGCTAGGAGTTTCTCTTACTGGAAATGGAACCTGTTTTCAGTCAATACCCTACTGCTGAAACATACTATGATCAGCACAGAAAGTGAAACAATAAAGTGACACAACAAAAGCATGACGGGAAGTCTGAACTAGACTTTGTAAACCTTTCAGCACATTTTAAAAAAAACAACGTATTAGAAGATTTTAATATCTTGCGCTGAAACCCGAATCCGTTAGGTCAGCTGGATTGACGCCTTCCGTGAGGGTATGTTCACACGCAGTTTTCAAACGTAATTCGGGCGTTTTACGCCTCGAATTACGCCTGAAAAAACGGCTCTATTACACCTACAAACATCTGCCTACGGTTTTCAATGGGTTTTACGGTGTTCTGTTCCCACAAGATGTTATTTTACGCGTCGCTGTCAAAATACGGCGTGTAAAAAGACGCCCGCGAAAAAGAAGTGCATGTCACTTCTTGGGACGTTTTTGGAGCCGTTTTTCATTGACTCCATTGAAAAACAGCTCCAATAACGTCCGTAAAATACGCCGCGAAAAACGTGAGTTGCTACAAAAACGTCTGAAAATCAGGAGCTGTTTTCGCCTGAAAACAGCTTCGTATTTTCTGACGTTTTTTGCTAAGGCGTGTGAGCATACCCTAAGGGCTTATTTAGACGAACGTGTAAAACGTCCGTGCAACGCACGTGATTTTCACGCGTGTCGCACGGACCTATGTTAGTCTATGGGGCCGTGCAGACAGTCTGTGATTTTTGCGCAGCGTGAGTCCGTTGCGTAAAACTCACGACATGTCCTATATTTCTGCGTTGTTCGCGCATCACGCACCCATTGAAGTCAATGGGTGCGTTAAAATCACGCGCACCACACGGATGCACTTCCGTGGGATGCGCGTGATTCGCACAACAGCAGTCAAAAGTATGTTTGCAAACAGAAAAGCACCACGTGCTTTTCAGTTTACAAACATCCAAACGGAGTGTCATAATGATGGCGGCTGCGCGAAAATCACGCATCCTATGTGATGACACACAGAGCTGTTAAGTGCCTTTTGCGCACGCAAAACACTGCGTTTTTTGCGTGCGCAAAACGCACACGCTCGTGTAAATCCTCCCAAACAGTCATAAAGTTAGACGTGATCGATAACAGGTGAATCCTACGTGTCACAGACACGCATGAACCGCATTCAGCGAATCCGTCAGTCCCGCTGACCTGACAGATTTGGGTTTGAGCGCAAGATACAGCTTAAATTTATCCAGGATACAAAGAAGCTATATCTGAAAAAGTAAAATATTTTTTTAATAAAAAAAACAATTAAAAAGTTGTCTAAAAACCTCTAATATGTTGTTTTGTAAAAAATAAATAATAAAATGTGCTCAAAATTTAGGCAAGTCAGGCCTGGGGACAATGGTGTGTAAAATGGCATCTGCCTGCACCCTGCACTAAGCACTGTATGCTGCCATGAAGTGGATAAACACATATTCCATGTAAATAGATGCCTTATTTAATGGTAGATTAATTTAGATTAATGCACAGTTACATTCTCAAAATGAATAGGTTATTTTTATCACGGAAAGTTATGGCATATCACTTTCAGATCCATTGGGGTCTGACTGCAGCCACGTCACTGTTTGGCTGGGTTCACACGAGCATGTTATGTCCGTAATGGACGGGACGTATTTCGGCCGCAAGTCCCGGACCGAACACAGTGCAGGGAGCCGGGCTCCTAGCATCATAGTTATGTACGATGCTAGGAGTCCCTGCCTCTCCATGGAACTACTGTTCCGTATTGAAAACATGATTACAGTACGGGACAGTTGTCCTGCAGCGAGGCAGGGACTCCTAGCATCGTACATAACTGATGCTAGGAGCCCGGCTACCTGCAGTGTGTTCGGTCCGGGACTTGCGGCCGAAATACGTTCCGTCCATTACGGACATAACATGCTCGTGTGAACCCAGCCTTTTCCCTGCAAATTGGTGCTCCCGGCCATGCTGTGTGCAGAAAAGTGTAGCATGGAACCATTCAAGTGAGTAAGTGATATGCCATCACTTACTGTGATGGGCATAACCTTTTTGGGTCCATTCAGACATTGTCGTTGAGGAGCGGTTAAAACCACGTTTTAAAAAACACTACTGCATAAAAAAAACATACCAAATTACGGTAAAAACACATGCGGCTTTTGGATGCGTTTTTTCTATACAGTTTTAACCGCACCTCAACCACCACGTCTAAATAGTTTATGTCTTTGTGATGTTTTCATTTATTTGCACCATGTTTTGTTTGCAAAAAGAATACTTTATTATTGTACAACACTTCTGAATTGAAGACATTGTCCATTTTTCCTTTTTATTCTTTGATCGACTAACTTAGTCTAGGTTCACTTCGCATTCGGCGATTACGATCGGCCGTTTCAATCAAAATGGTCTGCCGAACATATGCCCCAGACATATGCAACTGTGTTCCTATACAGTTGCATACATCTACCATTGACTGTTAGGGTATGTTCACACGTAGTCAACAAAAACGTCTGAAAATCCAGAGCTGTTTTCAAGGGAAAACAGACCCTGCTTTTCAGACGTTTTTTTACCAACTCGCATTTTTCGCGGAGTTTTCACGCCGCTTTCGCGGCGTTTTTTACGTCCGTTTTTGGAGCTGTTTTCATTGTAGTCTATGAGAAAACAGCTCCAAAAACGTCCAAAGAAGTGTCCTGCACTTCTTTTGATGAGGCTGTATTTTTACTCGTCGTCGTTTGACAGCTGTCAAACGACGACGCGTAAATAACAGGTCGTCTGCACAGTACGTCGGCAAACCCATTCAAATGAATGGGCAGATGTTTGCCGACGTATTGGAGCCGTATTTTCAGACGTAAAACGAGGCATAATACGCCTCGTATACGTCTGAAATTTGGCCGTGTGAACATACCCTTAGGGTATGTGCACACACACTAATTACGTCCGTGATTGACGGACGTATTTCGGCCGCAAGTCCCGGACCGAACACAGTGCAGGGAGCTGGGCTCCTAGCATCATAGTTATGTACGATGCTAGGAGTCTCTGCCTCGCTGCAGGACAACTGTCCCGTACTGTAATCATGTTTTCAGTACGGGACAGTAGTTCCACGGAGAGGCAGGGACTCCTAGCATCGTACATAAGTATGATGCTAGGAGCCCGGCTCCCTGCACTGAGTTCGGTCCGGAACTTGCGGCCGAAATACGTCCGTATATTACGGACGTAATTAGTGTGTGCACATACCCTTAAAATCGAGCTATAGCACAGGGTAACATTTTTTTTTTTTTTTTGCATACTGTTGTATTAAGAAGTGTACTTTTCAATACAATTGTGGCAAATTGTGGCATCATATTTTGGCATATGTTTGGCTATTGATATTGCCATATTTCTCGGCATATAAGACAAACATTCACTACTTTGTTTAAACAGGCATAGGCTGTCTGACAAATGTTGCACATGTTTAATAAGTTTGGTGTAACCTTATAACCGAAAAACTGTAAAGAAAACCAGCTAAAACAGAAGCTTTATAGTTTTTTTTACGTGTGTGTCTATTAAATTATATATCATGTGAAGAACTAAGGACACCCAATGTCAATTTTGCCGCAGGCAGAAGTAATTACAACTTCTGCCCCTCCCCCAGTGTCCTGTATAGGAGAAACTCCACAGGCTGTAAAAACATCAGCGGTCGGGCAGAGCTTGTATATAAAGGGTATGTGCACACACACTAATTACGTCCGTAATTTACGGACGTATTTCGGCCGCAAGTACCGGACCGAACATAGTGCAGGGAGCCGGGCTCCTAGCATCATAGTTATATACGATGCTAGGAGTCCCTGCCTCTCTGCAGGACAACTGTCCCGTACTGTAATCATGTTTTCAGTACGGGACAGTAGTTCCACGGAGAGGCAGGGGCTCCTAGCATCGTACATATGTATGATGCTAGGAGCCCGGCTCCCTGCACTGAGTTCGGTCCGGGACTTGCGGCCGAAATACGTCCGTCAATTACGGACGTAATTAGTGTGTGTGCACATACCCAAATAGTTTGTGTGTGTGTAGGGTGCTTGGCTGTAAATTCTGTGTAAGGGAGGGGAAATAAGTTATAAATTTTTGGTGGTGAGTTTTGCGTGTTACTTTGGTGTAAAGGATTGGGGCTTTTTACTACAGAAACAGGGTTGACAATTGTCCCTAAATATGCGCAGTCTTTTATATAAGGGAATTTTAGATAAGTGTCCAAATGCTTGTCAAGTTGTCATTTTTGCTGCACAATCCCACAAACAGTCAACGCAAGAGGTGGGGGTTTATGCTCACTTGAAAGAGGCACTTCTGCCCGTTTTGGGTGTGCTCCCTTCCTAGAACTGGAGCATGGCTTACAATGACTTGGGATTTAGGATTTAAAAGCATGTGGTCCGTAATAAGAAAATAGATGCGTCCATGATTTTTTTTTTTAAGCTGGGGTGTTTGTGTAGGCTATTGTGATGTTAATCATCTTCATTTTACAGTTTAGATCTGCTAATGTCTTCATATTAGCATTCTGATCTATAGACATACACTATTCATAGGGGCGGATTTAGGCATCATTTACACGAGCGTAATATACGCGCGTGCTTTTAACGCATGTCGTACGCACCTATATTAGGCTGTGGGGCAGTGCAGACAGTGCGTGAATTTTGTGCAGTGCGTTGCGTCAGGGGCGTAACTAGGAAAGACTGGGCCCCATAGCAAACTTTTGACTGGGGCCCCCCCTCCCCTGGGTGTCACACAACCCCCCCTTGTAGATAGTGCCTTTTTTACAGCCCCCCCTGTAGATAACGCCATACAGCCCCCTCTGTAGATAACGCCATACAGCCCCCTCTGTAGATGGCGCCATACAGTCCTTCCTGTAGATAACACCATACAGCCCCCTCTGTAGATATCTACAAAGGGGGCTGTATGGCGTTATCTACAGGGGGGGCTGTATGGCGTTATCTACAGGGGGGCTGTATATCGCCATCTACAGAGGGGGCTGTATGGCGGCATCTACAGAGGGGGCTGTATGGCGCCATCTACAGAGGGGGCTGTATGGCGCCATCTACAGAGGGGGCTGTATGGCGCCATCTACAGAGGGGGCTGTATGGCGCCATCTACAGAGGGGGCTGTATGGCGCCATCTACAGAGGGGGCTGTATGGCGCCATCTACAGAGGGGGCTGTATGGCGATATCTACAGAGGGGGCTATATGGCGTTATCTACAGGGGTGCTGTATGGCGCCATCTACAGAGGGGGCTGTATGGTGCCACCTACAGAGGGGGCTGTATGGCGTTATCTACAGGGGGGCTGTATGGCGCTATCTACAGGGGGCTGTATGGCGCTATCTACAGGGGGACTGTATGGCGTTATCTACAGAGGGGGCTGTATGGCGCTATCTACAGGGGGGCTGTATGGCGTTATCTACAGAGGGGGCTGTATGGCGTTATCTACAGGGGGTCTGTATGGCGTTATCTACAGGGGGGTTCTGTAGGGAACGCCATACAGCCCCCCCTTTAGGGAACGCCATACAGCCCCCCCCTGTAGGGAAGGCCATACAGCCCCCCCTGTAGGGAACGCCTTACAGCCCCCCCTGTAGGGAACGCCTTACAGCCCCCCTGTAGGGAACGCCATATAGCCCCTCCCTGTAGGGAACGCCATACAGCCCCCCCGTAGGAAATGCCATACAGCCCCCCCATGTAGGAAACGGCTTACAGCCCCCCCTGTAGGGAATGCCATACAGCCCCCTGTAGGGAATGCCATACAGCCCCCCCTGTAGGGAACGCCATACAGCCCCCCCTGTAGGGAACGCCATACAGCCCCCCCTGTAGGGAACGCCATAGAGCCCCCCCACCTGTAGGGAACGCCATACAGCCCCCCCTGTAGGGAACGCCATACAGCCCCCCCCCTGTAGGGAACGCTATAGACCCCCCCCCCTGTAGGGAACGCCATACAGCGTCTCCAACCCCCCAAAAAGATGCGACCTACAGTGTGAAAAGACATGTATCCCCTATCCACAGGACAGGGGATACATGCGTGATCACTGGCAGCGATAGGGAGAACGGGGGACTGAAAGTCCCCCAAGTTCTCCATGACTAACCTCTGACTTCCGGCGTCTGCGCAGCTCAATAAAAATTAAAGGAGCGCTGGTCACGCATGCGCACAAGCGCGACCGGCGCTCCATTCGTTTCTACGGAGCTGCCGACACAGACCCCGGAAGTCCGAGGTTTGTGATGGGGAACTTCAGGGGACTTTCAGTCCCCTGTTCTCCCTATCGCTGCCAGCGATGACACATGTATCCCCTATCCTGTGGATAGGGGATACTTGTCTTTTGTTTAATGGCAGAGTGGGGAGATACCTTCCTGCTCTGCCGTAGTGTTCAGTGGCATCCCGCTGTAGCAGCCATAGCGGCTGCTAGCGAAGCCTCCGGCCATGGTGGGAGCCCGTGCAGGCGGGCGACACGGGCCCCCTCATGCCGCGGGCCCCGTAGCAGCCGCTACGGCTGCTATAGTGGTAGTTACGCCACTGCGTTGCGTAAAACTCACGACATGTCCTTTCTTTGTGAGCTGTTCGCGCATCACGCACCCATTGAAGTCAATGGGTGCGTGAAAACCACGCAGGTCGCACGGAAGCACTTCCTTGCGAACTGCGTGATTCGCGCAACAGCTGTCAAACTCTGAATGTAAACAGAAAAGCACCACGTGCTTTTCTGTTTACAAACATCCAAACGGAGTGTCATAATGATGACAGCTGCACGAAAATCACGTAGCCGCGCATCATACACTGATGACACACGTAGCTGTTAAGTGCCTTTTGCGCACGCAAAACGCCGCATTTTTGCGTGCGCAAAACGCACACGCTCGTGTAAATCAGGCCTTACACAGACTGGCGTTTCATACGCTAGTCTCAGTATGAAGCCCGCAGCAGTAAAATGCAGCTAATTTTAAGGGGTGCATGTGTTCTGCTGTCCATGCTGGCATAGATTTTCACTATAACTTACGCCAGTTCCTGACATTAATTATAGTGAATGTGTTGGGCAGTGAGTGGCCCCACCCCCTCTGTTAAGCCAGACCCACTATTTGTTAAAGTGTCGGGAGCGGCATAAATGCGTCAGAAGTCACATTTATTTTGCGGAAATTGTGACTTTTGATGAATTTTCAATCTTAACCCCTTAGTGACCAGCCCATTTTAGGCCCTAATGACCAAGCTATTTTATTCGTTTTTCTATAGTCGCATTCAAAGAGCTATAACTTTTTTATTTTTTCGTCTACATAGCTGTATGAGGACTTGTTTTTTGCGGGATTAGTTGTACTTTTTAATAGCACCATTTTTGGGTACATATAATTTTTTTATTAACTTTTATTAACTTTTTTGGGGGGGATTATAAAAAAAACCTGAAATTCCACCATTGTTCTATGCGTTTTTAAATTGACGCCGTTCACTGTGCGGCGTAAATAACATGTTATCTTTATTCTATGGGTCAGTACGATTACGACGATACCACATATGTAGAGGTTTTTTATGTTTTACGACTTTTCCACAATAAAAACACTTTTGAACTAAAATTATTTGTTTTTGCATCGTCGCTTTCCAAGAGCCGTAACTTTTTTATTTTTCCATCAATGAAGTGATTTTTTGGGCTTGTTTTTTGCGGGACGAGACGTAGTTTTGATTGGTACTGTTTTGGGGTGCATGGGACTTATTTTTCCTTTTTATTATGACTTTTTTGGGGGGCAATGGAAAAAAATTGCAATTTCGCCATTGTTTTTTGCGGGTTTTTTTTTATGGTGTTCACCTTGCGGTTTAAATTACATATTAACTTTATTAATGGAGTCATTACGGTCGCGACGTACCATATATGTGTACTTTTATTTATTTTTTACACTTTTACTAAATAAAACCACTTTTTATGGAAAAAAATGGTTTTATTTATTTTTTTACTGTCATTTTTATTAATAATTTTTATTTCACATTTATTATTTAGTTCATTAGTCCCACTAGGGGACTTTACTGTGCGATCTTCAGATCGCTGCTATAATGTTTTGGTATACTTCGTATACCAGAGCATTATTGCCTCCCTCTGTAAACAAGTTAAATGCCGCGGTCGCTATTGACGGCGGCATTTAACGGGTTAAACGGCCGCGATCGAAGTAAACTTCGATCGCGAACGTTGGAGCAGGATCCCAGCTGTCATCAGACAGCTGAGCCCCGGCTCCAGCCTGCACGGGAGACCCGTGCAGGACTTAGACTAGGCTCACGTGAAAAGGCGTCAGCCTAGCCTAAGGCCCCTTAGTGACGAACGTGAAAAGGCGTATTGTTGGTCACTAAGGGGTTAATTCATTTTTGGCTCTCCATTTAATACTAATACTAATAATAATAATAATAATTTTTATTTATATAGTGCCAACATATTCCGCAGACTTTACAGTTCAGGGGGTACATTGTACAGACAATATCAGACATTACATATTGACCAAATTAATTTACAATTCAAACAAGAGGAGTGAGGAACCTGCTCGCAAGAGGTTACAATCTATGAGGAAATAAGGGAGACACAAAGTGTAAAATATGCTTAAAGAGGCTCTGTCACCAGATTTTGCAACCCCTATCTGCTATTGCAGCAGATAGGCGCTGCAATGTAGATTACAGTAACGTTTTTATTTTAAAAAAACGAGCATTTTTGGCCAAGTTATGACCATTTTTGTAGTTATGCAAATGAGGCTTGCAAAAGTCCAAGTGGGTGTGTTTAAAAGTACAAGTCCAAGTGGGTGTGTATTATGTGCGTACATCGGGGCGTTTTTAATACTTTCACTAGCTGGGCGCTCTGATGAGAAGTAACATCCTCTTCTCTTCAGAACGCCCAGCTTGTGACAGTGCAGATCTGTGACGTCACTCACAGGTCCTGCATCGTGACGGCCACATCGGCACCAGAGGCTACAGTTGATTCTGCAGCAGCATCAGCGTTTGCAGGTAAGTCGATCTTACCTGCAAACGCTGATGCTGCTGCAGAATCAACTGTAGCCTCTGCTGCCGATGTGGCCGTCACGATGCAGGACCTGTGAGTGACGTCACAGATCTGCACTGTCACAAGCTGGGCGTTCTGAAGAGAAGAGGATGTTACTTCTCATCAGAGCGCCCAGCTAGTGAAAGTATTAAAAACGCCCCGATGTACGCACATAATACACACCCACTTGGACTTGTACTTTTAAACACACCCACTTGGACTTTTGCAAGCCTCATTTGCATAATTACAAAAATGGTCATAACTTGGCCAAAAATGCTCGTTTTTTAAAAATAAAAACGTTACTGTAATCTACATTGCAGCGCCGATCTGCTGCAATAGCAGATAGGGGTTGCAAAATCTGGTGACAGAGCCTCTTTAAGTACAACGGTCCAGCCATCTTTTATACACATGGGGTAGTACACATAAAGCTGCATGAGCCGGTCACCAGCCAGTGTAAGTGTATGACCGACATGAAGTGTATTAGGGTGCAAGGAGTGTGGGGGATACTGCTGAATGAAGGGGCCTCATTACTAATGTAAAGTGGGCCCAGGGAAAGGAATTAGATTAGGGAATGTTATAGGCCTGTCTAAAACTATGAAAACTATGGAAGTTTTCAGGGCACGTCTAAAACTATGGAAGTTGGAAATTAATCTGGTTGTCTGAAGTAGCACATTCCAGAGGACTGGTGCAGCACGAGAAAAATCTTGGAGACGGGAGTGGGAGGTTTGGATTATGGCAGATGTTAATCTGAGGTAGTTGGCAAAACGCAGAGCGCGAGTAGGGTGGTAAACTGAGATGTAAGGTGGTGCAGCACTGTGGAGAGCTTTGTGGGTGAGAGTAATAAGTTTGAATTAAATTCTGAAGGGGATGGACAACCAGTGAAGTGACTGGCAGAGGGTAGAGGCATTGGTGTAGCGGTTGGCATGGCCGACCTTAGGTACGTGCGACCAGTGCGGTCGTACAGGGCGTCGCCCACCGCACTGTAAGCGGGGCACCACCAGGAGTGCATGCCCTGCGCCATGGCCACTACTCGGGGAGCCAGCGGGTCAGGTGCCACTCACTGCACCGACCTCATACTGGCTGCCTCGCGCCCAGGCCACCGCTCGTCCGCTCACCCTGTCCTGTGTCCTGAATAACGAGATAGGCGTGATGACATAATTCAGGATGCAAGACAGGGAGGAGACACCACGCTTCCTGTGCGCTTCCAGGGATGGTGGAGACACCGAGGGAACATTTTCTCCAGGGCGGCTCCAGTTCCAGCAGGAAGCGTTTGCCGGAAGCCCAGCAGGTAAGTCACTGACTGGACTTTGTTTGAATGGGGGAACTGATGGGGTTCTAAAGATGGCAATAATGGCAAATGAGTGATGCGCGGTGCCGTCATTTGACAATACGCATCATCACCATGCAGACATACTGGCGCTTCCGGTGATGGCGGCCGTTGCAACATGCGGCTAGAGCGTCGATTTACACATCGTGCACAGGTGTGTACCATTATTGCTGCCAGCCGTTTTGTATATATACTCCCCTTATTTTTAATATCGTCAGCCTCCTGACGAAGCCGGTCCCAGGCGAAACGCGCGTTGAGGCGTTCTGCCCTTGTGCCACATCTCATGACGTCCTGTCTCCCTACCATGTCTCTAGGTATGCTTAGCCATTTTTACCATTAGATTTTGCTGCTATTGCTGACATTGTGTCTATTTACTTATATAGGTTACACTTTATACCTTAATGTATTATTCTACACACACTCTGCAGCTGTTTTAGCGCTATTTGTGCTTGGCTTTTCCTATTTGTACATACATTACTCTCTACCATATTTTTGTATGGGGTTTATTGTATACAGGACGTTACATGTTGAGATGGGTTAGGTCTGTTAACCTCTTGGTATATTTATTGATATACCTGTTGCTGCTGCTCTCCATGTGACCATTTGTATTTTTATTATATTCTATGTGATACCATGTATTGTTTACTAATAAAGCTATATTCTTTTACAATACGTGGCTGGTATTTGTGCTATATCATTTATTGGGGTTTCTGTCCCCTTGCTCTTGTGCTTTTAGGTTTTTGCTACCAGTTTTTGGGGATCCCCTGTTTCTCTCTCTTTTGAGGCTGTTTTGTAGGTTTACAATAATGGCAAATGGACAGAGGATTCAGTGCCACCTTGGTGCCCATTTGCCACTTATTGCCCCTTTAGTGTCCTTCTATTCAGTGCCCCCTTGATGCCCATTTGCCATTTTGTTGCCCCTTTATTGTTCTTCTGTGACCAAAAGATGCTAAAGGCTACAGGGGCAGCAAATGGCTATCAAGGGGCCACCAAACAGAAGGACGATAAAGGGGCAATAAGTGGCAAATGGGCACCATGGTGGCACTGAAAGGCACTAAAGTGTTAATAAATGTCAAATGGGCACAGAATTCAGTGCCTACATAGTGCAAATTTACCATTTGTTGCCCTTTTAAACCCTGTTCAGATTACGTGAAAAGCTATGTACACCTTTGAAATTGTCTTTATTTTTTTTAAATAAAAATCAGTGTGTTTGTAACACACATCTGCTTCAGGGCTCAGTTCAGGCGCTCCATCTGAGCTTTCCGTCAGAACGGAGCCCTGACTGAAACAAACGGAAACCATAGGTTTCCGTTTGCATCACCATTGATTTCAATGGTGACGGATCCGCTGCAAATGGTTTGCGTTTGTGCAAGGGTACCGCCGTTTTGACGGAATCAAAATCGCAGTCGACTAAAGTATTGATTCAGTCAGGGTTCCGTTCTGATGGAAAGCTCAGATGGATTGCCTGAACGGAGCCCTGACGCACATGTGAACGGAGCCTTATTAAACTATTTTTACTTTTTGAGATAGAGCTGTTTTGTATTCTGTATACAGAGCAGCCGTGTCTAGCGCTGAGACCTTAATCCGTCAGGCCAGTGGGACTGACGAGTTCAGTGTTAGCGGGTCCTACGTGTCGACGGTTCATAACTTAGATGTGATCGATAACAGGTGGGTCCTGCGTGTCAGAGACACAGGACCTGCTGACACTGAACCCGTCAGTCCCACTGGCCTGACGGATTCAGGTCTCAGCGCTAGATACGGCTGCTCTGTATACAGAATACAAAGCAGCTGTATCTCAAAAAGTAAAAATTGTTTTTAATAAAACTTATTTATTTATAAAGTTTCACAAAACACACTGATTATTTAAAAAACAAAAAAAACGATTTCAAAGGTGGGGATAGCCTTTGAAGTGGTTGTCCGGAATACAAATTAAACATGAGGTTGAAACAGCAGGAGGAGTTCAAATAAAAAAATCTCTCTCCTCCCAGATGTTCCTGCGCTGGGTGCTCCCGTCAGATCAGTTCTCTGTTTGTATATAGCGGTGACATCATGTTGACCGTACACCACCACTGCAGCCTCTTAATAGCCTCAGCGGTGTTCAGATGAGACCAGTAATTAGCTGAGGTGGTGATGTACTGTCGATGTGATTTCACCACTGCAGTCACTCTGTGTACACACAAAACAGAGATGACAGAAGCCCCAGCGCAGGAACGTCTGGGAGGAGAGCGGTAAGTATCAGGGCCGGCTCCAGGTTTATGTGGGCCCTTGGGCGACACAAGACTTAGTAGGCCCCTTTGTGGGGGAACTCACGTCGGCAGTAAAATGGCAGAAAATGTCACTTTGTGCCCCCATATAGACGTTAGACCCTGTTTATGCCCCCATATAGAAGTTAGGCCCCCAGTTTGTGCCCCCATAAGTTTAGCACCCTTTGTAGATAGTGACACACAGCCCCCTCCCAGGTAGCGCCACACAGCCCCCCTCCCAGGTAGTGCCACACAGCCCCCCTCCCAGGTAGTGCCACACAGCCCCCCTGCCAGGTAGTGCCACACAGCCCCCCTCCCAGGTAGTGCCACACAGCCCCCCTTCCTGGTAGTGCCACACAGCGCCCCTCTCCAAGGTAGTGCCACACAGCCCCCACCTCCCAGGTAGTGCCACACAGCCTCCACCTCCCAGGAAGTGCCACACAGCCCCTCCTCCCATTTAGTGTCACACAGCCCCCCTCCCTGGTAGTTCCACATAGCCCCCCTCCCTGGTACAGCCACCCTCACTGTAGGTTGCGCCAGAGCATTATCGGCACTCTGGGTGGGGATTCCGCTTCAGGAGCAGCCCCTCACATCACTGTCATAGTCTCGGGCAGAGCACTACTACCACTCTGCTCCGGGACTCCTGCTCTGCTCCTGACATCACTGTCCATATATGGACAGTGATGCCGTGACAACAGCAGTGTCAGCACCTGGCGGCCGAGTGGGCCCCCCAAGGTTAGTGGGCGCCGGCCCTGGTAAGTATGGGCTGCTTTCTTATATGAAGCCCTCCACTCCTGCTGCCACAAAAGTTTAAACCCGGATAATAGCTTTAACCCCTTAGGACGCAGCCTGTTTTGGCCTTGTGGCACAGCCGATTTTTTCAAATCTGACATGTGTCACTTTATGTGGTAATAACTACGGAATGATTTTACCTATCCAAGCGATTCTGAGATTGTTTTCTCGTGACATATTGTACTTTATGATAGTGGAAAAATTTGGTCGATAAATTCAATATTTATTTGTGAAAAACACCAAAATTTTAAAAAATGTGCATTTTTCTAAATTTAAATGTATCTGCTTGTAAAACCAATAGTAATACCACACAAAATAGTGACTAGTTACCATTTCCCATATGTGTACTTTATATTTGCATCGTTTTTTGAACTTCCTTTTATTTTTCTAGGACGTTACAAGGCTTAGAACTTTAGCAGCAATTTCTCACATTTTCAAGAAAATTTCAAAAGGCTATTTTTACAGGGACCAGTTGAGTTCTGAACTGGTTTTGAGGGCCTTATATATTAGAATCCCCCAATAAATCACCCCATTTTAAAAACTGCACCCCTCAAAGTATTCAAAAGAGCATTCAGAAAGTATTTTAACCCTTTAGGCGTTTCACAGGAAATAAAGCAAAGTAGAGGGGAAATTTACAAATTTCTCTTTTTTTTGCCGAAATTCATTTGTAATAAAAAAAATTATATAACACAGAAGGTTTTACCAGAAAAATACAACTCAATATTTATTGCCCAGGTCCTGCAGTTTTTAGGAATAGCCCACATGTGGCCCTAGTGCGGTAATGGACTGAAACACCGGCCTCAGAAGCAAAGGAGCACCTACTGTATTTTGGGGCCTGCTTATTTTTAGATTATATTTTAGGCACCATGTCGAGTTTGAAGAGGTCTTGTGGTGCCAAAACAGTGGAAACTCCCCAAAAGTGACCCCGTTTTGGAAACTAGACCCCTCAAGGAATTTATCTAGGGGTATAGTTAGCACTTTGACACCACAGGTATTTTGCTCTATATATTGGAGTTAGTCTGTGAGAATGAAAATCTACTATTTTTCTGAAATAACATAGAGATTTTTAATATTTACAAGGAATAAAGAAGAAAATTCACCCCAACATTTGTAAAGTATCTTCTCCCGATTACGGAAATACCCCATAAGTGGTAATAAACTGCTGTTTGGACCCACGGCAGCGCTCAGAAGGGAGGGGGCGCAACTTGGATTTTGGAGCACAGATTTTGCTGGATTGGTTTTTAGTGCCATGTCGCGATTGCAACTCCCTGGAGGGAACAAAATAGTGCAAACACCCCAAAAGTGACCCCATTTGGGAAACTAGACCCCTCAAGGAACTTTTCTAGGTGTTTAGTAAGCATTTATACCACACAGGTCTTTTGCAGAATTTAGTAGAATTAGGCCGTGAAAATGAATATAAACATTATTGTCCACTAAAATGTTACATTTTTTCATTTTCACAAGGGATAAAGGAGAAAAGTCGCCCCAAATTTGTAACGCAATCTCTCCCGAGTACGACAATACCCACATGTGGTAATAATTTATTTTTTTAATAGAAATTAATTAACCTTTGCAGGACTGCTCCTTTTTTGCTTTTCCATTTTAGTTTTTCACTCCTCGCCTTCCAAACGCCATAACTTTTTTATTTTTCCATGAATTGAGCGGTGTGAGGGCTTATTTTTGGTAGGACGAGCTGTAGTTTTTATTGGTATCATTTTTTGGTAGATGCTAATTTTTGATCACTTTTTATTACATTTTATTTAGAGCTTTGGTGGCCAAAAACAGTGATTTTGGCGTTTTAAATTCTTTATTTCTTACGGCGTTCATAATGCGCTATAAATTACAATTTTACTTTATTCTGCGGGTCGGTACCATTACGGTGATACCATATGTATATAGTTTTTTTTATATTTTGCAGCGTTTGCACAATAAAATCACTTCTTTATAAAATTATTTATTTTCTATCACCATATTCTGAGAGCCGTGACTTTTTTATTTTTCAGTAAAAAAAGCGGTGTAAGGGCTTGTTTTTTGCAGGACAAGTTGTAGTTTTTGTTTGTACTATTTTCGGGTACATGCGACTTTTTGATCACTTTTTATTCTATATTTTGGGAGGGGTGGTGACCAAAAAATTGTGATTCTGGCATTGTTTTTAGTTTCTTTTTTTTGCGGCATTCACCGTGCGGTAAAAATAACATTATAGTTTTATAGATTGGGTCGTTACGAATGCGGTGATACCAAATAAGAGACTTATTATAGGAAAAATAAATCTTTTATTTTTACACTTCTGTAAAACATTTTTATTAACTTTTTTTTTATTTTTTCTTTACTTTTTACACTTTGTTTTTTGTTTATTAACTTTTCTTTTACTTTTTACACTTTCTTTTTTTACCTGCAGCTCTGATCGCTGCTAGAATACATTACACTACCTAGTCTATGGGGCCGTGCGGACATGTGCGTGATTTTTACTTAGCGTGAGTCCGCTGAAAAAAAGTCACGACATGTCCGTTCTTTCGGCGTTTTTCGCGCATCACACACCCATTGAAGTCAATGGGTGCGTGAAAACCACGCATGCCGCACGGAAGCACTACCGTGCGAACTGCGTGATTCGCGCAAGAGCTGTCAAACTCTGAATGTAAACAGAAAAGCACCACGTGCTTTTCTGTTTACAAACATCCAAACGGACCGAACCCGGCAAAAAAATTTCCGGTACGCGACGTCAGGAGATAGTCACTGTCCAGGGTGCTGAAAGAGTTAAACTGTTTCAGCACCCTGGACAGTGACTTCCGATCACAATATACATGAACGTGTAAAAAAAAAAGAAGTTCTGACTTACCGATAACTCCCTGCTTCTTCCTCCAGTCTGACCTCCCGGGATGACAATTCAGTCCAAGTGACAGCTCCAGCCAATCACAAGCCAAGCACAGGCTGCAGCGGTCACATGGACTGCCGCGTCATCCAGGGAGGTGGGGCCGGATGTCAAGAGAGGGATGCGTCACCAAGGCAACGGCCGGGAGGGAAGTTCTCGGTAAGTACAAACGTTTTTTTTTTTTTTAACAGGTTGCTCGATACTGTGATCGGAATTCACTGTCGAGGGTGCTGAAAGAGTTACTGACGATCAGTTAACTCTTTCAGCACCCTGGACAGTGACTATTTACTGACGTCGACTAGCCTCATCTCTATGATGGCGGCTGCGCGAAAATCACGCAGCCGCGCATCATACACTGATGACACACGGAGCTGTCAAGTGCTTTTTGCGCGCGCAAAATGCTGCGTTTTTGCGTCCGCAAAAACGCCACGCTCGTGTGAATCCAGCCTGACATTTAGTGTTAGGGATCTGCCAGGTACTACGTCTAGGTATACTCCTGGGAGTAATCAATCCACACCTGAGGCCAGACCTGTTAGACTGACACCGTCTCCCACCAACCAGGGTGGCAGGCTCAGGAGTGGGAGAGCCTATCGCGGCCTGGTCAGTCGGAGTTAGCTCTGCCCCCTGTCCTTTATTACCTGCCGTGTTCTCTTCCTCAGTGCTTGTAATTCTTCTGGATTCCTGGCCCCACTGCTGCTTGCTCCAGCCTGCTTCTGCCGTGCTTCTGCCTTGCTGCAGTTCCGCTTAACCTGCTTCGCTTTGCCCCTGGCTTGCTTCCTTCTCCGTGCTCACGTTGGTATACTCCACTTCATCCTGGTCCTGACTATTCATTCACCGCTCCGTTTCCTCGAAGCGTTCCGTGGGCTACTGCCCCTTCCCTTGCGTGTTCCCTGTTTGTTCTCCCGTGCACTTAGACAGCGTAGGGACCGCCGCCCAGTTGTACCCCGTCGCCTAGGGCGGGTCGTTGCAAGTAGGCAGGGACAGGGCGGTGGGTAGATTAGGGCGCACTTTCCCTTCACCTCCTTCCTGCCATTACATTTAGTCTACGAGGACCAGCCAGAGGCTGATCCTCATAGGCTTGCATACATGGCAGACGTTGTCTGGCCCCCGGGTTCCATCACAAGCATCAGCAGCCCCCACAATTGCATGGGGGCTGCTGATGTGGTACAAACCCCCTACCTGCGGAGATCGCAATCGAGCCCCGCATGTAATGGTTTAATTGCCTAAATCAGCGGCAATGAGCCGCTGATCGGCAGCTAGTGGAGTGTCAGCTGTCAGGGACAGCTGACCTCCCAGTTCCCGATGCACATTGTCACAGACACTGTCATCGACAGTGTGCATCGCGAACAGCAGTGACGTCCTGTCACTCTGACAGGAAGTCTATCAGGAGGCTGATCCTGATAGGCTTCCATACATGGCAGACACGGAGGCCATTACTTGGCCTCCGATCGCCATGCTAGCCATCTGCAAACCTCACAATTTCATTGTGAGGTCTGCCGATGAGCTAGAAACCCCTGAATGCGGTGATTGCAATCGATCACCGCAATCAAGGGGTTAATTACCGGAATCAGTGGAAATAAGCCGCTGATCGGCATACAGTGGAGTGTCAGCTGTCACCGGTTGCCGGTCGCTGACAGTGTGCACCGGGAACCACGCAGTAACTGTACGTCCCTGTGCCTTAAGACACTGGCCACAGGGACGTACAGTTGCGTCCTGGTGCGCCTAGGGGTTAACCTCTTAACACTATCTGTGTATGTATGGCGGATGTGCATTCCAACATTTTTGCATGTGCCACTGTGTGTTATCTGTGGTGTTACGTAGGACTGCAGGTAACACTAATACATTATCTGTAATCAGAGAGTTATCACTGTGTTATCTGTGGTGTTACGTAGCACTGCAGGTAACACTAATAAATTATCTGTACTCAGAGAGTTATCACTGTGTTATCTGTGGTGTTACATAGGACTGCCGGTAACACTAAGGCTGGGTTCACACGACCTATTTTCAGACGTAAACGAGACGTATTATGCCTCGTTTTACATCTGAAAATAGGGCTACAATACGTCGGCAAACATCTGCCCATTCATTTGAATGGGTTTGCCGACGTATTGTGCAGACGACCTTTAATTTACGCGTCGTCGTTTGACAGCTGTCAAACGACGACGCGTAAATTGACTGCCTCGGCAAAGAAGTGCAGGGCACTTCTTTGCAACGTAATTTGAGCTGTTCTTCATTGAACTCAATGAAGAGCAGCTCAAGATATACGAGCGTCACAGACGCCTCGTATATTACGAGGAGGAGCATTTACGGCTGAAACGACGCAGCTGTTTTCTTCTGAAAACAGGCTGTCATTTCAGCCGTAAATGACAGCTAGCGTGTGAACATACCCTAATACATTATCTGTACTCAGGGAATTATCACTGTGTGTTATCTGTGATGTTACATAGGACTGCAGGTAACATATACTACATTATCTGTACTCAGAGAGTTATCACTGTGTTATCTGTGGTATTACATAGGACTACAGGTAACATCCACTACATTATCTGTAATCAGAGAGTTATCACTGTGTTATCTGTGGTGTTACATAGGACTGCAGGTGACATCTACATTATCTGTAAGAGTTATCACTGTCTTATCTGCAGTGTTACGTAGGACTGCAGGTAACACTAATACATTATCTGTAATCAGTGAGCTATCACTGTGTTATCGGTGGTGTTACATAGGATTGCAGGTAACACTACTACATTATCTGTACTCAGAGATTTATCACTGTGTTATCTGTGGTGTTACATAGGACTGCAGCTAACTATCTGTTGTGTGTATATTTGTGCCTGTGTGGGTATATTTGGGCCTGTGTGTCCATATATTTACCTATATGTATCTGTATATGACCCATTATGTGTGTATACAAGCCTCGCGTGTGTTTGTTTGTATGTATATATATATATATATATATATATATATATATATAAAATGTATGTATACTTTCCTGTATGTCTAAACATGTGCCTCAATGTATGTATAGTATATATGTTCCAGTATGTCTGTGTCTATATATATATATATATATATATATGTATGTGATTAATTTTTTGGGTTTGTGGAGGGCGGCAATAGAGAATCCCGCACAGGGCGCCATCCAACCTAAGGCCAACGCTGGTTGGTCAGAAAGATGAGCCTGGCTGCTGCATTCAGGATAGATTGGAGAGGGGAGAGATTAGTGAGGGGAAGACCTATTAGTAATGAGTTACAGTAGTCAAGACGAGAGTGAATCAGAGCGACAATGAGAGTTTCCACAGTAAGAAAAGGGAGGATTCTGGAGATGTTTTTGAGGTGAAAATGACAGGAGCGTGAAAGTGTTTGAATGTGTAAAGAAAAGGAAAGATCTGAGTAAAAATAACCCCAAGACAGCGGGCGTGCTGCCTAGGAGTTATGGTAGTGCCACACAGTGAGATGGAGACATCAGGTTTAGGTAGGTTAGTAGATGGTGGGAAAACCAGGAGCTCAGTTTTAGAAAGATTCAGTTTCAGATAGAGAGGACATGATGTTAGAGACAGCGGATAGACACTCACTGGTGTTTTGAATTAGAGCAGGGGTGATGTATTTGTCCATTTTGTCATCTGTTAGTCGTCCTCCAAAAAATATATTTTTAGTTTCTCTTACACAGCACAGCGGGAGAAAATATACAGGTCTGTCACGTAGGGTGCGTGGACCCACTGGGCTGTACCGCCTTAACGGTATGGCAGCTGGCAGCTGGCCAACATGTCAAAGTCTATAGTTCATATAGGTGTACATGTGGTAGCTTCAGACAGTAGCGAGGCAGGCTCGGAAGGGACTTTGGCAGCAGGCGGACACCAGGCATGGTGTAACAGGACAGGCGTGGTTCTCTGCGCACGACTCCAACTCAATATGGCACTTGACCAGGATAGCACGGGATACAGGTTACAGGTAGGAGGAACGGGAAACACTGGGAACTGGAAGACACTTAGGAAACAATTTTCAGAGACAAACTAGGGTAACAACAACAAAGCTCAGGCAATGCCGGAAGGGGCAGAGCCCTTCTTATAGTCCAGGGTGCTAATTTGGTCTTTATTTCAGGTGCACCCCACGGGACACAGCAAAGCACAGCAAAGTGATCCATGGCTGCGGCCGTCAGGAGGTAAGCAAACCTGGTGGCCCGCGGCCATGGGCATGACAGTGTCACTGTCTTAAACTACACAACACACTGCTTTATTCTTACGTTCTGGGTAGTTTCTCCTGCACAGCAAACTTTGGCCCTCCTGTCATATTGGCTATGTTTTGGGGGATGCCGCTAATATATACCATTACATTACAGGTAGAAAAAAATGATAAAAAGTTAAAGCTGACATATGAGATTGAAAAAAAAAAAGGAACTTCTGTTCCCCAGTAATATTTACATTCCTAAAAAATTAATAGTGCTAAAAAACTTACAATAAATGCCTTCTTTTGATATACTTTATTAACCCCTTCCCGACCACCCACGTAAATTAACGGACTGCAGCACTGGTCCTTGTGCCTGTAGCTCATTAATCTACGTGTGCTCCTAACAGAGCACAAAGGCGGTCCCCGCAGCCCGGCATCTCCCAGTACAGGCTGCTACTAGCAGCCTTAGTACTGGGGGAAAACATCGGGTCGGATCACAACGGTGATCCGAACCGATTAACCCCTTAAATGCGGCAGTGAATAGCGATCGCTGCATTTAAGTTGTTATAGCAACTTCGGCACCCCGCTACATGGTTGCGGGGGGCGATTGTTGCGGGGGGGGGGGAGCGATTGCTAAGGCCCTAACAAAGGCTTCCGGTCTGCTATCTATGGAAGGCCAGAGACAGGACCTAATATGCCTCCTGTCAGTGTGAAAATGACAGGTATAATACCCTGCAATACATAAGTATTGCAGGGTATTATAACAACGATCTAACAATTGGATCTTCAAGTCCCTAGTGGGAAAAAAAAAAAAAGTTACAAAGAGTTACAAAAAAATTTACAAAAGTAAAATGTCAAGATAATAAAATTTAAATAATCGTCCCTTTTCCCTTATAAAGTCCTTTATTATTAGAAAAAATAAATAAACTATGCATAATTGGAATCGCCGCGTCCGTAATGCCGTGAGCTATAAAAATATATTGTCATTTATCCCGCACAGTGACCGGCATAAAAAAATAAATTAAAAAACTATACCGGAATCGCTATTTTTAGTCACTTCAGCTCGCAAAAAAATGCATAAATAGGGATCAAAAAGTCGCATGTACCAAAAAATTGTACCAATATAAAGTACAGTTTGATCCGCAAAAAACAAGCCCTCACACAGCTTTCCTGATGGAAAAATAAAAAAGTAGTGGCTCTTAGACTATGGCAACACAAAAAATAAAATAATTATTTTAAAACCGTGATTTTATCGTGCAAACCTATGGTATCACCGTAATCGCATCGACCCACAGAATAAATTAAATATGTCATTTATAGCGCAGGGTGAACGCCGTTAAAAAAACGAATAAAAAACAATAGCCGTTTTGACGGCCTAATTACACTAAATTCAGCAAAAAACCTGTGGGGTTAAAATGCTCACTATACCCCTTGATGAATTCCTTAAGGGGTGTAGTTTGCCAAATGGTGTCTTCTAGACCTCTTCAAACCTGACATGGTGCCTAAAATATATGCTAATAAAAAGGAGACCCCAAAATCCACTAGGTGCTCCTTTGCTTCTGAGGCCTGTGTTTCAGTCCATTAGCACACTGGGGCCACATGTGGGATATTTCTAAAAACTGCAGAATCCGGGTAATAAATATTGAGTTGCGTTTCTCTGGTAAAACCTTTTGTGTTACAGAAAAAAATTGATTAAACTGGATTTTCCGACAAAAAAAATAATTTGTAAATTTCCCCTCTACATTCCTTTAATTCCTGTGAAACACCTAAAGGGTTAAGAAATTTTCTAAATGCTGTATTGAATACTTTCAGGGGTGCAGTTTTTAAAATTGAGTGACTTTTGGGGGTTTCTAATATATAAAGCCCTCAAAGCTACTTCAGAACTGGTACCTATAAAAATAGGTTTTGGAAATTTTCTTGAAAATTTGAGAAATTGCTGCTAAAGTTCTAAGCCTTGTAACATCCTAGAAAAATAAAAGGATGTTCAAAAAACGATGCCAACATAAAGTAGACATATGGGAAATGTTAATTAGTAACTATTGTGTGTGGTATTACATAGTTACATAGTTACATAGTTACATAGTTAGTACGGCTGAAAAAAGACACATGTCCATCAAGTTCAACCAAGGGACGGGAGAAGGGAAGGAAAAATTTCTATACAGCGAATACTTTTTTGTTCTAGGAAATTATCTAACCCTTTTTTAAAGCCATCTACTGTCCCTGCTATGACCAGCTCCTGCGGTAGGCTATTCCATAGATTCACAGTTCTCACAGTAAAGAAGGCTTGTCGCCTCTGCAGGTTGAACCTTTTTTTCTCCAGACGGAGGGAGTGCCCCCTTGTTTTTTGAGGGGGTTTTACATGGAAGAGGATTTCACCATATTTTTTGTATGTGCCATTAATATATTTATATAAGTTAATCATGTCCCCCCTTAGTCGTCTTTTTTCAAGACTAAATAGGTTTAATTCTTTTAATCTTTCCTCATAACTTAAATTCTCCATGCCCCTAATTAGCTTCGTTGCTCTTCTTTGTATTTTTTCCAACTCCAGGGCATCCTTTCTATGAACTGGAGCCCAGAACTGAACTGCATATTCTAGATGAGGCCTCACTAATGCTTTGTAAAGTGGCAATATTACATCCCTGTCCCGTGAGTCCATGCCTCTTTTAATACACGACAATATCCTGCTGGCCTTTGAAGCAGCTGATTGACACTGCATGCTGTTATTTAGTTTATGATTTACAAGTACACCCAGATCCTTCTCAACAAGTGAATCCGCCAGTGTAGCTCCCCCTAGGACATATGATGCATGCAGGTTGTTGGTACCCAGATGCATAACTTTACATTTATCTACATTAAACTTCATCTGCCAAGTGGACGCCCAAACACTTAGTTTGTTTAAATCCGCTTGCAATTCATGAACATCTTCCATAGACTGAACTATATTACATAGCTTGGTGTCATCTGCAAAAATAGAAATAGTGCTATTAATCCCATCCTCTATATCATTAATAAATAAGTTGAATAATAGTGGTCCCAGCACTGAACCCTGGGGTACACCACTTATTACCGGGGACCATTTAGAGTAGGAATCATTGACCACAACTCTCTGGATACGGTCCTTGAGCCAATTCTCAATCCAATTACAAACTATATTTTCTAAACCTATAGTCCTTAATTTACCCATTAGGCGTCTATGGGGGACAGTGTCAAATGCCTTTGCAATTCCAAAAACACTAAATCCACAGCGGCCCCTCTGTCTAGGCTTCTGCTTACCTCTTCATAAAAACAGATTAGGTTAGTTTGACAACTTCTGTTCTTAGTAAAACCGTGCTGGCTGTCACTTATAATACAATTTTTTGTCACATAATCCTGTATATAGTCCCTCAATAGCCCCTCAAACATTTTCCCCACGATGGATGTTAAGCTTACTGGTCTATAATTACCCGGGGAAGACCTAGAGCCCTTTTTGAAAATAGGCACCACATTTGCCCTGCGCCAGTCCCTTGGCACTATACCAGTCACTAGAGATTCTCTGAATATTATGAAAAGGGGGACAGAAATAACTGAACTAAGCTCTTTAAGAATTCTAGGGTGTAACCCATCTGCTCCCGGGGCCTTGTGCACATTTATTTTATTTAATTTAGCTTGGACCATATCTACATTCATCCAATTCAGTATATCAACTGATATATTAACAGCACTGGCACCGGCTACATCAGCTGCTCTTTCTTCAGTTGTATATACAGAGCTAAAGAACCCATTTAGTAACTCTGCCTTCTCTTGATCCCCTGTGACCAACTCCCCATTACCATTATCTAGGGGTCCTACATGTTCAGACCTTGGCTTTTTAGCATTTATATACTTGAAGAATTTTTTGGGATTTGTTTTACTATCCTTGGCCACCTGCCTTTCATTTAGTATTTTTGCTAATTTTATTACATTTTTACAGATTTTATTAAGCTCTTTATATTTTACAAAGGCTACAGCTGTACCCTCAGATTTGTATTTTTTAAATGCCCTTTTTTTGTCATGTATTGCCCCTTTCACAGAAGGTGTTAGCCATGTGGGGTTTAATTTGAGTAGTTTATACTTGTTACCTATAGGAATAAATTTTGCACTATAATAACTCAAAGTAGATTTGAAAATCTCCCATTTATCATTTGTCCCATTATTTGACATTAGTTCTTCCCAGTCTATACCCTGAATTGCAGTCTTCATCCTGGGGAATTTGGCTTTCTTAAAATTAAATGTTTTTGCCCTCCCAGCCTGCGTTTGTTTTTTACATTATAGGTAAAATGTAACTATATTGTGATCACTGTTACCGAGGTTTTCACGAACATTGACATTCCCAACAAGATCTGCATTATTAGAAATGACCAGATCCAACAGAGCTTCACCTCTAGTCGGGTCTTCCACAAACTGGCCCATAAAATTTTCCTGCAACAGGTTGAGGAAATGTCTCCCCTTTGCAGTTGAAGCTGAACCATGACACCAATTAATATCCCGGAAATTAAAATCTCCCATTATCACTACAGTACCCGCCTGTGCAGCCCGCTCCATCTGTTTATATAGCTGACCTTCCATCTCCTCAGTTATATTGGGGGGTCTATAGATTACACCAAAAGTAATTTTTTCAGTGTTTATCTCCCTTTCTAGTTCCACCCACAAGGTTTCAACCTCCTCACAATCTTCACCCACTATTGTCTCTTTCACACTCGCCTTCATATAATTTCTCACATACAGACATACACCACCGCCTTTCCTATTTGTCCTGTCTTTCCGAAACAGTGTAAAACCCTGTAGATTTACAGCCCAGTCATGTGAAGACTCCAGCCATGTTTCAGCAACACCAACTATATCTATATTTTCTTCCAGTATCAAGGCCTCCAGCTCCCCCATTTTGCTTGCTAGACTTCTGCCATTTGTGAACATACACTTTAACTTGCCTGTCAGTTTTTCACTTTTATCAGAAATGTGATTTGACATTGTTTGGGCATTTTTATTTACTCTGCCGTTCTGTAACGAAAGGATCTCCTTATCTTGTTGCCTAGTCCTCTCCCCACATTCTGTTTCTCCCCCCACCAATATAGTCTGACCCCTCTCTAACCTGGCTACCCCTTTTTTTTTCTACATTGACCTCCCTCCTCAGCCCTAGTTTAAATACTCCGCCACCCCAGCTAGGATTCTCTCCCCCAGCACAGCGGACCCCCTTCCATTTAGGTGCAAATCATCTGCAGAATACAGTTTGTACCCCAATGAAAAGTCAGCCCAGTGCTCTAGGAACCCAAAGCTTTCTCCTCTACACCAAGACTTAAGCCATGCATTTAACTCCCTGAGCTCCCGCTGTCTTTCCTGTGATGCGCATGGCACAGGCAGTATTCCTGAGAATACAACCTTGGAGGTCCTTCCTTTCAGCTTGAAGCCTAGTTCTTTTAAATTATTCTTAAGGCTCCTCCACCTACAATTTATTCTGTCGTTGGTACCGACATGGACCACGACAGCTGGATCATCACCAGCCCCTCCCAGCAATTTGTCCACCCGTTCCACCACATGCCGAGCCCTGGCATCAGGGAGACAGCAAACCATTCGGTTGAGGTGGTCTTGGCGACAAATTATTCTATCCGTCTTCCTGATTATAGAATCCCCTACGACTATCAATTGTCTTGGCTTACCTGCATTACCATCCCGCCGATTACTAGATGGGCTGTTCTCCCGGCTGTTAGGGAGATCAGTATCCACTAGTGCTGCCATTTCTGAGACCGACACCCTCGCATCATCACCCAACTTGGCAATTTTGGTTGGAATGTCAGAAACCGGATCGGCCTTCCTTTTCTTTGACCCCTTTCTACTGCCCCTAACTACATTAACCCAGCTACTTACCTGATCTTGCTCACCCATGTCTTCACCCTCCAGTTCTAACCCACTAACTGCATGCTCCGTGAGCAGCATGCTTTGCTCAAGATTGTCTATCCTCCTCAGTGTTGTATTTTGCTCCTCCAGATCTCTAATACGAGCTTCCAGTTGACCAACATGCTCACATCTGCCACAGAGGTATTCACCCTGGAACTCCGGCTCCAGTCGTGCATACAAACGGCAAACAGTGCACTGAAGAAAACCTCCAATCTTGCTATCCATTATCCCAGTTACAAAAAAACAGCGAACAGTTGTTAATGTAAAAAGAAAAAGAAGAAGAGTACTTACTGGGGCTTAACTCCTCTTTTCAACTCCGGTTTTTGGAACTCCACTTGATATACAATCCACTTGTTTTTTCAAGCCCACAGAGCAGGCTCCACAGAGTACTGAGGCCTGATTTATACCACCTGGGACCAGCTAACCCCTCTCCCTAGTCAGCTGCTCAGCAGGAAGTAAGTTTGTCACACACAACACAGTAAGTCAATCCGGTTTTTGGAACTCCACTTGATATACAAACCACTTGTTTTTTCAAGCCCACAGAGTATTACTATTTGTCTTACAAACAGATACATTTAAATTTAGTAAAATGCTAATTTTTTGCTAATTTTCTCTAAAGTTTGGTGATTTTCACAAACAAATACTGAATTTATTGAGCAAATTTTTCCACTAGCATATAGTACAATATGTCACAAGAAAACAATCTCGTAATCGCTTGGATAGGTAAAAGCATTCCCAAGTTATTACCACATAAAGTGACACATGTCAGATTTGAAAAAATTGGCTGCGTCCACAAGGCCAAAACAGGCTCAGTCCTGAAGGGGTTAAATAAACATCACAAATTTGTAAATAACAGACATATGCGGTATCTCTATAACTGTAACAATCCAGTATAATACAGTGAACACATTTATGGTGATTGCTTTTTTCTGCTTATTCCCCCCCCCCCCCCTCCAAAGTTAAACGTTTACTTATTTGTATTACAAAACGTTGCTTTGTCAATAAAAAAAAAAAGTTATAGCTGTTTCAATGTGGAAAGGTAAAAACAAGAACAGTCTTCTAGCCATCATAAAAAAAATAGCAGCCAAATTTCCGGCAGTAAAAAGAAACATTGAAATATATACTCTGCAGTGCAAATCAGCAGCAATTTACAGTACAATACAAGTGAAAGAGGTTTTAAAAACCCCAACCATAAATGGCAGAAATCTGTGTTTGTGGCAGCGATCAGTGTAGGCTAATTCCTCAAGATAACCACAATGGATATTTAAAAAAAAAAACACCACAGCATTTTTTAAAATCAAAGTGACTTTGTTTAAATCCTGTTCACTTCATTGTAACATCTGACTAAGGCCAGGATCACACAAACACAGGGGCATATCCGACGGCCCGCAACTTTCAGCTGCATTGCTTGGTCTCCCTAGTGACCCAACGATGCAGCACTAGCAGCCAGGGGCATCACTAAGGTCATAAAATATCAGGGGAAATAGCCCCAATACATATGTCCGCCCCCAAAAAATATGTTTGTGCGTGTATATATATATATATATATATATATATATATATATATATATATATATATACACAAATCGAAAAATAAGCAGCAACTCCAAGATTCAAGTGAAAAAATGGGTACTTTATTGCCTGTGCGACATTTCAGCTCCGTCCACTGGAGCCTTTCTGGTTGAGGCAGGTATAAATAGACAGAGGGCGGGAGCTAGCTCCGTCTGGCCAGGCTGCGATAGGCTCTCCCACTCCTAAGCCTGCCAGCCTGAGTGGTGGAAGCTGGAGTCAGTCTCAGAGACATAGACTCAGGTGCCGACTGATTACCTATGGGCGTTAACCCCGAAGCTGTGCCTGGCAGATCCTTTACAACCAGAACAAAGCTCAGTACATAAATACAGCACTAGAACCAAGCTCAGTACATATATACATCCTCAAAACCAAGCTCCGTACATAAATACAGCACCAGAACAAAGCTCAGTACATATATACATCCCCAAAACAAAGCTCAGTACATACACTACCGTTCAAAAGTTTGGGGTCACCCAGACAATTTTGTGTTTTCCATGAAAACTCACACTTATATTTATCAAATGAGTTGCAAAATGACTAGAAAATATAATCAAGACATTGACAAGGTTAGAAATAATGATTTTTATTTGAAATAATAATTTTCTCCTTCAAACTTTGCTTTCGTCAAAGAATGCTCCATTTGCAGAAATTACAGCATTGCAGACCTTTGGCATTCTAGCTGTTAATTTGCTGAGGTAATCGGGAGAAATTTCACCCCATGCTTCCAGAAGCCCCTCCCACAAGTTGGATTGGCTTGATGGGCACTTCTTGCGTACCATACGGTCAAGCTGCTCTTACAACAGCGGTGCTAACATAATTGCACAAGGGTTTTCAAGTGTTTTCTAATCATCCATTAGCCTTCTAACACAGTTAGCAAACACAATGTACCATTAGAACACTGGAGTGATGGTTGCTGGAAATGGGCCTCTATACAACTATGTAGATATTGCATTAAAAACCAGACGTTTGCAGCTAGAATAGTCATTCAGCACATTAACAATGTATAGAGTGTATTTCTGATTAATTTAATGTTATCTTCATTGAAAAAAACTGCTTTTCTTTCAAAAATAAGGAAATTTCTAAGTGACCCTAAACTTTTGAACGGTAGTGTATATACATCCCCAGAACCAAGCTCAGTACATATATACAGCACCAGAACAAAGCTCATACATATATACAGCACCAGAACAAAGCTCAGTATTTAAATACAGCATCAGAACAAGACTCAGTACATATATACAGCCCCAGAACCAAGCTCAGTGTCACGTTGGGTAAAAGGACAAAGGAAAGTGATTCCACAGCACTGGACCACCAAGGGGTGCACGCCTCTACAGGACCTGGTCCACGGTCCTCAATATCGGACAACCAAGAAAAGACAAGGAGGCAGCACTTCCAAAACTATAACAGCCTTTAATCACCCATGCGACGTTTCAGTCCAACAGGTCCTTTCTCAAGCAGGACTGTTGGACTGAAACATCGCATGGGTGATTAAAGGCTGTTATAATTTTGGAAGTGCTGCCTCCTTGTCTATTCTACGTTCGGTAACAGGACACAGGTCACAGTCTATAATTTGTGTAGGTGTACCTGCGGTAGCTCATACAGTAGCAAGACAGGCTTGGCTGGGAATTAGACAGCAGGCAGGCATCAGGCGTGGTGAAGCAAGAGAGGCGTGCTACTCAGCGCAGCATGACTCCAACACAATACGGCACTTGACCAGGATAGCACGGGATGCAGGTTACAGGAAGCAGGAACAGGAAACACTAAGAACTGGAAAACACGTAGAAGACCATTTGCATAGACAGACTAGGGTAATGACAACAAAGCACAGGCAAGGCAGGAAGGGGCTGGGCCACGATTATAGTCCAGGGTGATCATGGGCTAATTTGGCACTTAAACTCAGGTGCGTGCACTGGCCCTTTAAGAACGGGCACGAGCGTGCGCTCGCACCCTACGGGACCCGTCTGAGAGAAGCGGAAGGGAGCGCTGGCATTTCCCAAGGAGGAGATGGGGCTAGCGATCACAGACCCATGGCTGCGGACGTCAGGATATGAGTGAGCCTGACGGCCCGCGGCCATGGGCATGACAGTATCCCCCCTCTTACTCCCCCTCATCTTGGGGCCATAGCGAGAGAGAAACATCTTCAGAAGGGTAGGAGCATTGAGGTTCTCCTCTGGATCCCAGGACCTTTCTTCAGGACAAAACCCCCTCCAATCCACCAAATAAAAGGTTCTTCCACCCACTCTCTTGGTGTCCATGATCTCCTTAACCTCAAAAGTATCTGTAGGTTTCAGAAGGGAGACATGGTGTAATGACGGGGTAGGGAGACAGACAGGTGAGCCCTAATCTACCCGCCACTCAGTCCCTGCCTACTTGCAATGGCCCGTCCTAGGCGACGGCGTACAACTGGGCGACGGTCCCTATGCTCAATAAGTGCACGACAGACAAACAGACAAGGGTACACAGAAGCTAAGGGAAATGGGGCAGTTGCCCATGGCAACACAGTGAGCAACAAGAGTAGTGAACGAGCCGAGTCAAACCAGGAGTGCACGAGGTATAAATCGAAGAGCAGGAGCGTAGTCAGTAAAGCCAGGGTCAAAAATGAAGCAAGGTCAATAATCATAGCAGGAGCAGCAGAGCCAGGAAACAGAAAAGAATCACAGGCAAAAGGAGGAGCAGGAAATGCAGGTATAAATAGACAGAGGGCGGGAGCTAGCTCCGTCTGGCCAGGCTGTGATAGGCTCTCCCACTCCTCAGCCTCCCAGCCTGACTGGTAGAAGATCGTGTCACTCTCTCAGATCTAGGAGCAGGTGCAGACTGATTACCCACGGGCGTCGACACAGAAGCTGTGTCTGGCAGATCCTTTACACATGGAAGGAGTTGGGGATCTTGAGGGTAGGAGTCAGCCGAAGTTTGTAGGAGACAGGGTTAATCTGTTGCAAAATGTCGAAGGGTCCGAGGAACCTGGGAGCAAACTTGTACGATGGCACCCTCAGCCGGATGTTCTTAGAAGACAGCCAGACCTTAGTGCCTGGAAGAAACTGGGGAGGCTCTCATCTTCTTGTGTCTGCCTTTCTTTTTATGCGGTCGACTGCCAGCAAAATAGATCGGGTCTGCTACCAGATTTGTAGAAAGTGCCTGAATGCAGAGTCAGCTGTAGGCACCTGGGACGTAGTGGAAACCGGGAGAGGTATTCGTGGGTGTTGGCCGTAGACAATGAAGAATGGGCTGGAGAGGGTGGACTCGCTAGTGTGGTTGTTGTAGGAGAACTCAGTCCAAGGAAGCAGCAGCACCCAGTCATAATGCTGCCTGGAGATAAAGTGTCGCAGATAGTTCTTCATAATCTGACTTATTCTCTCGACTTGACCATTGGACTGGGGATGGTAGGCTGAGGAAAAATCTAACTTCACACCGAGGAGTCCGCAGAGAGCTCATCAGAACTTTGATGTGAACTGAACCCCCGATCCGACACAATATGCAGAGGCAAGCCGTACAGACGGAAGATGTGTTGGATGAAGAGATTGGCCAGTCAGGAAGCAAAATGTAGGCCGTTTAGTGGAACAAATTGAGCCATCCTGGAGAATCGGTCCACCACCACCCAGACCATACTTCATCCAGCAGAGGGAGGCAGGTCCGTGACAAAGTCCATAGCTATATGTTGCCAGGGGGCATCGGGCACAGGCAGCTGCTGGAGCAGGCCAGCCGTTTTAGAGTGGGCAAATTTATTTGCTGCGCAAACCTTGCAGGAGGAGGCAAAGTCGGTGATGTCTTTGGGCAGCGTGGGACACCAGAACTGATGAGCAATCAGGTCTCGGGTCTTATGGGCACCCGCGTGACATGCCAGTTTGGAACTGTGTCCCCAGCGGAAGATTCTTCTTCTGTCTGCCAGACGCACAAAGGTCCTCCCCGGGGGAATGTCTCTAATTTGCAGAGGGTTGACCTAGATGATGCAGGATGGATCAATGATATTCTGTGGAGACTCCATAGTGTCTTCTATCTCAAACGACCTGGAAAAGGCATCGGCCCTCACATTCTTGTCAGCTGGACGGTATTGGAGCTCAAACTGGAATCGAGCAAAGAACAGCGACTCCCTGGCTTGACGGGGATTCAGTCGTTGGGCCGTTTGGAGATACGTGAGATTCTTGTGGTCCGTAAATATCAAGATGGGATGAACTGCACCCTCTAGTAGATGTCTCCACTCCTTCAGAGCCAATTTGATGGCCAGTAATTCCCGATCCCCAATCGAGTAGTTATATTCTGTGGAAGAGCAGAGTCTAGAGTAATAGCCACATACCATAGTTTTGCTCTTGGAACCTCTCTGGAACAGGAGTGCGCCAGCACCAACAGAGGAGGCGTCCACCTCCAAGGAGAACTGTCGAGACACATCTGGATGGAGTATAGAGGCTGATGTGAAGGCACTCTTCAGGCTATTAAATGAGGATTCTGCATCAGGAGTCCACACCTTGGCGTTCATGCCCTTCTTTTTGAGGGTAGAGATAGGAGATGTCAGGGAGGAGAAGTTTGGAATGAACTGTCTGTAGAAATTAGCGAATCCCAGAAAGCGCTGTATGGACCTCAAGCCTTGAGGGCGTGGCCATTCCAAGACAGCCTTTACCTTCTCAGGATCCATCTTGGGTCTCCGATCTGAGATGTTGTAGCCCAGGAAGGGTAGAGCATTTTTCTCAAACACGCACTTTTCCAACTTGGCGAACAGGCGATTCTCCCTTAACCGCAAAAAAAGTTGATGGACAGGTCTCTGATGAGTCATAGGATCTGGAGAAAAAATCAAGATGTCATCAAGATAGACCACAACACAAACATAGAGGAGGTCACGGAAGATGTCAATAACGAACTCTTGGAAGACCACGGGAGCATTACACAGGGCGAAGGGCATTACTATATATTCATAGTGTCCGTCACGGGTGTTATATGCCGTCTTCCATTCGTCACCCCGGTGAATCTGGATTAGGTTGTAAGACGCACACAGGTCTAGCTTCGAAAAAATCTTGGCTCCTCGTATGCAATCAAACAGTTCAGAAATCAATGGCAACTGATATCAATTTTTTACCGTGATCTGGTTGAGACCCCAGTAGTCGATGCAAGGATGCAGAGAAGCATCCTTTTTCTTAACAAAGAAGAACCCGGCTCCTGCCGGGAAAGAAGACTTCCGTATGAAGCCCCTCTCTAAGTTCTCCTTAACATAGGCGGACATGGACTGAATCTCTGGCAAGGAGAGAGGATATACCCTACCACGGGGAATGGATGTACCAGGAATCAGCTCCATAGGACAGTCATACGCCCGGTGTGGTTGCAGCGTCTCCGCCTCCTTCGTGCTTAAGACATCCGAGAACGTGGACTAATGACAAGGCAATCCTGCCAAGGACTGAGGCAGAGGAGGTTAAGTTTGGATCAGGCAGTGGTTGAGACACTCAGAACCCCACTGGAGAACCTCTCCAGAATTCCAGTCCAGGACCGGGGCATGTAGGCCTCTCCAGAGGGGTTGTGGGCAATTGGAGAAGATCCACCAGGTCTCTTCGAATGAAATTAGCAGCGGATCCAGAGTCCAGATAAGCAGAAACCCGGTGCATTTTTTCGCCGGACACTATGGTCACGGGAATGGACAATTTATACAAAAGTCCTTCTTCATCCAGGGTTGTCTCTCCCACCAACCCTAGGCTCTGGGGCTTTTGGGGGCACAGACGCACAAGATAGCCTCCGAGGCCGCAACATAAACAGAGTCCCGAAGTGCGTCTGCGTTGTCTCTCCTGGGTAGACAGCTTATACTGGTCCGTCCTCACAGACTCCTTAGGAGGATCAGCAACTGAGTAGAGCAGGGGTTGCTGCAAAGTAGGAACCGGGCTAGTGAGTCTTCCCTCCCGACGAGCTTCTTGAAACCGTTCTCAGATCCTTATATCAATCCGGGCGGCCAGAAGGATGAGGTTATCCAGGGTAGACGGTAGATCTCGGGCGGCAAGCTCATCCTTATTCTCAGGAAACAGTCCCTGACAGAATATAGCCACCAAGGCCTCATTGTTCCACGACAATTCTCCCGCCAGGGTGCGGAAGTGGATGGCGTACTCGCCCACGGATGTGTCTCCCTGGCGTAGGTTCAGCAAGGAGGCGGCTGCATACGAGACTCGTCCAGGCTCCTCAAACACCGTGCGAAATGTCCGTAGGAACCGCTGGAAGTCACGGGTCTCAGGTCCTTGTCTGTCCCAGATAGGGTTCGCTCATGCGAGGGCCCTGCCAGTGAGTAGAGAGGCAATAAAAGTGACCCTTGCACCATCAGTTGAAAATGCCCTTGCATACAGGCTTAAGTGGATCTGGCACTGGTTCAAAAATCCACGGCAGGTCTTCGCGTCTCCATCATAGCGGTGATGTAGCGGCAAAGAAAATTGGGGATCAGCACTGCCAGGAGGTGTAGCCGGGGTATCTGTACTGCCAGGATGTGTAGTAGGAGGAACGGCAGTTTGCACCTCCAGCTGATGTGCAATAATGTTCAATGCCATGGAGGAGTTGGTACTGTCGAGACCGGATGTCTAGCATATCCGCCCACATCTCTTGTGATGTCATCTTGGTTTTGGATCGACCAGCGGGGTCCATGGCCTGAGCTTACTGTCACGTTGGGTATGTGGACCCACTGGGCCGTACCACCTTGACGGTATGGCAGCTGGCCAATAGGACACAGGTCATTGTCTATAGTTCGTATAGGTGTACATGCGGTAGCTCATACAGTAGCAAGACAGGCTCGGCTGGGACTTAGGCAGCAGGCAGGCACCATGCGTGGTGAAGCAGGACAGGCATGGTACTCAGCACAGCATGACTCCAACTCAATACGGCACTTGACCAGGATAGCACGGGATACAGGTTACAGGTAGCAGGAACCGAAAACACTTAGGAGACCAATTGCATAGACAGCAGGGCCGCCATCAGGAATTTCAGGGCCCCCTACAGCTAAATTTTCGGGGCCCCCCTACCGTGGCACCGCCTGTTAACGGTACTCCGTCCAGCACTATATCATGGTACCCAGGGCCGCCATCAGGGGGGGGTATTAGGAGTACTGATGTGAGAGGCCCGGCCAAACCTAATTGAAAGGGGGGCCCGGCAAACTGCCGCGACTTGCCTTTGGTAGAAAAAAAACAGGCCCCTGCAATGGGGCCCGTTTTTTTCACCAAAAGAATGTCATGAGCTGCGGGCCCCCCTTTCAATTAGGTTTGGCCGGGCCTCTCACATCAGTACCCCTAATACCCCCCCTGATGGCGGCCCTGGGTAGCATGGGGGTCGTCATGGGGGCCGTCAAACACCGCCGCCCGTGCGACCGATCACGCGCACCCGCAAACTCCCACGCATGCGCACCGGCGACCGCCTGGAACCGCGCACCGAATTTTGAGGCAGATTTTGACCTGCCCACACTATCTTGCCGCGTTTTTTGCCTGCGGCGATTGAGGACAGCAGACAGAAAACGCAGCGAAAAATGCATTTTCTGCCTCCCATTGATTTCGATGGCAGGTCAGAGGCGGAACCGCGGCAAGAAAGGACGTGCTGCTTTTTCTTTTTTCCGCGACTGGCTCCCATTGATTTCAGATTAAATCAATGGGAGGCGGTTTTGGAAGTTGTTTGGTGCTGATTCTGACGCAGTGTCCGAGTCAATATCAAGGGCCAAAAACTCTGTGAACTGGGCCTTAGGGGAGATTCACACGAACGTTGCGTTTTTGCGCGCGCAAACAACGCGGCGTTTTGCGAGCGCAAAAACCATTTGACAGCTGCGTGTGTCATGCGTGTCTGATGCGCGGCTGCGTGATTTTCGCGCAGCCGGCATCATAGAGATGAGGCTTGTCGACGCCCGTCACTGTCCAAGGTGCTGAAAGAGCTAATTCTTTCAGCACCCTCGACAGTGAATGCCGAACACAACAGCGAAAAACCTGTAAAAAAAAAAGATAAAGTTCCTACTTACCGAGAACTTCCCGGCCGTTGCCTTGGTGACGCGTCCTTGGTGACGCGTCCTTGGTGACGCGCCTCTCTTGACATCGGGCCCCACCTCCCTGGATGACGCGGCAGTCCAAGTGACCGCTGC
Source organism: Rhinoderma darwinii (assembly GCF_050947455.1). Taxonomy (NCBI): domain Eukaryota; kingdom Metazoa; phylum Chordata; class Amphibia; order Anura; family Rhinodermatidae; genus Rhinoderma; species Rhinoderma darwinii. Next base: position 301,791,759 of record NC_134688.1, read on the forward strand.
AGCCTGTGATTGGCTGCAGCCTGTGCTTGGCCTGTGATTGGCTGGAGCTGTCACTTGAACTGAAGTGTCATCCCGGGAGGTCGGACTGCAGGAAGGAGACAGGAGTAATCGGTAAGTTAGAACTTCGGTTTTTTTTACAGGTTCATGTATTTTGGGATCGCAAGTCACTGTCCATGGTGCTGAAACAGTTTAACTCTTTCAGCACCATGGACAGTGACTATCTCCTGACGTCGCGTACCGATAATTTTTTTGCCGGGATCGGCCAAAACGAGTTTGGCCGAACCCGGTGAAGTTCGGTACGCTTGTCCGGCTTCGCTCATCGCAAAGACACTCCGTTTGGATGTTCGGAAACAGAAAAGCACGTGGTGCTTTTCGGTTTTCATTCATCCTTTTCACTGCTGTTGCGCGAATCACGCTCGTCCCACGGAAGTGCTTCCGTGTGGTGCGCGTGATTTTCACGCACCCATTGACTTCAATGGGTGCGTGATGCGCGAAATACGCAGAGTTATTGAACCTGTCGCGCATTTTGCGCAGCAGACAAACGCTGCGCAAAAAGCACGGACTGTCTGTACTGCCCCATAGACTTGTATTGGTCCATGCGTGCCGCGTGAAAACCACGCGGCCCGCACGGACCAAATACACGCTCGTGTGAATCCCCCCTTATTGTTAGGGCTTATTCAGACGAACGTGTAATACATCCGTGCAACGCGCGTGATTTTCACGCGCCTCGCACGGACCTATGTTACTCTATGGTGCCATGCAGACTGTCAGTGATTTTCACTCGCCTCGCACGGACCTATGTTACTCTATGGTGCCATGCAGACTGTCAGTGATTTTCACTCGCCTCGCACGGACCTATGTTACTCTATGGGGCCGTGCAGACTGTCAGTGATTTTCACGCGCCTCGCACGGACCTATGTTACTGTATGGGGCCGTTCAGACTGTCAGTGATTTTCACGCAGCGTGTGTCCGTGTGTCCGCTGCGTAAAACTCACGACATGTCCGATATTTGTGCATTGTTCGCGCATCACGCACCCATTGAAGTCAGTGGGTGCGTGAAAATCACGCCCAGCACTTCCGCAGCCGTATAAACTATCATAAGTGTCATAATGATAGCGGCTGCGCGAAAATCACGCAGCCACGCATCATACGCTGCTGACACACGGAGCGGTTATGGACCTTTTGCAAGCGCAAAACGCCACGTTTTTGCGCGCGCAAAAAGCACACGCTTGTGTAAATCCGGCCTTAGGGTAGGAACACACTAAGCATGAACGCTGCGGATTTTATGCAACACATTTTATTGTGGAAAATCCGCAGCGTATCACAGTCGCAGCCAAGTGGATGAGATGTGAACAAATCTCATCCACACGCTGCAAAAATAATGGACCTGCAGTGTGGCTTTTGGCTTTTTAAGCCGCAGCATGTCAATATATGCTGTGGAATCGCTGCTCCTCTGTTGCGGAAATGCTGCGGTTCTGCCGCAGAAATCACACATGAGAAAAAAAAAAAAGGCACTTTTTAAAATTTATAAAAAAGTTTAGACTTGCCCCGGCCGTAGTCCTGGTGACGCGATCCTCTATTCTTAGCGCAGCTCGGCCTCCTGTCATGACGTTTCATCCCATGTGACTGCTGCAGGTCACATGGTCTACAGCGTCATCCCAGGAGGCGGGGCTACGTTCAGAAGAGAGAGATGCGTCACCAGGACTACGGCCGGGTAAGTCTAAACTTTTTTTTCCTGCAGGATTCCCGCAGCGGACGCGCCTCACGAAACCTGCGCCACTATTTGGTGCGGTTTTGCTGGCAGAATTCCCTGCGGCTACCGGGGCGGATAAGCTGTGTAGTTTTACTCAGCATATCCGCCTAGTGTGTCCCTTATGATGTCGCTCCTGGAGCTGCTGCCGGTCTCTAAATAGGCAGTTGGTCCAGTAGAATTTGGAATTATTTTTTTTTGTGAACCAGCTTAAAAAATACAAAACTTTTGTGTTAGGGCCTGTTCACATCACCGTTCGCTTCCGTTCCGTCTGAGGTTTCTGTCGGGTGAACCCCGCAACGGAAAGTGAAAGTGACAGCACAGCTTCCGTTTCAGTCACCATTGATCTCAATGGTGACGGAAACATCGCTAATGGTTTCCGTTCGTCACCATTCCGGCTGGTTTTCGGACGGAATCAATAGCGCAGTCGACTGCGCTAATGGTGATGGAAACGGAAGCTGTGCTGTCACTTTCACTTTCCGTTGCGGGGTTCACCCGACAGAAACCTCAGACGGAACCCCGGAGCGGAAGCGAACGGTGATGTGAACAGACCCTAACACAAAAGTTTTGTATTTTTTTAAGCTGGTTCCCAAAAAAAAATAATTCCAAATTCTACTGAACCAACTGCCTATTTAGAGACCGGCAGCAGCTCCAGGAGCGACATCATAAGGGACACACTAGGCGGATATGCTGAGTAAAACTCCACAGCTTATCCGCCCCGGTAGCTGCAGGGAATTCTGCCAGCAAAACCGCACCAAATAGTGGCGCAGGTTTGGTGAGGCATGTCCGCTGCGGGAATCCTGCAGGGAAAAAAAAGTTTAGACTTACCCCGGCCGTAGTCCTGGCGACGCATCTCTCTCTTCTGAACGTAGCCCCGCCTCCTGGGATGACGCTGTAGACCATGTGACCGCTGCAGCAGTCACATGGGATGAAACGTCATGACAGGAGGCCGAGCTGCGCTAAGAATAGAGGATTGCGTCACCAGGACTACGGCCGGGGCAAGTCTAAACTTTTTATCAATTTAAAAAAGTACCTTTTTTTTTTTCTCATTTGTGATTTTTGCGGCAGAACCGCAGCATTTCCGCAACAGAGGAGCAGCGATTCCACAGAATAAATTGACACGCTGCGGCTTAAAAAGCCAAAAGCCACACTGCAGGTCCATTATTTTTGCAGCGTGTGGATGAGATTTGTTCATATCTGACCCCCTCTGCTGCGACTGTAATACGCTGCGGATTATCCACAATAAAATGTGTTGCATAAAATCTGCAGTGTTCATGCCTAGTGTGTTCCTACCCTAAGGCCGGATTCACACAAGCGTGTGCTTTTTGCGCGCGCAAAAAACGTGGCATTTTGCGCATGCAAAAGGTCCATAACAGCTCCGTGTGTCAGCAGCGTATGATGCGCGGCTGCGTGATTTTCGCGCAGCCGCCATCATTATGACACTCTGTTTGTATGTTTGTAGCACGTGGTGCTTTTCTGTTTTCATTCATAGTTTATACTGCTGCGGAAGTGCTGGGCGGGATTTTCACCCACACATTGACTTCAATGGGTGCGTGATGCGCGAACAATGCACAAATATAGGACATGTCGTGAGTTTTACGCAGCGGACACACGGACACACGCTGCGTGAAAATCACTGACAGTCTGAACGGCCCCATAGAGTAACATAGGTCCGTGCCAGGCGCGTGAAAATCACGCACGTTGCACGGATGTATTACACGTTCGTCTGAATAAGCCCTAACAATAAGGCCCAGTTCACAGAGTTTTTGGGCCTTGATATTGACTCGGACACTGCGTCAGAATCAGCACCAAAAAACTTCGAAAACCGCCTCCCATTGATTTAATCTGAAATCAATGGGAGCCAGTTGCGGAAAAAAGAAAAAGCAGCACGTCCTTTCTTGCCGCGTTTCCGCCTCTGACCTCCCATCGAAATCAATGGGAGGCAGAAAATGCATTTTTCGCTGCGTTTTTTGTCTGCTGTCCTCAATCGCCGCGAGCAAAAAACGCAGCAAAAAAACGCGGCAAGATAGTGTGGGCAGGTCAAAATCTGCCTCAAAATTCTTTAAGGAATTTTGAGGCAGATTTTTTTTTGCCTGCAAAATACTGTGTGAACAGGGCCATACATAAACAGCACTTTGAGATAATTTACTCACCGTGTCAGAAGAGCTGCTCCCACTCAAGTCCTCTTCCGGCGATGTCTTCCAGGCGAGGTCTTCGGTCCAGACGTCCAGTCCTTCACCTCCAGCCAGGCTCCAGGTAAGTTTTGTCCATGTGTGTCCGCGGCGGGCGGTCTCCAGTGCGGGCGTTCGTGTGTGCGCGCTCGCGCGGGCGTTTCCTTGTGCGCGCGATCGGGTGCGCGCGCGCGGGCGGACTGTTTGACGGCCCCCCATGACGAGGGGAGGGGGCCCGCAGCAGCAGCAGCAGCAGCAGCTCACGACATTCTTTTGGTGAAAAAAACGGGCCCCATTACAGGGGCCCGTTTTTTCCTACCAAAAGAATGTTGCGGCAGTTGCCGGGCCTCCCTTTCAGTTAGGTTTGGCCGGGCCCCTCACACCACTACCCCTAATACCCCCCTGATGGCGGCCCTGATAGACAGACTAGGGTAACAACAACAAAGCTCAGGCAAGGCAGGAAGGAAGGGGATGGTCCCCTCTTATAGTCCAGGGTGCTCAAGCGCTAATTTCGCACTTAAACTCAGGTGTGCGCGCTGGCCCTTTAAGTGGCCACGACCCAGTTCTGCAGTTTTCCGCTCAGATGTCTGATGTCACTTCTCACTTTTAAAACATTTCTGCACCTATAAACGAAGTAAAAATTCTCAACACCTCTAAATATAATGAAGCACCATACACTACAGCACTAACTATAATCGCACCATATACTGTGTCCCTGATTATAATAGTACCATACACTGTGTCCCACACACACACCGTGCCCCCTATAGATAGTGCCCCCATAGCCCACTGTAGATAGTGACCCCCATAGAGCCTCTGTAGATAGAACCCTACATTGAAGCTCCTGTAGATAGTGCCCTACATACAGCCCTCTGTAGCTAGTGCCCACATATGGACTCCAGAGCTGCAAGGCAATAGTGCTAACCACTGAGCCACCATACTGCCCTACATATAGCTTCCCCTATAGATAGTGCTCCACATATAGCCCACCTCTGTAGATAGTGCCTCACATATAGCCCACCCCTGTAGAAAGTGCCCTACATATAGCCCCCTGTAGATAGTGCTCCACAGGTAACCCACCCCTGTATATAGTGTCCCACATATAGCCCACACCTGTAGATAGTGCCCTAAAAATAGCTTCCCCTATAGATAATGCTCCACATATAGCCCACCTCTGTAGATAGTGCCCTATATATAGCCCCCTGTAGATAGTGCCCCACAGGTAACCCACCCCTGTATATAGTTCCCCACATCCCCACATATAGACCCCCCTGTATACAGTGGCCCACATCACAACATATAGACACCCCCTGTAGATAATGCCACTCACAGTTTTATTAGAAAAAAAAACAAAAACGTTACATACTCACATGAACCCTTTCCCGCGCTGTCCGGTGGCAATGCAGATCTGCTCTTTTCTGAGCAAGTCGGCTGGAGCTGAACGACACGTCGTTCAAAGGCGCTAATTGGCAGGGCAGAATGACTTGCCCAGTCAATCAGCGTCTTTCAGGCACGGAAGCGACGTGATGACGTCATCGTGCCGATAGTGTATTTAAAAGGCGCTGATTGGTGGGGCAAGTGATTTTGCCCCGCCAATCAGCGTCATTGTAAGGCCCGGAACATGCCCGGCCATTCAGTGATAATGCATGTATTTGTACCTGCGTGCTATAGATGCAGGTACAATTACTGCAAGATGGGGTGGCTGTCGGTAGCATCGGGGCCCCCTCCGGAGCTAGCGATGCCCTTGGGCATTAGGGGGCCCGTGTCGCCTGGCCTATAAATGTTAGAGGCTCGTCGGCGCGTACCCCTAGTAGCGTCGCTACAGCTGCAGCAGCCATAACGGCTGCTAGTGGCGCCACCGGACATATGGGAGGCGTATCAGCTAGCTGCACGGGTCACATCAAACCGCTTGCCCCGTAGCAGGCGCTACTGCTGCTTCCTCTGTAGTTACACCATTGAAGATAAGACTACTGTCTGCTGGAGCCTTGTATCGAAGCCTATCATGTGGTAGGCTTAGATATAGGGCCTATCAGACAGGATCACACATGGGCCATGTATCTAAGCTTACCATGTGTGATTCTATCTGATGGGCCCTGTATCTAAGCCTACCACATGGTAGGCTTAAAGGGGTTGTCCAGTCCATAAAATTTGATGGCCTATCGTCGGGATAGGCTACCAATAGCTGATGGGTCAGCTTCCGACTCCTGGGATCCCCGAGAATCAGCTGCTTAGAAGGGGGTGCAGTGCTCGTACGAGCACTGCTTCCCCTTCATTTCCCTTACTTGGTCACAATGTGATTCATAGTGTGAGCAAGCGACTGGAATAAAGGGGAAGTAGCGCTCGTACGAGCGCTGCGGCCCCCTCAAATCAGCTGATTTACGGGTATCCCGGTAGTCGGACCCCAACCCATCAGCTCCAGCAGACAATAATATTAAACTTACTCTCCTCTTCGGCTGCAGCGGAGATCCTGACCCCATCCAGCGTTAGGATGTTGTGTGTGGCGCACAGCTTCGTGACGTCATGCGCTGCGCACAGGTTGTGACGTCATGACGCGAATAGACGGAACGAGGAGGGTAAGTGTATTGTCAGTCACTTTAGTAACAGTGGCCCGTATAGTTTATTACATAGGCCCCAGTTATTATAGTGACATTTTATAGATGTGGTGTGGGGTGCCGCGGGCCTCCCTGGCTTCGGGGCCCGGTCGCAATACAGCAACAGCTAAAATCCATGTAAAACAGTGAAAAGTAAGTAATTGTGACAAAATTATAACCGCTGTTTTAACATGCAGTTTTTGCCATGGTATTATTGATGCGCTAGTAGTGCTACAGGTATATGTGAGTTTTCCTGCATAGTCTATGGAGAGAAAAAAAATCTCTATTTTAACAACTGCAACACATTAAGACATTAAGGGCACGGCCAGACGTGGCGGAATTGCTGTGGAATTCCGCTGTGGACAGTCCGCAGTGGAATTCTCCAGCGGCCATTTTTTAGAGTTGCTTCAATACATTTTTAGGCAAGTTAGTTCAAACGTTGCAGAAAACCTCGGTGCGGATCATAGGCTGCGGTGCGGAATGTTCCCTCCGCAGCATGCACAGTCTGTTGCGGAGAAGAAGCGGAATTTAATTTGCGAATTTCAATGCAATGCAAAAACTGAAATCTGTGTGCAAGTCCACTGTCTTTTCTGCAACGTCTAAATTACCTGTCCAATATCCAAATGTTGGTGCAGATTCGTGGCCGTGTCCTAAAAGGTGGTTTTCCAGACCCAGAAAATTTTATTTCAATGCTATAAATGCATAAAATAAGCATCTGCGTTTGGCGTGTACTGCAGCTGGCGTATGCGCCATTTAACTTTATGGATTCATATTAGCTTTATTTTAGGTATATTCTAGAGGGCAGGTGCCCTCTGGGCATGCATTGCCTATTGGAATTTTCATGTATTTTACCTATTTGTGACTTAAAGAGGCTCTGTGTAAAGGATCTGCCAGGCACTACGTCTGTGGATACTCCCAGGATTAATCAATCGACACCTGAGGCCAGACCTCTTAGACTGACACCTGCTCCCACCAATCAGGGTGGCAGGCTCAGGAGTGGGAGAGCCTATCGCGGCCTGGTCAGTCGGAGTTAGCTCCGCCCCCTGTCCATTTATACCTGCCGTTTTCTCTTCCTCATTGCTTGTGATTCTTCCTGGTTTCCTGGCCCCACTGCTGCCTTGCTCCAGCCTGCTTCTGCCGTGCTTCAGCCTTGCTTCAGTTCCCGCTTATCCTGCTTCGCTCTGCCCCCGGCTTGCTTCCTGCTCCGTGCTCTGCGTTTGTATACTTCATTACATCCTAATCCTGACTGCTCGTTCACCACTCCGTTCCCTCACGGTGTTCCGTGGGCTACTGCCCCTTCCTTTGCTTGTTCCCTGTTTGTATCCCCTTGCACTTAGTCAGCGTAGGGACCGCCGCCAAGTTGTACCCCGTCGCCTAGGGCGGGTCGTTGCAAGTAGGCAGGGACAGGGCGGTGGGTAGATTAGGGCTCACTTGTTCCCTTCACCTCCTTCCGCCATTACATAATCACAAGCCCATACCTAGTCTACCATTTCTCCTACGCTGACGCTATCATGGACCCCCTTGAGACCCTGACCCAGCAGATGCAGGGCCTCTCCCTACAGGTCCAGGCCCTGGCTCAGAGGGTCAACCAGTCTGACGCTGCCATAGTAGTACCCCTCACCTCACCTCTAGAACCTGACCTCAAGTTACCTGACCGGTTCTCAGGGGACAGTAAGACTTTTCTCTCCTTCCGGGAGAGTTGCAGACTTTACTTCCGTCTAAGACCTCACTCCTCAGGTTCCGAGAACCAGCGGGTGGGAATCATTATATCCTGACTCCAGGAAGGGCCCCAAGAGTGGGCCTTCTCCTTGGCTCCTGACGCCCCTGAACTTTCCTCCGTTGATCGTTTTTTCTCTGCCCTTGGACTCATTTACGACGAGACTGACAGGACTGCCTTAGCCGAGAGTCAGCTGGTGACCTTACGTCAGGGTAGGAGACCTGTTGAGGAATACTGTTCTGATTTTAGAAAGTGGTGCGTAGCTTCTCGGTGGAACGACCCGGCCCTAAGGTGCCAGTTTAGGTTAGGATTATCTGACGCCCTGAAGGATCTGCTTGTTAGCTACCCCTCTTCTGACTCCCTAGACCAGGTTATGGCCCTAGCAGTACGACTTGACCGACGTCTCAGGGAACGTCAGCTTGAACGTTTCAGTGTTTTCCGCTCTGACTTCCCTGCGATCCCCCCCGAGGTCCCGTCTCCTCGCTCTTCCACAGAAGACTCGGAGGTACCTATGCAACTCGGGGCCTCCATGTCCCCTCGACAACGTAGAGAGTTCCACAGGAAGAATGGTCTCTGCTTCTATTGTGGGAATGACAAGCATCAACTGAACACCTGTCCCAGGCGCAAGAATAAGCAGCCGGAAAACTTCCGCGCCTAAGTGATCATCGGGGAGGTCACTTGGGCGCACAGGTATTTCCCGTTAATATGAAACGCAATAAAGTTTAGCTTCCATTTCAGGTCTCGTTTGCTGGCCAGTCTGCCACTGGCAGTGCCTTCGTGGATTCTGGCTCATCTGCTAATATCATGTCTGTGGAATTTGCTATGTCTCTAAAAATGCCTTTTATTGATTTGCCTTATCCTGTCCCGGTAGTGGGTATCGACTCCACTCCTCTTGCCAATGGTTATTTTACGCAGCATACTCCTGTTTTTGAACTCCTTGTTGGCTCCATGCATTTTGAGCAGTGCTCTGTACTGGTGATGCAGGGATTATCGTTCGATCTGGTATTAGGTCTTCCCTGGTTGCAGCTGCATAATCCCACGTTTGATTGGAATACTGGGGATCTCACCAAATGGGGTAGTGAATGCCTGACGTCATGTCTTTCGGTTAACTCTATTTCTCCCCGTGAGGAGGTAAACACGCTACCTGAGTTTGTTCAGGACTTCGCTGATGTATTTTTAAGGAGGCCTCCGAGGTGTTGCCCCCTCATAGAGATTACGATTGCGCCATCGATTTGGTACCAGGTGCTAAGCTTCCTAAGGGTAGGATATTTAATCTTTCATGTCCTGGACGTGAAGCCATGAGGGAGTATATCCAAGAATGCCTGGCCAAGGGTTTCATTCGCCCCTCGACTTCTCCTGTAGGTGCTGGCTTCTTCTTCGTGGGAAAGAAGGATGGTGGCCTTAGGCCGTGTATTGACTATTGGAACTTGAATAAGGTCACAGTAAGGAACCAGTATCCCCTTCCTTTGATTCCGGATCTTTTTAATCAGGTTCAGGGGGCCCAATGGTTCTCTAAGTTCGATCTACGGGGGCGTATAACCTTATCCGCATCAAAGAGGGGGATGAGTGGAAGACTGCGTTCAACACGCCCGAAGGTCATTTCGAATACCTGGTCATGCCCTTTGGGTTGTGTAATGCCCCTGCTGTCTTCCAGAATTTTATTCATGAAATTCTGAGAGAGTACCTGGGAAATTTTCTTGTAGTGTACCTCGATGACATACTGGTGTTTTCCAAGGACTGCTCCTCCCACGTGGAGCAAGTCAGGAAGGTCCTCCAGGTCCTCCGGGAAAATAATCTGTTTGCGAAAACCGAAAAATGTGTGTATGGGGTACAGGAGATACCATTTTTGGGTCAAATCCTCACTCCTCATGAATTCCGCATGGCCCCTGCCAAGGTTCAGGCTGTGGAGGAATGGGTCCAACCTGCCTCCCTGAAGGCGCTACAGTGTTTTTTGGGGTTCGCTAACTATTACAGGAGATTTATTGCCAACTTCTCGGTCGTCGCTAAGCCTCTTACGGACCTCACTCGCAAGGGTGCTGATGTCCTCCACTGGCCTCCTGAGGCCGTCCAGGCTTTTGAGACCCTCAAGAAGTGCTTTATCTCGGCCCCCGTGCTGGTTCAGCCCAACCAAAGGGAGCCATTTATTGTGGAGGTTGACACGTCCGAGGTGGGATTGGGGGCCGTCTTGTCCCAGGGTACCAGCTCCCTCACCCATCTCCGCCCCTGTGCTTACTTCTCTAGGAAGTTTTCGCCCACGGAGAGTAACTATGATATTGGCAACCACAAACTTTTAGCCATTAAATGGGCTTTTGAAGAGTGGCGTCACTTCCTGGAGGGGGCCAGACACCAGGTAACGGTCCTTACGAACCACAAGAATCTGGTTTATCTAGAATCTGCCCGGAGGCTTAATCCTAGACAAGCTCGATGGGCGCTATTCTTTACCAGATTTAACTTCTTGTTTAGGGCTGGGTCCAAAAATATTAAGGCTGATGCACTGTCACGTAGTTTTATGGCCAATCCTCCTTCTGAGAAGGATCCTGCTTGTATTTTACCCCCTGGTATAATCGTTTCTGCCACTGATTCTGATTTAGCCTCTGACATTGCGGCTGATCAAGGTTCAGCTCCCGGGAACCTCCCTGGGGACAAGCTGTTTGTCCCCCTGCAATACCGGCTAAGGGTACTCAGGGAAAACCATGACTCCGCACTATCTGGTCATCCTGGCATCTTGGGTACCAAACACCTCATTACCAGGAACTATTGGTGGCCTGGGTTGCCTAAGGACGTTAGGGCTTACGTCGCCGCTTGTGAGGTTTGTGCTAGGTCCAAGACCCCTAGGTCCCGACCTGCGGGCTTACTACGTTCTTTGCCCATTCCCCAGAGACCTTGGACCCATATCTCCATGGATTTTATCACCGATTTGCCTCCATCTCAGGGCAAGTCGGTGGTGTGGGTGGTAGTAGACCGCTTCAGCAAGATGTGCCACTTTGTGCCCCTTAAGAAACTACCTAACGCCAAGACGTTAGCTTCTTTGTTTGTTAAACACATTCTGCGTCTCCATGGGGCCCCAGTCAATATCGTTTCTGACAGAGGGGTACAATTTGTTTCCTTATTTTGGAGAGCTTTTTGTAAAAAGTTGGAGATTGATCTGTCCTTCTCCTCCGCCTTCCATCCCGAAACCAATGGCCAAACGGAAAGGACTAATCAATCCCTGGAACAATATTTAAGGTGTTTCATCTCTGACTGTCAATTTGATTGGGTCTCATTCCTTCCCCTCGCCGAATTTTCCCTGAATAACCGGGTCAGTAACTCGTCAGGGGTCTCCCCGTTTTTCTGTAATTTCAGGTTTAATCCACGGTTCTCCTCCGTTTCTCCTGGTTGTTCCAATAATCCCGAGGTAGAGGACGTTCATCGGGAACTGTGCACAGTCTGGGCCCAGGTTCAGAAGAACCTAGAGGCGTCCCAGAGCGTACAAAAGATTCAGGCTGATAGTAGACGTTCTGCTAACCCCCGGTTTGTCGTCGGGGATCTGGTGTGGTTGTCGTCTAGGAATTTGTGCCTTAAGGTCCCGTCCAGGAAGTTTGCCCCCCAATTTATTGGGCCTTATAAGGTCATTGAAGTCCTCAACCCTGTATCCTTCCGTCTGGAGCTGCCCCCATCCTTTCGCATACACAACGTCTTTCATGCCTCCCTCCTTAAACGCTGCTCCCCGTCCTGGTCCCCCTCGAGGAAACCTCCTGTTCCCGTTCTCACCCCTGAGGGGGTGGAATTCGAGGTGGCCAAGATCGTGGACAGTAGGATGGTCCAGGGCTCCCTCCAGTACCTGGTCCATTGGAGAGGATACGGGCCGGAGGAGAGGACTTGGGTACCTGCTCGAGATGTTCACGCTGGGGTATTGGTCAGGAGGTTCCACCTTCTCTTCCCCACTAAACCAGGTCCTCTTAGTAAGGGTCCGGTGGCCCCTCATAAAAGGGGGAGTACTGTAAAGGATCTGCCAGGCACTACGTCTGTGGATACTCCCAGGATTAATCAATCGACACCTGAGGCCAGACCTCTTAGACTGACACCTGCTCCCACCAATCAGGGTGGCAGGCTCAGGAGTGGGAGAGCCTATCGCGGCCTGGTCAGTCGGAGTTAGCTCCGCCCCCTGTCCATTTATACCTGCCGTTTTCTCTTCCTCATTGCTTGTGTTTCTTCCTGGTTTCCTGGCCCCACTGCTGCCTTGCTCCAGCCTGCTTCTGCCGTGTTTCAGCCTTGCTTCAGTTCCCGCTTGTCCTGCTTCGCTCTCCCCCCGGCTTGCTTCCTGCTCCGTGCTCTGCGTTTGTATACTTCATTACATCCTAATCCTGACTGCTCGTTCACCACTCCGTTCCCTCACGGTGTTCCGTGGGCTACTGCCCCTTCCTTTGCTTGTTCCCTGTTTGTATCCCCTTGCACTTAGTCAGCGTAGGGACCACCACCAAGTTGTACCCCGTCGACTAGGGCGGGTCGTTGCAAGTAGGCAGGGACAGGGCGGTGGGTAGATTAGGGCTCACTTGTTCCCTTCACCTCCTTCCGCCATTACACTCTGTCACCACATTATAAGTGGCCTATATTGTACATGATATGATCGGCGCTGTATTGTAGATTACAGTAATGTTTTTTATTTAGAAAAACAATAATTTTTGACGGAGTTATGACTTATATTAGCTTTATGCTAATGAGTTTCTCAATGGACAACTGGGCATGTTTTACTTTATGACCAAGTGGGCGTTGTACAGAGGAGTGTATGACGCTGACCAATCAGCGTCATACACTTCTCCCCATTCATTTACACTGCAGATAGCGATATAGCTATATCGCTATGTGCAGCCACATACACAAACACTAACATTACTGCAGTGTCCTGACAATGAATATACATTACCTCCAGCCAGGACGTGATGTGTATTCAGAATCCTGACCACTTCTCTGCACTTCTCTGTGAGTTACAGCATAGCAGGCGTAGTCTCGCGAGATTACGCTGTAAACTGTCATTTACAGCGAGATCTCGCTGTGCTGTGCTGTAGTCTCACAGAGACGCTACAGAAGTGGTCAGCCTCTTTAAAGAGGCTCTGTCACCAGATTTTGCAACCCCTATCTGCTATTGCAGCAGATAGGCGCTGCAATGTAGATTACAGTAACGTTTTTATTTTTAAAAAACGAGCATTTTTGGCCAAGTTATGACCATTTTTGTAGTTATGCAAATGAGGCTTGCAAAAGTCCAAGTGGGTGTGTTTAAAAGTAAAAGTCCAAGTGGGCGTGTATTAGGTGCGTACATCGGGGCGTTTTTAATACTTTTACTAGCTGGGCGCTCTGAAGAGAAGTAACATCCTCTTCTCTTCAGAACGCCCAGCTTCTGACAGTGCAGATCTGTGACGTCACTCACAGGTCCTGCATCGTGACGGCCACATCGGCACCAGAGGCTACAGTTGATTCTGCAGCAGCATCAGCGTTTGCAGGTAAGTCGATCTTACCTGCAAACGCTGATGCTGCTGCAGAATCAACTGTAGCCTCTGGTGCCGATGTGGCCGTCACGATGCAGGACCTGTGAGTGACGTCACAGATCTGCACTGTCAGAAGCTGGGCGTTCTGAAGAGAAGAGGATGTTACTTCTCTTCAGAGCGCCCAGCTAGTGAAAGTATTAAAAACGCCCCGATGTACGCACATAATACACACCCACTTGGACTTTTACTTTTAAACACACCCACTTGGACTTTTGCAAGCCTCATTTGCATAACTACAAAAATGGTCATAACTTGGCCAAAAATGCTCGTTTTTTAAAAATAAAAACGTTACTGTAATCTACATTGCAGCGCCTATCTGCTGCAATAGCAGATAGGGGTTGCAAAATCTGGTGACAGAGCCTCTTTAACAAGCGCAGAAGGGTCTGCACAAGCTCCGGATTTTCCTCCTGTCGCCTGCGTTGCGGGATCGACTTTGACTCTGAGCTTGGCATGAACGTCAGTTGGCGTCCACGACATCATAAACTTGCATTAAATTTCTATTACCTTATACCCTGGACCATGTGCAGGTGCACATTGTTATTTGATTGTTCAATACTGCGTAAACGCTGGACAATGTCTGGGACACCACCACATGTGCTAGCAAGTTGAAATTATAATTGTAATTATATTGTATATGTAGCAGTGCAGCTACTAAGGGTCAGGATTTGGGCCCAGAATTATATATTTAAAAGGAATGTTTCAAGAGAAAGTGTCCTTTCTCCTTTTTTATTAGGCAAGAAACCTGGAAAAGGGTCTGGGTTGCTGGAGTGGAAGAGAATAGTAAAAGTTCCACTCCATTTTTAGGACAGTCCAGGGTTTGGGCTGCCTTAGGAGTATCATTAGCTGCCAGCTGTGAGGACTCCTTTAAAGGCATGGTGTCGCCCCAAAAACATGTTTTTTTTTAAAAATTTAAACATTTAGTGTGTGGGTGATTAAACATTGTTCAAATTTTTTTTATTTTTTTCGCGAGTCAGGAAATATTATAAATTTTTTCAAATTTATAATACTACCCATTTTTGGTCACTAGATGGAGCTGTTTGGAGCTAGTTCCCAAAATTGCAGCATTGCAACATTGGGTTAAAAGCTATCGCTCTAGTGAGCTCTCAGCATCCCCCCCTCCTTTATCCTGGCTAGTGCCGGGATAAACGAGGGGTTTGAAAGGTTTAACCTCCTACACTGTGTGTCGCCATTTTTTGAGGTAACCCACAGTGTAGTAGGTTTACATGCAGTAGTAAACACACACAAACACTAACATACATTGAAATCGCTTACCTGCTCCTGCCGCCGCGGCCCGTCCGCTCCCTTTGCTGCCGCTGTTCCATGTGCACTTGTCCGGAAGCCGCGACCGGAAGTAGTAATATTACTGTCCAGCCGCGACTTCCGGTCCACAGGAAAATGGCGCCGGACGGCGCCAATTTCGAATAGGACTGTGTGGGAGCGGCGCATGCTCAGTTCCCACACAGACGCCGTACACGGCAGTCAATGGGACGGGAGACGTTCGCAGTCCCTATGGGACTGTGGCTGCCGTATTCCATGTCTGTGTGTGTCGTTAATCGACACACACAGAAATGGAACAAAAAATGGCAGCCCCCATAGGGAAGAAAAAGTGTGAAAATAAGAAACAGTAAAACACAAACGCACAAATGTAAATAAACGTTTATATTAAGGCACTAACATCTTTAACATATAAAAAAATTATTTGTGATGACACTGTTCCTTTAAGAAAGGTGTGATCTATTCACACAGGGCTCCCAGTCTGAGAAAGACAGGCATTGTCAGCCTGTGGGGAGAAGGCCTTTCACCCTGATAGCTAGGGAAGCTGTATGTTTAGTTAGAGGCTGGACGGCTTAGGGCTTATTTTGAACTTTTTTTGTAAAACTGCCTTTCATGTATGAAGACCATAAAGCTGGTTGCGGCCAGTTTTAAACCGAGTCCACTGTGTTGGAGTGAAAATTCTTAAGTGTGCCAACCATCTTACCCTGGAAATGGCGATCCTGTGAGCTAAGTTACCCCAAGTTGTCACATATTGCTTACATCTGCTATACTACATCATACCTCCCAACCGTCCCGATACCGGCGGGACAGTCCAATTTTCTCACCGCTGTCCCGCTGTCCCACCCGGTCTTCAAAATGTCCCGCTGGGCGCTGCATCAAAACAGCTGATCGCTGCTGACTGCAGCAGCGATCAGAAGAATGCAGGAGTCTTGCAGCGGTGTTCTCACTGGGATCGATGCCGGACCGGGAGTGGACCAGTCCAGTCACCTGACCTGTCATCTGACCTCACCGATCAGGTGACTGGACTGGTCCACTCCTGGGCTGGCATCGACACCAGTGAGAACGCCGCTGCAAGACTCCTGCCTTCTTCTGACGGTGAGTGAAAGCAGAGTGCATGTGAGGAGGAGGAGGGTCTTTTTTTTCACCCTGTAGGAGTCGAAATCCCCAATCCCCGGCCGGGGATTGGGGATTCCGCTACAGGAGAAGTGAGTGACTACACTGTCCATATTTGGACACAGCAACGTCACTCACTTCTGAAGCGGAATCCCCGACCCTATGGCCGGGGATTCCGCTACAGAAGAAGTGAGTGACTACACTGTCCATATATGGTTACAGTGACGTCACTCACTTCTGAAGCGGAATCCCCGACCCTGTGGCCGGGAATTCCTCTCCAGGAGAAGTCAGTGACTACACTGTCCATATATGGACATTGAAGTCAGTGACTTCTCCTGGAAGGGGGGGATGGGTGCAACTTCCAGGGGGCTGTGTGCCATTACATACAGGGAACTTGGTGGCATTACCTACAGGGAGCTGGGTGGCATTACCTACAGGGGACTGGGTGGCATTACCTGCCGGGGGCTGGGTGACATTACCTGCCGGGGGCTGGGTGGCATTACCTGCCAGGGGCTGGGTGGCATTTCCTGCAGAGGGCTGGGTGGCATTACATACAGGGGGCTGGGTGGCATTACCTGCCGGGGGCTGGGTGGCATTACCTGCCGACGGCTGGGTGGCATTACCTGCCAGGGGCTGGGTGGCATTACCTGCCGGGGGCTGGGTGGCATTACCTGCAGGGGGCTGGGTGGCATTACCTACAAGGGGCCGGGTGGCATTACCTACAGGGGGCTACAGACGGAAGTGTGTGGCAACAAATTTAAATGAAATTGATCCGATTTTAAAACGGACAGGGAAAAAAATGGATGCAAAACGGGTCAAAATCGGCCATTAAAAATGGCAACACGGCCCGGAACGGAATCGGAACAGATGCAAAACAGCCGTTTTTATCGGCCGACACTCGGACCCTATCGTGTGAATAAGGCCTAAGGGGCTGTGTCTTGCGCTACCTACATGGGGGCTGTGTCTGGAGCTATTTACAGGGGGGCTGTGTCTGGAACTATCTACAGGGGGGCTGTGTGTGGAGCTATCTACAGGGGGGACTGTGTATGGAGCTATCTACATGGGGCTGTATTTGGCGCTATCTACAGGGGGCTGTGTGTGGCGCTATGTACAGGGTGGCTGTATCTGGCGCTATGTACAGGGGGGCTGAATCTGGAGCTATCTACAGGGGGGCTGTGTGTGGAGCTATCTACAGGGGGCTGTGTGTGGAGCTATCTACAGGGGGGCTGTGTGTGGAGCTATCTACAGGGGGGCTGTGTGTGGAGCTATCTACAGGGGGGCTGTATCTGGCACTATGTACAGGGGGCTATGTGTGGAGCAATCTACATGGGGCTGTGTGTGTGGAGCTATGTACAGGGGGGCTGTGTGTGCAGCGATCTACAGGGGGACTCTGGTGGATGATATTTCCATTGACCAGTAGCAGAGTTACACAACTGGAAAAAAAAAATCCCCATCATGTAACTCTGCTACCTGTCAATTGAAAAGTCATCAACCAAAGGGTCTCCCTCTTGACTTTCATTGTTCTCAGCCTTTTGTCCTGCAGCTGCTGCCGCCGTGATGAGCAAATGTTATACCCAAGATAGGAAAAGTAACATAAAGACGATATAACCGGATCCATAATATCTGTGATATCCAGACAGTCTAGAGATCCGCAGTGAGAATGTGCGCGCGTTATTTGCAGAAGTATCTGGCCGCGATTTGATGTGTTGATGGCAGATATTGGGCGTGATTAGGGGGCGTGGCTTAAAATCTCCCTCTTTTCCAAATTCCAAAGTTCCTACATATATAATGGGACACCATACTCGTCCAACCTATACCCCTGAGGAAGTTAGACTTGGTCTGGTGATACGTGTGGGCCTACCCTTTTTTTTTTTAGTGTGTGTCCTCCTGCCAGACTTCGACCCATTGCCTGATTCTTATGATGTTTTAGGTATGTGCTACAAGGCATTGTATGTCACATTGCTCATTTTGTCTTTATGAATCGTCAGATTTATTGAAGTGGAATCCTTATTGGGGCTTCTCATATAGCCTGGCAGGGCTAATTCAGCTTGGGGTTCATACACACTTGATGGTATATCTTATTGTGGATCACTGTTTGTACTTTTGTATACAGAGCTTTTAGCTTGTCTGTTCATTTTTGGGGTCAATAAAAATGTTGTAACTGCTTTGATATATCTCCGGATATGCACATCGATTTTCTTGACCTACTCTTTCTGGGGTACTTATTATTGTTTTTTCAGGGTATAGATTGGGCACTCCTCATTAAGATAGTGTGCCTGCCCATTCCTGGCTCTCTTGCATAAGTGCAAAAAAAAAGGACACTTACTAATATACATTTAGTTCCAGTATTGTGCCAATGCCCCATATGGGAACGCAGTCCTGTAGTTCTTTCTACTTTGATGATGCGCTGACACATACCCATGTGATAAATAGCAGTCTCCCTCTTCCATGGTGTAGACGCGTAATCAAAGCATGTGACTACTAGGGGGCTGGCACAGTGACGACACAGAGGAAGTAAGCCAGCCCCCTTCTTCCTCAGCACTAACTCTGGGTGGCATTTCGTGGCGAATGCGCACTGTATTAGCGAGTGGGGTGGGGTGGGGATACAGGCCAAAAAAGAAAATTAGGGCATGACGGGAACTGTAGTTTTAGAACGCCTGGAAATTGCTTGTCCGGACTACCTGAAAGTTTTCTAAGCGGCTACATCAGAAGTGGTGAGTATTGCCTACATGTGATTTTGCGCAGGCAGAGTAGTTGTAGTAGTGTAGAAATGTGCTCATACATATTTATATTTGTGAGATATATTTTTTTTTGTTGGTCCCTGGATAACCCCTTTAAACTATGCATCCAGAACAGGTGGTGTATAGCAAAATTAGAGACTAATAAGTACAGAGCCATTTATTCCAACCTGCAAACAGTAGGTTTGGGCTTGTATGCAAGTTGGCATAAATTGCTCTGTACTCTTCAGGCTGTATTTATGTTATAAGCCAGTGGTGCTAGATGCATAGTTGGCCACTAAGGGCAAAAGGGAACAATTTGTCTTCACCCACTATCCCAGAATGAGGATTTATTTCCTTGTAGCGCAGATATGTGATATAAGTGAGCATGTAAATACCTTCTGTTCAACTTTATATTTACATGCGGTTGATTTGCTGCAGAAATTTCTATGACTGAAAATCAGTTCCCTTCATTTAAATGGGATTGTATTTTTAGCAAGCTTGTGGATTTCTACAAGTTCCATTCATATGAATGAGACAGGTGCAGAACTTTCTGCAACAAATCTGTCATTAGCGAATTAATCCTAAAGAAGGCCCTGTTGTGTTCCAAAGTGCTTGAGTAAAAGGGTGTTTTTGGTTCCTTTTGACCCTTCTCACCCTGACCTTGTATAAATAAAGCTTAACAAGAATAGGTACATCACCATTCTACGCAAACATTTTTCTATAATAGTAAAAACCTATGCAATTAAAGGGGTTTTCCAATCTTTAAAATTGTGTTGCGATGGTTTCACTGCAGTAAGATAATGTGCGGTCTGTAGCTGAAATGTCTCTGTAAGCCAGTCTCATCTCACATGACCATGTTCCTGGTGTTTATCTTCTTGTGTGACGTTCCGTACATTGAACATGTGGTTTTCTCCTTGGCCATGTTTAAAGTTCATGGTATACTAGACACTAGTGCGAACACCCTATTGTACAGAATCACATATGGCATCAACACCAATATAGAGAAGCAAACCAGGGAAGCCCCCTGCGAGGCGATGCAGCACTAGAAGCAATCGCAGGTGCTGCGTCATCAGTTCTGACTCTTCCTGTTCCTCTTTTGACACATACCAAGCATGATTTCAAAGTGTAAGAGGGGATGGTGGAACGTTATAGGGGTTATCCGGGACTTTTTAAAACTTTTAATGGTGTAAAAAAATAAACTATCCAATACTCACCATTGAAATGTCCCCTGCTCCAGCGCAGCGGCTCCGTTCCCCATTTCTCCGGTCGAGCAAGATCCTGCAGTGGGCATGTGCCATTCAGTGGTCATGTATCGCTGCAGTCAATCACTGGCCTCAGCCGTGATGTTGTCATGAATCGCACGTGAACACTGCAGGAGCTTCTGGGACTGACCATTCGGGGAACGGAGCCGCTGTGCTGGAGTGGGGATGGGGAGGCATTAGTTTATTATTTTATACCATTACCTGACCCAGGTGATGGGAGCGCTGCTGTGCAGGTAACAGCCGATCATCAATGGTGCTAAAGGTTGGACCCCCCACAGATCACAATGTTTTGTCATTACCATAGCGATCAATATAAAACTGCCACACATTGTGCCCTCTAAATACAAATGCCACACATTGAGCCCCCTAAATATAATACTGCTACACATTGTTCCCACTAAATATACTTCCACATGCTGTGCAAATAAATATAATGGTGGTGCACACTGTTCCGCTAAACATAATAGTGCCATACATTGTGCACCTTGAAAATAATAGCCCTACACACTATATCCCCTGAATATAATGCCACATGATGTTCCCCATTAAAATAGCACCACACACAATGCCCTATGAAGTGATTAATACCACACACAGTGTCTCATGAAAACCGTTCCATACGCCGACTGCCAAAGTAAAATATACTCGCCTGTTCCAGTTTCTGCACTGTCATCTAGTGATGCAGGCCTGGCGTCTTTCGTAATAGCGCTTCCTGCAGCACAGAGGATGTGTCTAATGACATCAGTGTCTGACTATTCAATTTACATTTTCCTATGGGTGATGCAGCAAGTATAAAAAAACTGTTTTTTAAAATTGATGGTTGGCGAGATCCTTAACCTGCTTAGAGAAAGTGCACTCCCCCCCCCCTTTCTTACAAGCTCCGGAGGGCCCATACTGAGCTGTATGACTGCAGCATATGTCATCAGCTTCTCTAACAGCAGCTCATTGGATCAATGAACTGATGAGACGTAAAGCAGCCGCCCAGTGGTCCTACTTTGGGGATAAATTATACCCCAGAGGAAGCAGAAAAAAAATATTTAAAAAAGTGCCGCCTCCTTTTTCCTGCCACCCTTGGGACCTGCTCTAGTGTGCTTTATTGTAAATATAGGATGTGGAGAAGAAAAGTTGCAGCATTCGGTACACGGTGCCTGACAGGTAAGTATTCAGCATACGCTGAATACTTACCTGTCAGGCGCCGTGTCCTGAATGCTGCAACTTTTCCTCTCCACATCTTGTGTTCGATCTCCCCGGGAACAGAATTTTCTCTCGTGGGATAGCAGCGGGTGGCAGCCGACGTCTATAACAATGTTCATCAATTCTCGTTTTCACGCTAAGCAATAGTGTTGTGCCTATCTCAGCACAACACTGCGAGGTGAGTGTACCAGCTCACCACTTTGCTTACACTGTCCCCCGTTCCTTACAATATTACCTTAGAGGAGCGCCGTTGTCCTCCTCTCTCCTTTTTCTTATTGTAAATATGGCCCTGGCTTTCTCCCCGTTTCTCCTTCCGTCACATATCACGTGCCTCTTATCTCCACTGTTCCCCACTCTCCCTGTCCCTTCCTGTCTCTGAAGGAATCATGTTTCAGATGCTTAAAAGCAGATCATGGAGTTGTCTCAGTAGCAGACAGTGAGTAATTACAGTACTACCTTACATCTTGTAATTGAGGAGCATGCAGGCAGCAGTGAATGTAGACAATGTCTGAGAGAGGAGAAAGGAATTGTGAACTGTAGTCTTTTACTTGGTAATCCTGCCCACAGCAAGCCCTCGTAAATAAAAACAAGTCATTGCTAAAGAAGCTGGCTGTTCACAGAGTGCTGTGAGGGGAAGGAAAAAGTGATCGAAAAAGGTGCACTAGCAACAGGGATAACCGCAGCCTTGAAAGATTGTCAAGATAAAAACATTCATGAATCTGGGGGAAATTCACAAGGAGTGGACTGCGGCTGGAGTCAGTGCTTCAAGAGCCACCACACACAGACGTATCCAGGACATGGGCTACAAATGTCGTATTCCCTGAGACAACGTCAGAAGCATCTTACCTGGGCTAAGGAGAAAAAGGACTGGTCTATTGCTCAGGGGTCCAAAGTCCTGTTTTCAGATGAAAGTAAATTATGCATTTCATTTGGAAATCAAGGTTGCAGAGTCTGGAGAAAGCGTGGAGAGGAACTCAATCCAAGTTGCTTGCGGTCCAGTGTGAAGTTTCCACAGTCAGTGATGGTTTGGGGAGCCATGTCATCTGCTGGTGTTGGTCCACTCTGTTATATGAAGTCCAGAGTCAACACAGTCGTCTACAAGGAGTTGGGAATTTTGAGGGTAGGAGGCAGCCGAAACTTATAGGAGACTGGGTTAATTTGATGCAGGATCTCAAAAGGTGAGAGGAACCTGGGAGCAAATTTGTATGAAGGCACTTTCAGACCGATATTCCTTGAGGACAGTCAGACTTTGGTACCCGGAAGATACTGTAGCGGCTCTCTTCTCCTTGTGTCCGGCCTTTCGCTTCATGCGATCAACCAACTGCCAGCAGAATAGAGGAACGGGTCTGTTGCCAGATTTGCAGAAAGTCCCAAATGCAGAGTCATCTGCGGGTACCTGAGATGTAGCTGACACAGGCAGAGGGATTCTAGGATGTTGACCGTACACGATGTAGAATGGTGTGGAAGTGGTGGACTCACTTGTGTGGTTGTTGTACGAGAATTTGGCCCATAGAAGAAGCTATACCCAGTCATCATGCTGCATGGAGATGAAGTGGCGTAGATAATTCTCCATGATCTGGTTAATCCTCTTGACTTGACCATTGGACTGGGGGTGATAGGCTGTGGTTAAATCCGATCTCACCTCCAGGAATTTACAGAGGGCTCTCCAGAATTTTGAGATGAATTGAACCCCCCCGATCCGATACGATGTGAAGGGGCAAGACATGCAAGCTAGAGATGTGCTTAATAAAGAGGTCTGCCAGTCGAGGAGCAGAAGGAAGGCCGGTCAGCGGGCTAAAATGTGCCATCTTCGAAAACCGGTCCACCACCACCCAGACAGTATTCCATCCTGCTGAGGGGGAAGGTCTGTCACAAAGTCCATCTCAATGTGCTGCCAAGGGGCATTGGGTACAGTCAGAGGTTGGAGCCGACCGGCAGGTTTGGAGTAAGCAACCTTGTTGGAAGCACACAAAGTACAGGAACAGACAAAGTACACTATCTTTGGGCAGCGTGGACCACCAGAAATGATGAGTTATCCGGTCTCGTGAACACCAGCGTGCCCAGCCAGTTTGGAGCTGTGTCCCCAGCGGAGAATTCTTCTACTGTCTGCCACCCGAACAAAAGTCCTCCCCGGAGGGATGTCTCTAACTTGCAAAGTATTGGCAGTGACAATGCAGGACGGGGCTATGATACTTTGAGGGGACTCCTCAGTTTCAAACTACCTGGACAGGGCATCGGCCCTCACATTTGTGTCAGTGGGACGGTAGTGGAGCAAAAATTGGAAACAGGTGAAGAACAGCGACCACCTGGCTTGACGGGGTTTAGTCTTTGAGCGGACTAGAGATAGGTGAGGTTCTTGTGGTCATTGTATATCAGGATGGGGTGGGCTGCGCCCTCAAGCAGATGTCTCCACTCCTCCAGAGCCAATTTGATGGCCAGTAGCTCCCGATCCCCAATAGAGTAGTTGCGCTCTGCAGGGGAAAAAAGTCTCGAGTAATAGCCACATACTACTGCCTTTCCTTTGGAGCTCCTATGGAACAGAAGTGCACCTACACCAACAGAAGAAGCATCCACCTCCAATGAGAACTGCTGAGACACGTCAGGGTGATGGAGGATCGAGGCTGAAGTGAATGCATTCTTGAGGCTATTGAATGTAGATTCTGCCTCTGGAGTCCTCACCTTGGCGTTCATACCTTTTTTGGTAAGGGTAGTCCTGTCAACGACTGAGACATGGGAAGCATAACAGGAAGAACCTGTATCAGGCACCGGTGGACATATTTGGAGCCCCATTGGAGAACCTCTCCGGAATTTAAGTCCGGGGCCGAAGCATGAAGCTGGAGCCAGGGCAGGCCCAGCAACACCAGATTGATGGCTTTGGGCAAAACAATAAAGGTAATCTGCTCAGTATGAACTGCTCCCACTTGGAGCTTTAGTGGCTTGGTCTCGGACACAATGGGGTCAGGCAGAGGAAGTCCATTCTAGGAGGCAACAACCAGGGGTGTCTCCATGAGAACCGTTGGCAACTGGAGCTGATCCACTAAGTCCTGTTGGATGAATTTTTCAGCGGGTCCGGAGTCCAGGTAGGCAGAGACCTGGTGCGTCTTCTCACCGGACACTATGGTCACGGGAATAGACCATGTGGGAGAGCGTTTATTTAATCCTTTTGCTTTTAGAGTTGCCTCTCCAATCAATCCTAGGCTCTGTTTTTTTAGGCATCTGGGGATACAGACACACAAAATGGCCTCCGAGGCTGCAATACAGTCCCAAAGCGTGTCTGAACTGTTTCTCCTGCACAGACAACTTGAGATGGTCTATTTGTGTAGGCTCCTCTGGTTAAACAGATGATGCGGGCAGCAGGGGTTGCTGGAATGTAGGAGCCAGCCTGGGTGATCTCCTGACCCGGTGAATCTCTTGAGACCGTTCATGGATCCTCATGTCAATCCGGGTGGCTAGCAGGATGAGGTCATCTAGGGTAGAGGGTAGATCTCGAGCGGCAAGCTTGTCTTTGATATCAGAGGAAAGACCTTGCCAGAATGTAGCCACTACTTGTTGTTCCAAATCCGCTCTACCGCCACGGTACAGAACTGAATGGTGTATTTGCCCACAGAGGTGTCTCTTTTGGCGAAGGGTCAACAGGAATGCAGCCGCTGAAGAGACTCACCCAGGTTCCTCAAATACAGTGTGGAAAGTCCGTAGGAAACACTGTAGGTCACGGGTCTCCAATCCCTGTCGTTCCCAGATGGAGTTCGCAGATGCCAGGGCCTTGTCAGTAAGGAGAGAAACTATAAATGTGACCCATGCGCCATCAGAAGGAAATGCACTGGCATGTAGAGTGAAGTGAATCTGACACTGATTAAAAAATCCCCTGCAGGTCCTCGCATCTCCATCGTAACGGGAAGGCAATGGCAGAGAGAATAGCTAATCTGTCCTGCCAGGAGGTTTAGTAGGAGGAGCAGCAGGAGCAATAGGAGCAGGGGACGGGAAGGTTGCAGCTTGCGTATCCACTCGATGCGCAATAATGTTCACCGCCTGGAGGAGTTGGTCCTATTGTGACCGATGGTCAAGCATCTCCGTCAGCATGGCTTGTGATGTCGTCGCGGTCCTGGGATTCTATTCTAACATTAAACCGTGACATCTTATATACACATCTAAAAAGGGTTACACAAATCAAGAGGAACCCTTGGTCACAGGAGAAAAGAGAGAACTTGATCCAGCACTGGTATATAAAAGGAATCAGAGTTCCAATTTATTGGTGTACAACTTTAAAATGATCAAAGTGCAAAAAAGGGGTCAATCGCATTCATCGTTCGCCTACGCGTTTCAGACACCTCTTGTGTCCTTGATCATGGCATGAGTGAAGGTCAATGCCGACTCCCAAAGTTTATATCCGGTATATCTGATCAAGACACATATCCTAGCACCTTTGATTCCCGGAAGTGAGGAACATGTAATACAACAATATATTATATAGCAACCATTTAACATGAGTGCATATATTTAAATATTTTATCATGTCAGAAACTCTGCCCTGCTTTCAAAGAGCCACGTTGTTTCTGTACTTTGATACATATACAATATAGCAATTGGTGGTGTTTGTAAATCTGTAGGGTTTAAAGCCGGATATAAACGGGTTGGGAGACAAGTAACAAACTGTACAACATGAAATAAAGGAATAGAAAAACTGTTTAAAATAAATATAAAATATTTTGAGAAACACAGAGATATTATCTCTATTTCTCAAACAAACAATTTGAAAGCAAAATGTAAATGTGTATAGAACGGAACTGTGTATTGGATTTCGTACATATTATTTGACAGCTATCTGTAATATATGCATTATTTAGTAGCATTTCATTTCCATGGTGTGATGTGCTATAGCTCTCAATGAATCCTAGAAGATCATTTAAAGTCACTAACGACTAATTTACGGAAACCGGTTAATTACAGTATAACCTGCATTCAGTTTATGGCATATAATAGATGATAAAGAACCCTTGGTCACTGTTTAATGTTTGCTCTTTCTTGGCCTGTCTAAGACACATGTCCTGTGTTGAAACATGTTGCCATATATTAAAATCCATAAATTTTCTCATTGCTATATAATTCTTACCAGCAGTGCTCTCTTTCATATCCAAACATTTTCTGATTTTTACAATATTTCCTGCTGCAGTCTCGTGCTTACGCTTTCTGGATCGGAGAGCTGCAGCTGGTTTTAACCTTACGTGCTTACATCAGTGTTGTTCCCTGACTTGTACAACCTCTATAGGTGAGCGCAATCACCACTGCCTTGCATTTTATTTATCCTACCCACCAGGTTTATCTTGCACCATGTGGCGCTGTGTATTCTTTTTTTCCCCTTAGGTTGCGGTCTTGGGTTGACCAGCGGGATCCATGGCCTGAGCGTACTGTCACGATCTGTGGGAGTGTGGACCCACTGGGCTGCACCGCCGTAGCGAGTTGGCAGCTGGCCAAACTAGTGTACCAAGTTAATATATATAGTCCAAGCACAAGGGTACCTGAGATAGTCCAGACAGTAGCAACGGCTAGGCACAGATGGGATCTTGACGGCAGGTGATGCAGATGAGACAGATGACACCAGATGTGGTTTAACACAGCAGACGTGGCAGAACTCTACTTCAACACTATAGCGGGCACAGGAACAACGGGAACAGGATAACACTAAGGGACCATTTGCAAGACTAACAGAGGAATATGAACAATGCTCAGGCAAGGTGTAAAAGGGCAGGGCCCTTCTTATAGTCCAGGGTGATCATGGGCTAATTACTGATGCTTTACATGAGCATGCGCGCGCACCTTACGGGACACAGACGAGTATAGTGGAAGTGAGCGCAGGCATCTCCTGGGGAGGAAATGCGGGACATTGCTCACCAGACCATGGCCGCGGCCGTCGAGGGGTGAATAATCCAGACGGTCCGCGGCCATGGATTTTACAGTATGCCCCTTCTTCTTGGAACCAGAGCGAGAGAGGAACTCCTTAATGAGGGTAGAGGCATTAAGGATCTTGAGGGGTGAGTAATCCCGATGGTCTGTGCTTGATTGGCCAGCAAACTCGCCTGATCTAAACCCCATAGAGAATCTTGGGGTATTGTCAAGAGGAAGATGAAAGACACCAGACCCAACAATGCAGACGAGCTTAAGGCGGCTATAAAAGCAACGAGGGCTTCCATAACACCTCAGCAGTGCCACAGGCTGATCGCCTACATGCCACGCTGCATTGATGCTGTAATTCATGCAAAAAAAACCCCGACCAAATATTGAGTGCATATACTGTGCATACTTTTCAGTAGGCCTACATTTCAGAATTAAAAATAAATTTTTGAAATTGGGCTTATATAATATTCAAATTTTCTGAGAGACTAAATTTTGGGTTTTTATTAACTCTTAGCCACAAACATCAACATTAAAATAAAAAAATGCTGGAAATTGATCACTCTGTGTGTAATGAATCTATACAATATGAGTTTCACCCATTGAATTACTGAAATAAATTAACTTTTTGATATTCCAATTCATTGGGAAGGACGTGTGTGCGTGTGTGTATGTGTCTGTTTGTGTGTGTGTGTATATATATATATATATATATATATATATAAAAATATATATATATCTTGTGAGACAGTGACAGGTAAAGTCATTGAGGGAAGGTACATTTCCCCTAGAATCCTGTCATATGTATCCTAGGCTCCAGGGAATGAGTAGTTCTTGCATAGAAAGCTCTAGCTTTCCAATCTCGGCTTAAGGAAAAGCCGGAAAAAGGGCCTGGAGTTGGATTGGAGAAGAGCAGGGCGGGTTCCCCAATCCCTAGTTCATCTCTGTTTGTAGAACAAGGCTGCTGCTCAATTAGCTGCACCTGTAGCCTGTGTATAAAAAGGTGCAGACACAGTGTGTGAGTCTCACCCCTGACTCAGACTGGAGACTACTAAGGCTGGAGTAGCCTGTATGCTATGTGAGTAAAGACCTGTGTTACTTTGTGTCCAGTGCCTGGTAGGAAGGCACTTGGTATAGTTAGATAATATCTTGTTTAGTTAGTGCTCAGACGAGCAGGATTTATTTTGTATTTTGCCTTGTTGTACAAGAGGCTGTTTCTTTGACAAGAATAAAAACACAGGCAAAGCCTGTTATGACTTTTAATGCACGGTGTCCCTGTCTCTGGCTACAAAGAAACCGCTGTACCAACCTCTCCTGATGCTAATCCCTCACACATGGTGGCCGATGCGGGCACGGTCCTAAAGAGACATACACCTATTTAAAAGGACTTTTTGCTGCTCCAAGTGGAAAATCGTTGCTAGGGGCAACAACACAATTTTTTCTCCCCGAGAGTGCTTGGAAGTGTATGTCTTGGGTAAAGGCGGCAACAGGGCTAAAAGAGACTGTTAAAATGGATGAAATACTTAAACAGCTGATTCAGGCTAATATCAACCAGGGGAAGATAAGCACAGCTCTGCAAGAAGCCAGCGCGACTCAGCGAATGGTGCATGAGGAAGCCATGCGTGCACAGGCTGAAACCAATATTCTGCTGGGTGAAGCCCACAGACTGGACTTAAAAGAACAGCAGCAAATTAATCGCTATTTGCAAGACCAAATTCAGGCCTCAGTGGAGAGGTCAGCGGGGCCTCATGGTTTGCGCCAAACCACTCGTGCAGCGGTACAGACATCTCTGCAGAAGATGACATCCACCGACGACGTTGAGGCCTATCTCATGGTGTTTGAGCGAGTGGCAGAACGAGAGAAGTTACCTTCAGATCAGTGGGCAGCAGTGGTGGCACCTTTCCTAACCGGAGAGCCGCAAAAGGCGTACTTTGATCTCAATGAGCAGGATGCCAAGGATTACTCCAAGCTGAAGGGTGAGATCCTTGCCCGTCTGGGTGTTAATATGAATGTGCGTGCTCGACGGGTGCACAACTGGACTTTCGTGGAACACCTACCTGCGCGATCACAAATGTATGATCTTGTCCACCTTGCAAGGAAATGGCTACAGCCAGAGGAATCAACCCCTGCGCAGCTCGTGGAGAGAGTGGTGCTTGACAAATACATCCGCTCCTTACCACCGAAGGTTCAGCGTTGGGTCGGTCAAGGAGATCCTACAGATGCGGAACAGCTGGTGAACCTGATTGAAAGGTTCTCAGGATCTACTCCAAGAAGTACCGCCTGGATGTTCTAACCCCAGGAACAGCAAGTCGTGCGGAGCACCCGGTAAGACTGTTCCATTTACTAGAGGGGTGAGAAATGTCTTTAAGGGAGGTGGCTCAGAAGGGGAGCAGACGGAGGGAAGAAATCCCACAGAGACACTGAAGGCCAGACCAGGGTCTCAAGTTGGGGACCGGGGCCGCATACAGTGCTGGCGGTGTTATGGACCTGGGCATATTGCTGCCAATTGTCCCCTGACTACTGAGCCAATGGAGTGTGATGCAGCAAGGCGAATATCCTTGTTTGCACGTCCTGTTTGTTCTGCTGAGACTGTTTACGAGACTGAGCAATAAATGTGTGTCGTAAAAGTGGAAGGGTGTACTGTGAGTGCCTTGCTGGATTCTGGGAGTCTGGTTACCCTGGTGCATGCCAGCCTGATAGACTCTGGAACATTCAGCGGACATAGTATAGGGGTCCTGTGCATACATGGGGACACTAAAGAATACCCCACCGCTTTGGTCACTTTAGAGACTTCCTGTGGAACCGCTTGCCATGAAGTGGGTGTGGTCAAGTCCCTGATGCACAGTGTGATCCTGGGGAGAGACTTCCCAGTGTTCTGGGACTTGTGCAGGAAGAAAGATGTAACCTCCACTGTAAATGTTAATGATGGTATTAATGTGTGCGCTGTGATTAGCCCAGAACCCTTTAACGAAGATGCTGAGGTGCCAGCAGTAGGGGTGACCACTGAGCCTGATAAATTTCCTCCGGCTGTTTTTGCTGGGGAAACAGATGAGCAGGAGGAAATTTCTGAGATACCAGAGTTAAATGTATCACGTAACAATTTTGGGACCGCTCAACTTAGTGATCCCACATTGGTAAAAGCCATTGCAAGAGAGTTGTTTTACATGTTTTCCCGTACTGGTTTACCTAAGGAAATCCTTACCGATCAGGGAACTCCCTTTATGTCCAAAATCACCAAGGAATTATGTAAACTTCTGAAAATTAAACACCTGCGTACCTCTATATATCACCCTCAAACTGATGGTCTTGTCGAAAGATTCAATAAGGATTGTTGAGGAGGGTGGTTAGTAAGGATGGGAAGGATTGGGACTGTCTTCTGCCCTATTTGATGTTCGCTGTACGTGAAGTTCCTCAATCATCCACAGGGTTTTCTCCTTTCGAACTTGTATACGGCAGACAACCCCGTGGTCTCCTTGACATAGCCAAGGAAACCTGGGAGCAAGAGTCCACACCTTATAGGAGTGTAATTGAGCATGTCACGTTGATGCAAGACCGAATTGCTGCGGTCATGCCGATAGTTAAGGAACACTTGGAGCAAGCTCAGGATGCTCAGAGCAGGGTGTATAATCGAACTGCTAAAGTTAGAAATTTTAACTCTGGTGATCGAGTTTTGGTCTTAGTGCCAACCGTAGAAAGCAAATTTCTTGCTAGATGGCAAGGGCCGTATGAGATAATTGAAAAGGTAGGGGATGTAAATTATAAAGTTTACCAACCAGGTAAAAGGAAGACAGTGCAGTTATACCATGTAAACTTAATTAAGCCATGGAAAGAAAGAGAGACCCTCGTGGCAGTAAGGACCCCCTATAGTCCTAACCCAGATGTGTATGTGTCAGAATCCCTCGCAAAGCCACAGAAACAGGTGACAAAAGAGTTTGTGCAGAGAAACACAGACATGTTTTCAGAACTGCCAGGACAGACCAGTACAATAAAACATGACATTGTGACCGAGCCTCAGGTTCGGGTCCACTTAAAACCCTACAGAGTCCCTGAAGCTCGTAGACAAGCCATATCTGAGGAGGTCAAGAAAATGCTAGACCTTGGGATTAAAGAGTCAAAAAGTGAATGGTCAAGTCCCATTGTATTGATTCCGAAACCAGATGGGTCATTGCGTTTCTGTAACGACTTCCGTAAGTTAAATGAGATGTCAAAGTTTGACGCATACCCAATGCCAAGAGTTGACGAGTTAATAGAGAGACTGGGCCATTCAAGGTATTTTTCAACACTTGATTTAACCAAAGGCTATTGGCAAGTACCCCTCACGGAGGGCGCCAAAGAGAAAACTGCGTTCATCACCCCGGATGGTCTGTTTCAATATATTTGTTTACCATTTGGGCTACATGGGGCTCCAGCGACCTTTCAAAGGTTAATGGACATAGTCCTCAAACCCCATCGTCGGTATGCTTCGGCATATCTGGACGACATTATAATCTTTAGTGATGACTGGGAAAGCCACTTACCAAAAGTACAAGCAGTACTAAACTCCCTCAGAGCCGCGGGGTTAACAGCAAACCCAAAGAAATGTTCCTTAGGCTTGGAGGAAGCACGATATCTGGGGTACATAATTGGGAGAGGGGTGATAAAGCCACAGGTCAACAAAGTTGAGGCTATCCAAAACTGGCCCCAGCCCTCAACTAAAAAGCAGGTCAGAGCTTTTCTAGGAATTGTATGTTATTACCGCAGGTTCATTCCAAACTTTGCCAGCACAGCAACGCCCCTGACAGATCTTACCAAGGGAAGTAAGTCTGTCATGGTCAAGTGGGACATGAAGGCTGAAAGCGCCTTTCAAGAGTTGAAACTGGCCCTGTGTAACCAACCAGTCTTAGTCACTCCTGACTTCAAAAAGGAGTTTGTTGTCCAAACTGATGCTTCTAATGTGGGGCTCGGAGCAGTTCTGTCACAAGAGGTGGGTGGTGAGGAACATCCTGTGACCTATTTGAGCAGAAAACTTACCCCGGCTGAGAAAAACTATAGCATAGTTGAACGGGAGTGCTTGGCAATTAAGTGGGCACTTGAGTCCCTGAGATATTATTTATTGGGTCGTCGGTTTAGGTTGGTTACAGACCACTCTCCTCTTACGTGGATGTGTCGAGCTAAAGAGAGAAATGCAAGAGTTACACGGTGGTTTCTTACTTTGCAGAACTTCAAATATACTGTGGAACACAGAGCAGGAAAACTGCAGGGCAATGCTGACGCTTTGTCTAGGACACACTGCCTTGTAGCTAAATGTGTCCGATCCCACGGGCTCGAACAGAGGAAGAGGGTATGTGAGACAGTGACAGGTAAAGTCATTGAGGGAAGGTACATTTCCCCTAGAATCCTGTCATATGTATCCTAGGCTCCAGGGAATGAGTAGTTCTTGCAATAGAAAGCTCTAGCTTTCCAATCTCGGCTTAAGGAAAAGCCGGAAAAAGGGCCTGGAGTTGGATTGGAGAAGAGCAGGGCGGGTTCCCCAATCCCTAGTCCATCTCTGTTTGTAGGACAAGGCTGCTGCTCAATTAGCTGCACCTGTAGCCTGTGTATAAAAAGGTGCAGACACAGTGTGTGAGTCTCACCCCTGACTCAGACTGGAGACTACTAAGGCTGGAGTAGCCTGTATTCTATGTGAGTAAAGACCTGTGTTACTTTGTGTCCAGTGCCTGCTACAAAGAAACCGCTGTACCAACCTCTCCTGATGCTAAACCCTCACAATATATATGGAAGGTCTTTAAACCTCCATAGAGCATGGCCAGGGTATTGATGCTCTCCTTCATTATCTTGTAGGATTTTTCCAACAAAACAAAAGTATTTATTAGAGCATTACTTGAGTTCATACTAAAAAAAAAATAGTTTTTGGTTGGTGACACATTTTATTTGCAGAAGAGGGGTACAGCCATGGGGTCCATTATGGCCCCCCCCCTTTGCAAACATAATGCAGCGGAATGAGGAGGACCTCGTCTATGTATCCCACCACTTCGGTCATGTTCTGCAGTGGTGGTGGTACATAGACTATGTCTTCCTCATCTGGACCGGTTCCATGGAGGAATTACAACTTTTTTACGTTTGTTTGAATGACGTGTCCGGGCATCATATAGTTACATAGTTTGTATGGTTGAAAAAAGACACATGTCCATCAAGTTCAACCAAGGGATGGGAAAAGGGAAGTAAAAAATTTCTACACATAGGAGCTAATATTTTTTTGTTCTAGGAAATTATCTAAGCATTTTTTAAAGCCATCTACTGTCCCTGCTGTGACCAGCTCCTGCGGTAGACTATTCCATAAATTCACAGTTCTCACAGTAAAGAAGGCTTGTCGCCTCTGCAGGTTGAACCTTTTTTTTTTCCAGACGGAGGGAGTGCCCCCTTGTTTTTTGAGGGGGTTTTACATGGAACAGGATTTCACCATATTTTTGTATGTGCCATTCATATATTTATATAAGTTAATCATGTCCCCCCTTATTCGTCTTTTTTCAAGGCTAAATAGGTTTAGTTCTTTTAATCTTTCCTCATAACTTAGATTCTCCATGCCTCCTATTAGCTTCG
The DNA here is from genome assembly GCF_050947455.1 of Rhinoderma darwinii. Taxonomy (NCBI): domain Eukaryota; kingdom Metazoa; phylum Chordata; class Amphibia; order Anura; family Rhinodermatidae; genus Rhinoderma; species Rhinoderma darwinii. Next base: position 301,825,542 of record NC_134688.1, read on the forward strand.
TTGCTCTTCTTTGTATTTATTCCAACTCCAGGGCATCCTTTCTATGAACTGGAGCCCAGAACTGAACTGCATATTCTAGATGAGGCCTCACTAATGCTTTGTAAAGTGGTAATATTACATCCCTGTCCCGTGAGTCCATGCTTCTTTTAATACACGACAATATCTTGCTGGCCCTTGAAGCAGCTGATTGACATTGCATGCTGTTATTTAGTTTATGATTTACAAGTACACCCAGATCCTTCTCAACAAGTGACTCCCCCAGTATAGCTCCCCCTAGGACATATGATGCATGCAGGTTGTTCGTACCCAGGTGTAGAACTTATTTATCTACATTAAAGAGGCTCTGTCACCAGATTATAAGAGCCCTATCTCCTACATAATCTGATCGGCGCTGGAATGTAGATAACAGCAGTGGTTTTTATTTTTAAAAACGATCATTTTTTAGCAAGTTATGAGCAATTTTAGATTTAGTTTCTTAATGCCCAACTGGGAGTGTTTTTACTTTTGACCAAGTGGGTGTTGTAAAGAAGTGTATGAGGCTGACCAATCAGTGACAAATCAGCATCATACACTTCTCATTGTTCCAGCCCAGCTTCTTTCACTGCATAATCTCACTGTGCTGTGGATCATGCTGGGCTGGAACAATGAGAAGTGCATGTGGCTGATTGGTCACTGATAGGTCAGCCTCATGCACTTCTTTACAACACCCACTTGGTCAAAAGTAAAAACACACCCAGTTGGGCATTAAGAAACTAAATCTAAAATTGCTCATAACTTGCTTAAAAATGATCGTTTTTCAAAATAAAAACCACTGCTGTGATCTACATTCCAGCGCCGATCAGATTATGTAGGAGATAGGGCTCTTATAATCTGGTGACAGAGCCTCTTTAAACTTCATTTGCCAAGTGGACGCCCAAACACTCAGTTTGTTTAAATCCGCTTGCAATTCACAAACATCTTCCATAGTCTGAACTATATTACATAGCTTGGTGTCATCTGCAAAAATAGAAATAGTGCTATTAATCCCATCCTCTATTTCATTAATAAATAAGTTGAATACTAGTGGTCCCAGCACTGAACCCTGTGGTACACCACTTATAACCGGGGACCATTCAGAGTAAGAATCATTTACCACACCTCTCTGGATACGGTCCTTGAGCCAATTCTCAATCCAATTACAAACTATACTTTCTAAACCTATAGTTCTTAATTTACCCATTAGACGTCTATGAGGGACAGTGTCAAATGCCTTTGCAAGTCCAAAAACACTATATCCACAGCGGCCCCTCTGTCTAGGCTTCAGCTCACCTCTTTATAAAAACAAATCAGGTTGGTTTGACAGCTTCTGTCCTTAGTAAAACCGTGCTGGCTGTCACTTATAATACTATTTATTGTCACATAATTCTTTATATAGTCCCTCAATAGCCGCTCAAACATTTTCCCCACGATGGATGTTAAGCTTACTGGTCTATAATTACCCGGGGAAGACCTAGAGCCCTTTTTGAAAATAGGCACCACATTTGCCCTGCGCCAGTCCCTTGGCACTATACCAGTCACTAGAGAATCTCTAAATATTATGAATAGAGATGAGCGAATCGGGACAACCGAAGCAGGTTTCGGTCCGAACATCCGGAAAAGTTCAGTTCGCAGCGTATCCGAACTTCACCGGGTCCGGCCGAACCCGTTTTGACCGAACCCGGTCAAAAATATTATACAAATCGGCAGCCACTTATCTCTATCAATCACTGATAGAGAAAAGAGGCTGCGGAATAAAAATAAAATAAAAAGCATTTCATACGTACCCGGTCGTTGTCTTGGTGACGAGTCCCTCTTCTTCCTCCAGTCCGACCTTCTTTTCTGACGCGGCAGCCTGTGATTGGCTGCAGAGGCCTCTGCAGCCTGTGATTGGCTGCAGAGGCCTCTGCAGCCTGTTATTGGCTGCAGCGGTCACATGGGCTGTATCGTCATCCAGGAAGGTCGGGCCGGATGTCGAGAGGGACGCGTCACCAAGGCAACGGCCAGGAGACCGGACTGGAGGAAGCAGAAAGTTCTCGGTAAGTATGAACGTCTTTTTTTTTTACAGGTTACTCTATATTGTGATTTGTAGTCACTGTCCAGGGTGCTGAAACAGTTACTGCCGATCAGTTAACTCTTTCAGCACCCTGGACAGTGACTATTTACTGACGTCGCCTAGCAACGCTGCCGTAATGACGGGTGCACACATGTAGCCACCCGTCATTATGGGTAATATATTTTATAATGGGAGCATGGCTCGGAAAAACGACCGGCTGCCCGTGGCCGGCCGTGCCCGGCCGTGCTCATCTCCTCAAATACTCTGTGCTGCCTTAAACTCTGTGGACAGGTCAGGATCCTGTTTCTTTCAAATGCTGCTGGGGAACCCGCTCGATCCACTATATAAGGCTGCGCTACAGTGCAGCATTTAAAAGAAACAGGATCCTGACCTGTCCATAGAGTTTAAGGCAGCACAGAGTATTTCAGGAGATGAGCGTGCAGATTCAGTGCTGCTGTGAACTCTGCTCTTACCATTACGTAGCTCAGTTGTACCTCTCCTCCACTCCTGTCCTCAATAACACCTTCAAATGATTGGCAAGTCACCACGTAATGGTAAGAGCAGAGTTCACAGCAGCACAGAGTATTTCAGGAGATGAGCGTGCGGATCTTGTGCGCGGTGGTGACTTGCCAATCATGTGAAGGTGTTATTGAGGACAGGAGTGGAGGAGAGGTAACAGACTGAGCTACGTAATGGTAAGAGCAGAGTTCACAGCAGCACAGAGTATTTCAGGAGATGAGCGTGCAGATTCAGTGCTGCTGTGAACTCTGCTCTTACCATTACGTAGCTCAGTTGTACCTCTCCTCCACTCCTGTCCTCAATAACACCTTCACATGATTGGCAAGTCACCATGTAATGGTAATAGCAGAGTTCACAGCAGCACAGAGTATTTCAGGAGATGAGCGTGCGGATCTTGTGCGGGGTTGTGACTTGCCAATCATGTGAAGGTGTTATTGAGGACAGGAGTGGAGGAGAGGTACAACTGAGCTACGTAATGGTAAGAGCAGAGTTCACAGCAGCACAAAATCTGCACGCTCCTCTCCTGAAATACTCTGTGCTGCTGTGAACTCTGCTCTTACCATTATGTAGCTCAGTCTGTTACCTCTCCTCCACTCCTGTCCTCAATAACACCTTCACATGATTGGCAAGTCACCACCCCGCACAAGATCCGCACGCTCATCTCCTGAAATACTCTGTGCTGCTGTAAACTGTGTGTGTGTGTGTAGATGTTTGTGTGTGTGTTTTTGTATATGTGTGTTTGTGTATATGTGTGTATATGGGTGTGTGTTTGTGTGTGTGTGTGTGTGTGTGTGTGTTTGTGTATATGTGTTTGTGTGTGTGTGTTTGTGTGTATATGTGTGTGTTTGTGTATATATGGGTCTGTTTGTGTACATGTGTTTGTGTATATGTGTGTGTTTGGGTATGTGTGTTTTTGTTTGTATATGTGTTTGTGTATATGTGTTAGTTCGTGTATATGTGTGTGT